>NC_046154.1:195414440-195731940 GCF_011064425.1 Rattus rattus | reverse complement strand
AAAAGCCCAGATGCATTTGCCCTATTAGCCATCACTTTCTCGTGTGGACGAGGCTGCCCATATTAACAGGAGAAGAAAGTAAATAAAAACCAACCAGAGTAAATCCCGTGTGCCAAGTACACATGCCTCACACCAGTGGCAAATGTCAGGGGAAATTTCTCATCTAGTGGAGGAGAGCACCATCAAGAGTCAGCATGCCTCAGTTAGCTCACTAAAAGTCAGGGACACCTTGGCAGTTGGTGTCACTCACAGGTGTAGTTTAACCTACCCTGGAACCTAAGGGTAGATTTGGGAATATTTTCTAATCCACTCTGGAACCTAACGGTAGATTTGGGATTTTTTCCTACTCCAAGTAATTACTTAGAGGTGCATCCGCAGCTCAAAGTTCTGGCTGCTGGTGCCAGCATTTATTCCTTACATCATAGCCCCTTCATCCTTTAACCACCGAAGCACACACAAGGTTAAAAACGGAGGTCAGGTAAGTCTACTGGCTTGCACTCTTCCCATGGCTTGAGTTCAGGTGAGCAGGGAGCTCACATTTGGACGGTCCCATACATCTGTCACAAGAACCTTGTGTTTGGAAACACAAACACACATCAGTCATGTAGTACTTGTACTAACAGTGTCCCATCACCTTGGTAGTTACAGAATGACTGAGCTATAACAGCACATTAGCTGTGCTGTGCATTTTTCTTTTCTATTAATTAGTATTCTTTCTTTTTTAAAAAAGATTTATTTATTTTATGAGTACACTGTCGCTGTCTTCAGACACACCAGAAGAGGGCATCAGATCCCATTACAGATGGTTCTGAGCCACCATGTGGTTGCTGGGAATTGAACTCAGAACCTCTGGAAGAGCAGTCAGTGCTCTTAACCACTGACTGAGCCATCTCTCCAGCCCTAATTAGTATTCTTAAATCTTTTAAACTTGCTCTACTCTAGCCCTTGGAATAAATTATTTTAAGATATAATTTTTCACATAACTAACCTCTATAGTTGGGCCTGGTGGAGACCAGATGATTTCAGATTATTTCTGACACCAATTCTGGCAGTGCCGATTCAAAAATAAAGCTTCTATTACACAGTCCAAGTGTTTTTAATTGCATCTTAATATTTCCCTATAATACAAGAACCATGATATTAACCACTATGAGAAGTGACTGGTTACTTAGTAATGTGGTTATGAGACTCCGAGCTGAGTCAAAAGATCAGTGCTAAAACTGCAGGTAAGAATTTGAATGCGACTTCCACAGCGGAGCCAAACTGCATGAACTTTATGACTGGTTTATGCCAAACATTAAGTTTTCTGGTAAGCACTTTTGAGAGAATCAGTGTAGTAACAAAAGATGAAGAATTAGTAATGGCTGCTAAAGTTATTTGCCCCACCCAAAATGATCAGGTACCAGTCCTGGCTAAAACTTCACCCTCAATGGCTAGTAGGTTAGGTTAACGATACAATGTTTGCAGAACACAAATGAGGTCCTGAGTTTTATCTCCAGGGGATGGATGGATAGATAGATAGATAGATAGATAGATAGATAGATAGATAGATAGATAGATAGATAGAATTGCCATCTAGGTAACTTGACCAAAAGCCTTAATTTCTTTGCTCTCCATTTGCTCCCTCCACTGAGAGTATACAGTTTCAACATTAAAGCGGACTAAGTGATACACTTGAAAATGCTAAGGATATCATTCCTTGCGACTTACTACCAAGCAGGTGTATCCTTCAAGCACAGCCTTTAGATATAGATCCGCATTTTCTCATAACTTTAAGCCATAGGGTTAATCACACATGCGTAGAACTCCACAAGAGTACGACAATGTCTAGTTTTAAAGCGACCCGAGGAAACGGTAGTTAACAGTCACAATCAGTATGCAAGGGAGCCAACAGAAAGGGAAACTGAGGAAGATGTTTACCCTGAAAAGGAATGAAGATAGATAGACCTCTCAGATAAGTAATGTCCTCCCGATCCCCAAAGGCAATAACACAGAGGACTAAGTGATACTGACTTATGCACACTGTTCCGCTTACCGCTCTCCTGATCTAACAAAATTGAAAAAACAATGAACAAAAGCAGAAAAACCACTGACTGGGCAAGGTATGCTTTACCTGCGTGGAGCGCGTCCGGGGGCCTCACCAACAGAGGACCAGACAGTGCCATTCAACTTAACTTTTAAACGTGGGTTGAGGGTTGGGGACGTGCGCAGGAGGCCACCTACCTCTCACAGATTTCCCGATGCTGTGCAAGTGCGTGATCGAACTGTAGTTCTGAGCCACGCTCTTTAGGAACGCCTCCATCCCTTCCTGGTGGTGGTATCGGAAATCCAAGGCGGCCACCACGGGCAGCAGAAGCCCCAGCCACAGGCGCGCGCCGTCCATGTCCTAGAGATGGAAGAGAAGGAGTGAGCAGCTGAGGACCGCCCGGGGAAGCGCGGGTACCGCCAGCCCGGAGTCCTCTCCGCCCTCCGGAACACCTGAGCTCCATGCGCCCTCCTCTGAGGAGCCAGGTAAAGATGGTCCCACCGGAGCCCCGCAGCCCGCCCGTGTCCCCGCAGCAGCACCGTTCCGCACGACCCGTCTCACCAGTGCCAGGCGCGCGTCTCCGCCCGCCGGCGGGCGCCGGGTGCTCCGGAGAGTTATAACCCGGACAGAGGGGCGGGCCCGGGCGCCCCGCCCGCCGCCACTCCCACTCCGCGCCGCGCCCGCCCCGGGGGCGGGGTCTCCGCTCTCGCTCAAGGGACAAGGTCCACCATAGGGTATTGAGGACAGCGAGCACGCCTGGTGGGCGGTGGGGCGCGACAAGTCCGAGCCCGTGTTGGACGTGCAGCCTGGCCTCGGCCCCCGGGAACGCTGCGCAGACGGTGCCCACGACGGGCAGTGGGCGCGCCTCCTGGAGTCCGAGCTGGGCCAGGCTTTCAGCCCTGTGCTGCAACTGGGGAAGCCGGGGAACTTTCAAGAAAGAACGTGCGTGTGAGCTTTACATGCCAAGTGTGCGGTACGGGAAATGTCCAACAGAAGTGTCTAGTAGACGGGATTTGGCTGAATCAGAGTTAAGTTTGTGACCAACTCGTAGGACAAAGGAGAGCCGCAGTCGTCGCTGCTCCTTATTCCTCAGACCAGTTCCGTCCGGGTGCTTCTTCTTAAAGTTCTGCTTTCCGGGAGGAGGCGGTAGGCTGTGTTTGCATTCAACAGAACGCAGACCGTGACTGGTGAGAAGTGGTTCGTGACAAGGGGCCATCATGTTCAAAAGGACACCACACACACGGTCTCCCTGTCCCATGGATTTACATACACTGTTAAAGAAATACCGACTCCTGCAAGGGTCTGGTGCAAACAAACTCCGAAAGCTACCGATTTGTTATAGCACATCTTGAACAGATTTAAAAAAAAAAAAAATAGTGACGACAGGGACCATCCCAAATTGAGGGGATGGAATTTCCTCCCCAGTGCACAAAGGGAAGGGGTTATTCTTAAAAGGGCCCTTGAAGGTAGGGGAGATGGTGCAGGACAAAGATGTTTGGGCTGTGAACCTGGCCACCGTAATTCCAGTCTCAGAACCTAAGTAAAGGAAGGAGAGACCAGACTGCACAAAGTCGACTCTGACCTTCACAGGCATAATGTGATCATTGCTGCACTGCCTCCCCGCCCCCGTGCACATATATACTACTAATAAAGGAATTAATGTTTTAAAGCAGTGGTTCTCAGCCTGTGGGTCGAAACCCCCTGAGGCTCAACCGACCCTTTCACATGGGTCGCATATCAGATATCCTGAATATCAGATATTTACTTCACGTTTCATAACAGTAGCAAAATTACAATGAAGCCACAACGAAATGATTTTATGGTTGGGGCTCACCACAGCATGAGGAACTGTATTAAAGGGTTGCAGCATTAGGAGGGTTGAGAACCACTGTTTGAGAGGTTTAAGGAGGGAGGGGCAGAGTGGAGAACCCAGGGTGGAGGCTACCTATCCTCTTAGAAATACAGATGGTGTTGGGCTATGAGTTCTGGAGGATCTTCAAGGCCTCCTGTGATTCCAGGCAGCAAGTCTTACCTCTGACCCTAGTGCTATGTGAATTTATTCTGCTAGGTGTACTAAGAGCTCTGTAAAATGGAAGCCGATTTAACGCCTTGAATAAGGTTGGTGGGCACATTGTTAGAGCCATAAGGTGTTTATTAAACAAACCCAACTTAATACATATATCTTGAAGGAGAATTGTCTGACGATTGGGAAACCTTAATACAGCACTTGCATTTTTGAACATAGTTGTCACTGTGCTAAATGTAAGTGCCACCACGGGCTTGGGATAGCCTCTCCTTTCCCTGACCATAGATGAACAGAGCTGAAAGGAAAGGAGAGAGAAATGGCTTGACGACAACCATGGAGTTTCTGCAGCTATTATGTGGGACAGGAAGGAGATGGGCAAAGTAAAGAACTGCCTCACTAGAGATCACAGACAGAAATGCATGGAAGGACTGTCACCTCCTGCCACACTTCTTAACCTGTTGGTCCCCAACAACCCTTTCACTGGGGTCTCACATATTTGCATTACATTTCACAACCATAGCAAAATTACAGTTATGCAGTAGCAATGAAATAGTTTTATGGTTGGGGGGTGGTCACCACAATGTGAAGACCTGTATTAAAAGGTCGCAGCATTGAGAAGGTTGAAGACCACTGCGGTAGTGAGTGGCTATGTGACTGAAGAATGGGGGACGGTGGCTTTGTCAGCACTGAGACAGATTGCCCAACCTATCCTGTGAAAACGAAGGAGTGAGAAAAAGTTGCAGTTGCTGCCCTGAAGGTTGACACCAGGCAGAGGGCTAGGGGTCCTGAAGGTTTAGCACTTAGTGACCTTAAGTGTGATCTAAGGACATTGATGTCATCTGGAGTGTGCAAAAATTCTGGATCTCTGGTCCCATCGCAAGCCTTAACAGAGTTCCAGAGATCCATCCTACATTCAGGTGTGAGACGCACTGCTTGAGGGGAAGAGAGAGGCAGAGAGAGGCAGACAGAGGAAGAGAGAGGAAGAGAGAGGAAGAGGAAGAAAGAGACAGAGAGAGGAAGAGAGGAAAAGAGAAGAAGAGAGAGGCAGAAAGAGGCAGAGAGGAAGAGAGAGGAAGAGAGGAAGAGAGAGGAAGAGAGGAAGAGAGAGGAAGAGAGGAAGAGAGAGGAAGAGAGGAAGACAGAGGAAGGGAGAGGGATAAAGGAAGAGAGAAGAGAGAAGGCTCCAGTGCATTAGTATGAAAGTTACAGAAGAATAAACAAGCTTGATAGAGGGGGAAACCCTCCAAATTTATGGTTTCAGAGGCAACTTTCTCTTTTTTTCCAATTACTTTTGTATTCACTTTACATCCAGATTGCAGCCCCTTCCCTCCTCTTCTCCCAGTCCCGCCCTTTCAAATCCCTTAACCACTTCCCTTCTCTGAAGGGGAACCCCCTCCCCCTCTTGGGTACCACCCTTCCCCGGGATATCCAGTCCCAGCAGGACTAAGCACATCCTCTCCCACTGAGGCCCATCCAGGTAGTTCAATTAGGAGAAGGAGATCCAATGGCAGGCAACAGAGGAGAGACAGCCCCCACTCCAATTGTTAGGGGACCCACATGAAGTCCAAGTGAGTCACCCTTTCTTATGATGAAATGTTTAAAGTAAACCATAATCTAATGGCTGACAACTTGGCAGTCAGTAGCGTATGGTTTTTGTATGGGTAAATCTGGGTATAAAGATTACAAAAAAAAAAAAAAAAAAAAGACAAGCCAGATGAGACGGTTTGCTTATGAATGTCTGCACAGGCTCCTCCAGTGTTGAAGGCTGCTATGAGTAGCAATATTTAAAGCTGGGACTTTTGGAAGCTGATTGGACCGTGACTGCTGACTTCAGTAATGAACTGCCCCATTGTGTGTGAATAATTGGTGGCACTATTTCAAAGTAAGGAAAACGTAGTAGAGGTTGAGGAAGTAGGTCACTGGGCTCATGACTTTCGAGGATGTATCTTGTTTCTAGCCCTTTCTGTGCCTCCTGCCTCTAAAGAGGTGAGTGGCTTTGTTCTGTCATGTTCCCATGGTGATCTGCCTCACCATAGAGTCTATAGACTGAAACCTTTGAACCTTTGAACCCAAATAAATCTTTCTATCTATAAGTTGTTTTTCCCAGATGTTTTCTCATAGCAACAAAGGCTGGTTGACATACCAGAGGACAGAATTAACAGCTCTTACCACATCGGGAGTGGGCAACGGACACTAATAGGCATTGTAAATTGCCAATAAACAGAGTGAACTTACCAAGGTGGTTAACAAAGAGTTACATATTTAAAGGGCAAGGTAATGCTTTGTGTTGCTAATCAGTGGGCATGATTGTAAAAAGACTAGCAATGCCAGGACACGGATAGGATCTGGAGAAATGATGTGAATGTTCTTTCAGTTATATTACAAACAGTTACTCTTGCTGGGAGGGCTGCCAGAGAAAAGACAACAAAGTTTCCAACGTGCCATTTCTTCTCTGAAGGGAATTTTAAAATGTGTTGTATTTGCCGTGAAAGTTAGAGTTTCAAAATCAGTGTTGTTTTCCAGTCATGAAAAAGTGAATAATATCCAAACGTCTAACACAAGCAGGCTGCCACCGGCTGCGACTCTCTCTGGGACAATACTTCCCACAGACACCCATGGGGACACCTGGAGCCATTTTGATGACTATGACTTGGGGAAAGTGTGGCATGTAGTCAGTCCTGAGTGGAGCACTCTCTAGCAGCAGTTCTCAACCTTCCTAATGCTTTGATCCTTTAATACAGTTCTTCATGTGCTTCATAACTATAATTTTGTCGCTATTTATTAATTGTAATGTAAATATCTGTGTTTTCCAATGGTCTCAGGCAAGCCCTGTGAAAGAATTGTTCAGCATCCCCAAAGGAGGGGGGTGGTGGCTGGAGAGACAGCTCAGCAGTTAAGAGCTCTACTCTTCCAGAGGTCCTGAGTTCAATTCCCAGCAACCACATGGTGGCTCACAACCATCTGTAATGGGATCTGATGCCCTCTTCTGGTGTGGCTGAAGACAGTGACAGTGTACTCACATACATAAAATAAATAAATCTTAAAACAAAACAAAACAAAACAAAACCCAAAACCATCCCCAAAGGGGTTATGACCCAAAGGTTGAGGACTGCTGCTCTACAGTGTACAGCATTGTCCATCTCAGCAAAGAGCCACCCAGCTGGAAGTGTCAATCATACTAGTTGAAGCATCCTGAATCAGGTGGAGAATATTATGCTTGCTGGGCAAGTTATTTTTCAAACATAGTAATGAGGATATGGTTTTGACCTAACTTGGGAAGGCAGATCATTCAGTGGGAAAAGGTGAGTGATAAAAGGAAAATGTAGGAATGTTGGAGGTAGAGCAGAGAATAAACTATTCCTACCAAAATGCTGAGCAGTTTTCAAGCATGTTGAATCATAATCCTTAGGCTGCTCTGTCTTAACTTTATTTTCTTTAAAAGAAAACAAAAATACGTATTTATTTGTGTATGGGTGTATACGTATGCACAGATTGTTTGTGGAGATCAAAGAATAACTGGCAAAGAGTTCTTGCTATCTTTCCACCACGTGGAGCCTAGAGATTGAACCGAGTTCATTGTTGGGCTTAGCAGCAAGCCCCTCTATCCTCTGAGCCACATCACTGACCCTTTTTTTTTCAATGATGTATTTCTGAACAACTTTTTTTCTCAACAAAATGTTACTTCTTTTAATTGAAAAGAAGGTTTTTTGTTTTGTTTTGTTTTTTTGTTTTTGTTTTTGTTTTTTTTGTTTTTTTTACATAGAATCAAAGCTGAGCAGAAAGCACAGAAGCTCTAGAGATGAACAGATTCGAATGAAGATGACATCTAAATGTCACTGGAGTGAGTCACAGGACTGGAGAGGAAGTAAAAGGTCACAGGAAAAGTGGGATACTAAAGGAACTGAAAAGCTAAGGTGTTGGAGAGTTCATGCTGAGGACATTGAGGCCCCCGAAATAGCAGCAGGAATTGGAGCAGAGAGAAAAACCACAGCCAGGGGTTAAGCAGCCCAGCAGATGCTGACAAGAATGAAAAGCACAGTATGAATAGACTTCCCGCCCTCTCCCTCTATCCCTCTTCCTCTTCTCCTCCCTCAATCACTCCCTTTCTTCCTTCATTTTACATTTAATTATTGTGTGTGTGTATGTGTGTGTATGTGTATGTGTAGTGTGCATGTTAATGTGGTGTGTATAGGTGTGTGTGTACATGTGTATGTGTCTCTGTGTGTCTGTGTGTATATATGTGTGTAGGTGTGTGTGTATGTGTGTGTGTATGTATGTGTATGTGTGTGTAGGTATATAGTTGTGTGTATGTGTGTGTAGGTATGTGTGTGTCTGTGTATATGTCTGTGTGTGTATATATATGTGCAGATATGTATGTGTGTCTGTGTGTATGTATGTGTGCATGTGTATAGGTATGTAGGTGTGTGTGTGTTTTGTGTGTGTGTGTGTGTGTGTGTGTGTGTGTAAGTTTACACAAGCACAGTTCAGAGGACAATTGCAGGAGTCAGTTTTAGTTCTGTCCCTTAGTCAAGTGGTTTCTGGGGATTGAACTCAGGTCGTTGGGTTTGGTGACAAGCTCCTTTACCTGCTGGGTCATTTCACTCATGATCTTGACAACTTTTTGAAAGTGTCGAAAGAAAATATAACTAAAAGCAAATAGAGATGCTTAAGAAGTTTTCCCTTGCTTTGAATCAACCATTCTAGAACATATGTATATTCCACTCAGGGGTCAACAGGACACTTCCAGCTAGAATTTCATTATCACACACAGAATAGCAATTGGCGGGCGTTCTTAGAGCAAACTCTTTGAGCACATCTTTATTTCCTTAATGTGGGATTTCTAGATAAAGGAGTACATACATTTTAAAGATGTAAAATATTTGAGATGGATTTTATTCTTTTAAAATATCAAATCACTTTCAAACTTGGAAAGGCTGAGGCTAGAGAGAGAGGACTTTACTCTATCAAAGCCTGGGTCCCAGCATCCGCATTGGGTGGTTGACAAATGTCTGTGTCTCCAGCTCCAAGGAATCCGATGGCCACTTTTGGCCTCTGCTTGCACCCAAACAGACACAGATACAAAACAAACACATGAATAAAAGAAATCTTTAGAAATAGACCGTTAAAACTTCTCATACAAGCACAGAAGAAGCACGGGCCAAACTTTTATTCTGATTAGTGACTGAAATCACTTCCAGGGTAGCAAGGCATGGATATAAGATGTAAGGCTATTAGAGGCTGTGGATATGAGATGTAAGGCTATGAGAGGATAGAATGGAGTCAGGGAATTGGCTCACCAGGTGAAAGCAGTAATTGCAGAAGCATGATGACCCAAGTTTGATCTCCGGAGCTCAAGTCAAAAGCCAGATGCAGTGTTGTAAGTCTGTAAGCTCAGCTCCTCCAGACAGAAGAGGCAAAGAGAACTCCTGGGAAGCTTGTATGGCCTGGAGTACACAGTGCAGCAGCAGAAACAAAAGAAAGTTCGCCTCAAACAAGATGGCAGAGGAGAAATGACACCTGGAAGGGCGTCTGTCCTCTAACCTCTTCATGTGCCTCATGATATTTGTGTGCTCCCACTGAACACACACCCACACCCATCCACACACACACACACACACACATGAACATACACACACCCAGCATTAATTATTTCTAATTTAAAAGGGGCTTATAATATTAATAATATTAATAATATTATAAGATGATATTAAAACCACTCTCAATAATTGATAAGCAATTTGATAATTGATAAACTGATTAATGTCCTTAGAGTAAATAACCACAACCCCTGGCACTGTCTTCTTTTATAGAACGGAAACCATCTTCATCAGTGCTGGGTACAACTTAGTTACATCTCTACTGGACAAATATATCAACATTTTTACACTTAAAATGTGTACAAATCAGTATTGACAGAGGTAATGTTTTGAATAGATTCCTAATTTTTAATTCTTGTCCCACAAGGAGCGACACTATTAGGAGGTGTGTCACTGTGGGGGTGGGCTTTGAGTCCCTCCCCCTAGCTTCATGGAAGACAGGTCCCTCCTGGTTGCCTTCCGATGCAAACGTAGAACTCTCAGCTCCTTCTCTAGGACCATGTCTGCGTGGATGCTGCCATGTTTTCCTGAAATAACGAAATGGACTGAACCTCTGACCTGTAAGCCAGTTCCAACTGAATGTTGTCCTTTATATGAGTTGTCTTGGTCATGGTGTCTCTTCACAGCAATGGGAACCCTAACTAAGACAACTAACAAATCAAAGAAGTTGAGTTTTCTTGGCTCTTGCTCCCCTGTGAATTTCTTAGGCTATGACTTAGCGTGGAAGTACAAAGCAAGCAATCATATTTGTCTTCTAAGTCTGGCATTTTTTTTAAAACCAACAATCATCCCGATTTATAGTCCTGAGTCACCATATCTGGGAGTGCCTATTAGTCTTTGCCAAGTTCATTGGTAAAAATGGAATCTCATCATTTTAAACGGAATAATTTTCTTAATGATCATTTATTGTCCCTCTTAAGAATAGTTTATTCGGGAGACAAACATTAATCTTGGCATCACCAAGGCAAAAGGCCTAGCTCTGTGAGTTCAAGACCAGCCGGAGCTACATAGTGAGAACCTATTTTTTTTTTTTTTAAATAAAGTGTTTATTTGAGGCTGGTGAGGTGGTTGTACTTCAAGGCACTTGTCCCCAGCTTGACGACCTGAGTTTGATCCCTGGGACTCACACAGTGGGAGGAGACTACCTACCACAAGTTGTCTTCTGTCTTTCCCATGTGCACTGACTGTGGTGCATGTACACTCAAGTGTGCTCGCACACATGCACACATGGATAATGTTTTTTTTTTTTTTTTTTTTGCTGACAATCATCTTTATGCTGGAACACCCTTTTGGAGCATTTGCACATAAGGGACACCCCGTAGAGCATTTGCATATACCCCGGTGCAAAGACCTGGTGTGACCAAGAATTAAATATGGCTGACTCTAGCTCACAAGTTTCTTAAATGGTGATCCTTCACAGAACTAAATCACAGTGAACAAACAATTATCAGAAGGAAATACTGTAATTTATTTACTGCACTGGATCTGGATTTTGAAAGTTTTATGAACACTTAAACAATCTACCTTAAGAATCAAAAATTAGGGGGGGTGGAGATTTAGCTCAGTGGTAGAGCGCTTGCCTAGCAAGCCCAAGGCCCTGGGTTCGGTCCCCAGCTCCGGGGAAAAAAAAAAAAGAAAAAAAAAAAGAATCAAAAATTAGAAAATGTAACAAAGTCATTAATTATATTTTCCTTTGTATATTTTGGTGGTGGTGGTGTTTGTTTTTGTTTTTTCCGAGACAGGGTTCCTGTGTAGCCATGGCTATCCTGGAACTCACTCTATAGACCATGCTGGTCTCAAAGTCAGAAATCCAGCTGCCTCTGCCTCCCAAGTGCTGGGATCAAAGTTGTGCTCCGCCATGTCTGGCTCCCTTTGTACGTTTTTATGGACTTAAGATTTTCCCTGTCTTGTAAAAATAGTAAATATGGCTTGAAAAATACATACTATTACAAGATTTTTAATAAAGGACCTATATTAATTCATATATCATTTAGATTTCCATGATTCAAGCATACTAAAATATTCCAAAAATTAAGATTAAAAAAAGAACAACATTCGTTTTTGTCTTTAAAAGATTTTCATTCATTCAAAATTTTTGAAGGCTAACTATCCAATTCAAGACAGAAGGAAGAATTTCTGAGTGTTTGAACTAAGAACTGTCTTTGCTGAAGCGAAGTAAGAACTCAATCAGAGTCCTTGTGGGTCTCCCACTCATTCCCTTCCGCAGATAGGTAATCTCGTCTTTGTTGGTCATCACACCGGCTATGTCTAAATGTGCCCACTTTGTATGAGTCACAAACTCTCGCAGGAATGCCGCAGCTGTACATGCACCTGCAGATCTGTATTTTCCAAGATTGTTCACATCAGCAAGCTGGCAATCTATGACTTGTCTTGTATAATGCTCAAAGAGGGGCATCCTCCAGACTCGGTCCCCAGTTTCTACACTGGCCTCAAATAGTTTGTTCCACAGCCAGGATGAATTGGTAAAGACTCCAGTGGCACCTGATCCCAGGGCTACGTCCATGGCACCTGTTAAAGTGGCAGCATTGATGATGACCTTGGGATTGAAGGTGTGTGCATAGCAGAGTGCGTCGGCCAGGATGAGCCTGCCCTCGGCATCAGTGTTGTCGACCTGGATAGTCTTCCCATTCCTGGCTCTGACAACATCCCCTGGTTTGTTGGCCTTGCCGCTAGGCATGTTTTCACAAAGAGGGGCCAAACCTATGATATTAATGGGCAGATTGAGCTTTGCTGCAGACACAATGGCCGAGCATATTGTTGCTGCTCCTCCCATGTCAGCCCTCATGAGGTCCATATTTGCAGAAGCCTTGATGGAGATACCTCCACTGTCAAAGGTAATGCCCTTTCCCACAAACACCAGGGGTGCTTCAGTTGCACTGGGGCTGCCAGTATAGTGGATTTCCAAGAAGACTGGTGGTTCTTCAGACCCCTTGGCTACACTTAGGAATGAACCCATTTCTTGTTCCTCTATCCAGGATTTGGTTCTGATATGGACCTCGGTTTTACTACTGGCACTTTTGAGATTTTTTTCAATAATTTCGGCAAATCTGGTTGGTGTCATTTCATTGGCTGGAGACTCCATCAGCTGGCGGGCCAAGTTCTGCCCAGAAGCAAAGAGGACCCCTTTCTCCCAGGCCTCGAGATCACCACTTCCATGGAGCTTGGCCGACACAGCCACCTTCTTCTTCTGCTTTAGGTCATCATACTCGTAGAGGCCAAGCACAGCTCCTTCCGCAGCAGCCTGAGCATCTCCACAGGCATCCACCTCCACCGACGGCAGCTCCAGGTCTTGGACCTGCCTGCATCCCGCTGCGACAGCAGCTCGGATGTTCTCCTTGCCTTCGTGCCAGTTTTCCTGGTCATCGACACCAGCCGATCTCTTGCCAAGGCCGACCACCACCACGCTGGGGAAGTCCTGATGCAGACCATAGAAGATTCGGGTTTTGCCTGCCTTGAGAGGAGGTCCTGATATGTTCAACATTTCCCTCAGCCTTCCAGACACCAACTTATTAAAATTCTCTCCTGCACTTGTAAACTGTGGTACGTCATCATCTTTGTCTTTGGAATAAATTCCTAAAACAAGGCCCTTCGTCATGTCTGCGGTGGACAGACCCCGATCCCAGAGACCTCTCACTCCCAGCCTGCGGAGCGCAACTCGCGCGGCTCGATAATGTGCTTTTAACAAGAATTTGCTAAAAGGAGTTTATTTATATTTTTTGTGATTTTTTTCAGTTTTTCATGGTTAGTATTTTTCATTTAAAAAATTTTTAATTACTTTATTATTTATTTATTTATTTGTGTGTGTGTGTGTGTGAGAGAGAGAGAGAGAGAGAGAGAGAGAGAGAGAGAGAGAGAGAGAGCGCGCATAAGTGTGGAGAGGTGAAAAGAACACTTCAAGAGTTGATTCCCTCTTTTCACCAGTGGACCCTGGGGACGGAACTCAGGTCATCTACGGCAAGTGTCTTTCCCACTAGCCACCTCTCTGGCTGTATTTTTCTTCTTGAGAGACAGTTTCCTCATCTAGTCATTTTTACTTATTCATTAATTTGTACTTTCTTCTAGTTTTTGATGGCTCTTTTTTTTACATTCACTTTTTTTCTCTCTACTTTGGTCTCATTTATAAGAAATAACCGACATTTTTAGAGCAATTCTAAGTTTGTAAAAACACGGAGTACAAAGTACAAGGATTCTTCCATGGAATTTCATATAACCCCTCCTCCCTCTCTACTCCATTCCTGACCATTTTCTTATTATTAGCATTGTGAGGATGGGGGTCAAGGGAGCAGGGCTTGATATGTGGCCTACACTGGCCTCAAACTTTAGCTCCTCCTCCCTCAGCCTCCTGAGCCCTGACTTTCTAGGTGCACAGCACCACATGGAGCTGCTCTTTACACTTTTGTTCCTTGAGATGGGGTGGCATCTTGCTATGTAGCCCAGGATAGACCCATATTTGCACGTCCTCTGCTTTTGCCTTCTCAGTACTTGGATCACAGGTGTGGGCCATTAAGCCTGGCTCTCCTTGTGGCTTTGATTAGATTTCCCAGTGACTAGTAATGATATTTCTTTTTGTTGGCTTGTGGGCCATTTGTGTATATCCTTTAGAGAATTCCTTCTTCAAGTCCTTTGCTTATGATTTGGTCTGTCTTCAGTTGCAGACGATTACAAACGATCCTCTCTGTTCATTCCAGGCGCTGTTTCCTGTTGTCTTAGGGTTTACTGCTGTGCAGAGACACCATGACCAAGGCAACTCTTATTAGGACAACGTTTAATTGGGACTGAGTTACAGGTCTAGAGGCTTAGTCCATTATTATTATCAAGGCGGGAACATGGCAGCGTCCAGGCAGTCATGGTGCAAGAGGGGCTGAGAGTTCAACATCTTGTTCCAAAGACAAACAGGAGAAGACTGGCTCCCAGGCAGCTAGAACAAGCGTCTTAAAGCCCACACCCACAGTGACGCACCTACTCCAACAAGGCCACACCTACCCCAACAAGGCCACACCCACTCCAAGAAGGCCACACCTCCTAATAGTGCCACTTCCTGGGCCAAATGTGTACAAACCACTACACCTGTGCTGCACAGACGTTCTTTTCAATTGTTTTCCACCTAGTCCTATGTGTGTGTGTGTGTGTGTGTGTGTGTGTGTTCATGTCACAAATGTTTCTGGGGTTCAAATTCAGATCCTCAAACAGCATCAGGAACCATTTAGCACAGAGGTGTCTCAGCCCTCTCCACGTTCTTTTTTTTTTTTTTTGGTTCTTTTTTTCGGAGCTGGGGACCGAACCCAGGGCCTTGCGCTTCCTAGGTAAGCGCTCTACCGCTGAGCTAAATCCCCAGCCCCCTCTCCCACGTTCTTTTTTTTTTTTTTGGTTCTTTTTTTCGGAGCTGGGGACTCTCCCACGTTCTTAAGTGCAATGGTTTTGTTTTTCCTTTTGTTACCTGTGTGTTTAGTGTCCTTTCCGAAAAACCCTTGCTGAATCCAATGGGTCTCTGTTTTCCTCTACTTTTATGGTTATAGGTCTTCGTTTACATTGTTAATTCCTTGGAGTACGTTTTTCCGCACATGACGTATGGTACGGCTCTACTTACTGTACACGGTGTACGTTCTTTTGGATGTGGAGATACAGTTTTCTCAGTGCTGCTGTGGAAGGGGCTACCTTCTCCCCAACACTGTGTCACCTTTGTTTCCTTGTCACGGACAATTTGACTCTACGGGTGAGTCAGACCCTCTGCTGTGTTCTACTGCTCTTCACGGCTTGTGCTAAGGCTCTCCCATGCCATTTTGATTACTGTAGCTTTGTAATATGTTTTGAAGCCAGCTGGTCTACAGCTTCGGTCTCCCTTTTCAAGTTCATTTTGAGTATTTGGATTTTAGGATTTTTATTTTCCTGTTCATTCATTAGGATTTTTAATTGAGATTGTATGGAGTATGTAAGTGGCTCCGGCTAGTGTAAAGAGACTTTAAGTGACGAGTATGGCCATTGATGGTTGTCCTTTGTAAGGGTGTCTCAGTTTGCCTTCTGTTGCTGTGATAAACACTATGACCAAAAACAACTTGGGGGAGGGGTAAAGGTTTTATTTCAGCTCACACGTCCTGATCATACTCCATCATGGAGAGAAGTTAGGGTAGGAACTCAAGGCGTGAACCCGGAGGCGGGAACTAAATCAGAGGCCATGGAGGGACACTGCTCCCTGTTGTTTGCTCAGCCTGCTTTCTTATAGAACCCAGGCCCACATGCTGCATGGCCCACAGCTGTCTGGAGCCTCTCACTCAGTTATTAATCAGGAAGATGCCCCGCAGACTTGCCTAGTGGCCAATCCTATGGAAATAGTTTCTCAAATAAGTCCCCTTTCCCAAATGACCCTGGCTTGTGTCAAGTTGACATAAAACTAGCTAATGTGTCCCATGTTTAATAAAATGGTAGCACACCTTAGGTCTGTTTCCCATTTGCTGATCTGAGTAGCAGAGGTGGGAATTCTATGTAACTATTAAACTCCTATGTCAGGGACATACTGGCCTAGACTGTAGATGGAAACAAAGTTTACCTAAGCTGTCCAGTGGCCAAACTAGATCTTCAGGGGCACACTGAAGGAAAAAGCACACCCCCTACACACACACACACATGCACGCACACACACACACACACACGCACTTATAACCTTTTGACTAAAACCCTTTACATCCAACCATAGCAACAAATACTTAAAGTCTAAAGTCTTTGTAGAGATAAACTTTAAATCCTGATTGCTTTATTGTTTAACTTTGGAGGCTATAACTCCCTTGAGTGCCTCAGCTTTTTAGTCTGTGAAACAGGGAAAACGTTGTTTTGGTTTTGGCTTTTCTTCAGGATTGAACACAGGACAGTCAATGAGCTGCAGGGCTCACCCACTTGTGCAGAGCACAGGGTTACTAAATGAAAGAATACATGTGCCAGGGTATTTGAGCAGAGTAAAATCCCGGTAATGATCCTCTTCTCGGTGTATACTAGTATCGCTACCCTGATTACTCACCAACATTCAAAGGCATCTGTGCCTGACCTGCTGCCGCTCTGACTGGCAGCAACACAAGGTGTTCCTCTTCTTACTCACTTTCGTGCCTGGTATTGCTAACTTGTTAGAAGTGTTCTCGTTTTCAGGAGTTTAGTACCCCAGTTAATCCTCAGAGTCGTATGAGTCATGTGAGCTTATTCTCCCTGCTTCGTGGATGAATAATGTTACTACAGGCAGTCCCCCATAAGCCTCTAGTGCTCCTGCACGTCCTGCTGGCTGAGTGTGCCAAGAATCCAACCCTAAAAGCCGTGCCTTGTCTTTGTCACCTGTGGCTTTGGTACGAAGTGATGCCTTCTCGGATACAGAACTATGTGGTCTCTGCCTTTTCTGAAGCAGAGAAAACTAATGAGGGGGCTGGCTAGACGGCTCAGCAGGTAAAGGTGCTTGCCTCCCAAGCTTGATGACTCGAGTTCAATCCCTAGAACCCATGTGATGGAGGGAGATGCTTAACCGCCACCCATTGCCCTTGGCTTCCACAGGTGTACGGTGGTGTCTTCGTGGCTAAGGAGCAAACACTGAGTGTCCCTGTACCACCCACTGGGGTCCTCCCCTTACAAGACTCAGAAGGCAAAGCAAACAGCTCAGATGCCTGCAGGAAACGAGTAGCAACATTGTCTGTCACACTTTCTGTTACTGGTGAAGCAGTAACAAAGTCTCAAACCCAGACAAGGAAGTAGCCTGGTCACATCTCAGTGTTTCCGGGAGATCCGAGCCCTGCGAGATAAAAGCTCTCCTATCTTCATGTTGAACACAGCAGAGTGTTTACCTGTAGAGAAGACAGCAGAGTGCTTGATGCAGATCGAGCCCCTGCCAAGCCCTTGTCGGATGGGTGTTTCAGATGATTGATGACATAATTAATAGAGATCTCATAGAGATCCATCTGCTGTGTCTCTGCCTCCTGAGTGCTGGGATTAAAGGTGTGCACCACCACCTCCAGGTCATGATTTACATATGCAAATATATAAATTAATTCATATGCACAATTTACATACGTGTTTCACAAGACTCTTTGAAGAGCTTAGAAGGTAGAGGGCATTATTTCCATTTTTCAAATGAGAATGTGACACTCTAAGCACTTAATGTGCCTGTGGTCACTTGGCCAGCAAATGGTGTGGTCAAACTGAATCTTCCGTTAACAAAAATTCAAAGTTGGTTGTTTATGAATAACTCACTCAGTATGACAAAGAAAACTTAATTTATATATACTTGATATATAACTTGAAATTATATATAACTTAAATTTATAAAATATCGATATTATATATATTATAATATGACACAATTATATGATGTTCATATGATATATGATACATGATATATGATATAAAATATATGACATATTATGCAATGTATAATAAATATATAATATATAATATAATTAATATAATATATAATAATATATATTATTTTAAGACCAGTTTTATTGAAGTTCTATACATTCAAGTATAGAGCCTTGGAGTACCATTGCTCAATGTTTTTTTAAAAAATCTATTTTTATTTATGTGTACAGTGTATGTCTCTGTGGATGGGTGTCACATGGGATAACATTGGTGCTGGTACCCCTGGAAGCAAGAAAAGGGTATTGGATCCCTCTGGAGCTGGCGTCACATGTGGTTGTGAGTTACATCCTGTGGGTGCTGGGTATTGAACCCTGATCCTCTAGAAGAGCAGGCCTCAATCTCTGAGCCCCTCAGTCATCTCTGGCTCCTTCATAATCTAATGCTTGCTCCTTCCCAGGTCTTTCGGGGCTGTGGGCATTTCTCTTCAGCCCACTTCTCCAGGCCTCACCCTCATCTTTTTCAAATGAGGACCCCAAATCAGATCTTCACTTCCATCAAAACCAGCTCTGCTAGTTCTCAATGGAAAGGAAATCGGGACTCGTCTTCATGGTGCCACAGAATGGTAAGCTGCTATTTGTGGTCAGGGAGATGAAAGTTATTCATGCAAACTAGTCAGTTTTCATCAAGACCGAGGGGCTGTCATCTCTTAGGATTTCCAGAGCACGGTCTCCGAGTGAAGCAAATGTTTGAGGAACACAATTTAACTCAAGCTTTCTCTATTTAAGACAAGAGCCCTACCTACAGTTGCTGTACTTTATGATTAAAACAAACAAACAAACAAACACCAACAATGACTACAAACAGTTGGAGCTGGAGAGATGGCTCAGTGGTTAAGAGCACTGACTGCTCTTCCAGAGGTCCTGAGTTCAAATCCCAGCAACCACATGGTGGCTCACACCCATTTGTAATGGGATCTGATGCCCTCTTCTGGTGTGTCTGAAGATGGCTACAGTGTACTTATATATAATAAATAAATAAATCGTTAAAAAGAGTACTATTGGCTGATCTTTTAAAAAAAATGATAAAGGCTATTTGGCTATTGTACATAAAAAACCTAATTGTTAGTAAAATATAAAAGCTTAAGTAGAAATTGCATTCGTCTGATGCAGTCAGCTGTGTCCTGAAGAGATGTAATTTGGGCGTGCCTCTGAAAGCCTCCATAGATATGAGTGCTAAGGAAGGACAGTCCCTGCCTATTTTAAGGCAGGCTGCTGGGGAGAAGTCTTGCGTTCTTTGCTCTATGACCCAAGGCAAAGTCCGATGGGAGGACTCGAACTACCCCACCATAAAGGTGAAATGGTTCAGCCCCTACTGACTTGGCTTGGAGTCTCAACCAGGACTGACGTGGCTCAGCCTGCCCAGGGGTTTAGGGGAGGAACTAGGGACTTCTTTTTATAAGCAATTGGACCTTTAATAGAGTTCTTTCTCTTTCTCTTTTGGCTTGGGAGAGCTTGTATGTTGTAAAATATAAAAAATGGAAAAAGTATGGTTGTCTTTTATCCCCACTAGGTTCAGCATCGCGGTGCCCCAAGATATCTGCGAGATATCTTGGCAGAAACTCATCCCAACTCCTCGGTGGCCCAGTGTTTCCTGCCGCCACACACTTTCCTACACTCAAACCATCATATAAAAGAACATGCGGGTTGGGGATTTAGCTCAGTGGTAGAGCGCTTGCCTAGGAAGCGCAAGGCCCTGGGTTCGGTCCCCAGCTCCGAAAAACAGAACCAAAAAAAAAAAAAAAAGAACATGCAACACAATTTGCCGCCCACCTAAACATACAAAGCCCAGCACCATCCATCCCTTAAAAACATTCATAACAACCTGTAAAGGTACAGCGTGGAATCTTAACGTCACCCACCACATTCTCCTGCCACGGCTGCTCTCCCTCTCCCTCCTGTCTCTTCTTCCTTTTCTATTTCAGTCTCCTCCTCTTCCTTCAAACTTCTCTCCTGACCATCCTTTCTTCTCCTCCAATGGCAGGCCTCCTTCTACCCTGTACCTGCCCCTCATCTGTATTTTACAAATTCAATGGGGAGAAGGTTCTGGTGAAGTCACCTGATTCCTGAGTATGTGACTAGGCAGCTGTCCTTGGGGCAGTGGAATTAGTATCAAAATACAGATAACTTTATGGTAAATCACAACACTTGTATGGAAGGAGCTTCACATAGGAGATAGGCTTTCTCTTTGTTCTCTTTGCAGGAGCAACAGGGAAACAGCCGGCGGTATACAGGCAGAACAGTATTCTAGGAAAGAGAGATGAGGAGCCCTCTGGTTTGGAGAAGCTCAAGAGAAAGGTAGATTAGCTTAGTAGAAAGACACAGATTGAAAGAGATTTCTTTTTTTTAAAGATTTATTTATTTTAGTTATTATTTATTTATTTTAGTTGTATGAGTAGTTGTACAAGTAGTTGTCACTGTCTTCAGACACAAGAGGGAATCAGATCTCATTATAGGTGGTTGTGAGCCACCATGTGGTTGCTGGGAATTGAACTTAGGACCTCTGGAAGAGCAGTCAGTGCTCTTAACCACTAAGCCATCTCCAGCCCTGAAAGAGATTTCTAAAGAGCTAGTTGTAGAATCAGGCTTGTCAATAGATATCTTGTCTGTAGTTGAGAAAATAGTTACCTCCCTGAGCTAGCAGGTTTTTACCTTAGCTTATGCCCCCCATGTCTTTTTTGGTATAAATATTAGATGACTGAAATGGATATGGCGCATCAAGGAAGAGAGAACCTCACTTGAGAAAATGCCTTCACCTGATTGGCCTGTGAGGATATATTTAATTAATGACTGATGTGGGAGGGTCCAGTCCCTGTGAGCAGTACCACCCTTGTGTAGGAAAGGAAGCTGAGCTAGACATTGGGTAGGCAGAGTTCCTGTGAGGCCTCTGCTTCAGTTCCTGCCTTCAGGTTCCTTCCCTGTTTGAGTTCCTGCCTGGGCTTCACTCAGTGATGGCCTGTGATTAAGAAATGGAAACCAAACGAAATCCTATCCTCCCCAGGTTGCTTTTGGCCCTGGCGTGACTCACAACAACAGAGAGCAAACCAGGACACATCTTTAGTCTGAATAAAGCTGTTGTGATTTGACTCTTCACAAGGACGGGAAGCCTAATCTTGCTGCCTTTGCCATTTGGTTTGGGGACAACTTAAAACTGAATGTGGGATACTTTTCCTTTGGAGCCACTGCTTTGCAGCACAGGCAGGTTAGAGGTGGAGGTGAAAGAACTCTTACCTGGTGCTCTGCAGATGTTATAATTTGAATATAAAATGCCCCCTGGAAACTCATGTACTGGGTGGGAACTTCATTGGAAGTGACTAGGTTGTGGGGGATTCTGACTTAATCTAGTCGTAGAAATGGATTTATAATATTATCTTAGTTTTTTTCCTGTTGCAGTGATAAAATACCAGACAAAGACAAGTTGCAGGGGGAAAATATTTATTTTGGCCTACAACTTCAGATTACAATCTATCACGGCAAGGAAGATACAGAACAAGAGCTTGAGGAAGCTGGCTACATTGTATCCACTGGTAAGAAGCTGAGATCCCTAAATGCTTGCTCAGCTCAGTTTCTCTCTTTTATACAGTCCAGGCTTCCACAAGCAGGAAACAGCCTCATTCATGAATAAGATCAGTCTTTCCACAGCAATTAACATTGTAACATTGTGATAGTGTAGAGGTTCCTTCATCCTGTATTCTTGCTGAGGCCATTAGGCCTAACTACAATTTGATCTCTTGATTGTAGGCCCCATAAAAAGTTATCCAACTCTATTCTAGGAGCCAGAGGAAAAGCTGTCCCTGATAATTTAGGATAACTCAGGTTAAACTGTCTGCTAAGACAGAACTCCCTCCACTTAACTGCTTTGCTTATCTTAGCTTCTGTTAAACTGCTTGCTTACACAAAACCACTTCCTGCAGCTGCCAAGAGAGATAACAGGATGAACTTTTTGCCTTTAAAAACTCCTTACTCTGAATGCTCACTGCTACCCTTGGGTCCCAAATACCTAAGTATAGTCTCAGCTTGGCTGGAATAAAGACTCAACTGTCTACAAACTGTGTCAGTCATGAGAGCAGTCATCTCTAGTGAGTTCCCCATAAAACATAGAGATAATTCTCCACAGACACACCCAGAAGCCCATCCCTCAGGTGACTCTAGATCCTGTCAAGTTGACCACACCAACCATCACAAATATGCTGGTTTGGTTGAGAGATGGTGAAAAACTGGATGGGGCTGAGTTGGAGGACATAGGCCCCTTAGGGACTTGATAGTGGCTTGTCCCCTTCCTGTATTCCTCAGCTCTGCCTCCTGTCCACCATGATTTGGGTTGTTCCACAACCCACTCCCAACCATGGTAGGGTGAAACTGTGAGCAGAAGAAATTCTTTCTCCCTGAAGTTGTCTCTTTCCAGTATTGGTCTCAGTGATGACAAAACAAACTAAGGTGGTAATTGTTTGTGGGCACACATATCCCTCTAGCAACTGGAAAGCCTCCAAAGGCAGGAGCCAGACTATTCTTATCCTCCATCGGTCAACACATTCTTTTGTACATAATGGATGTCACTCTGGTTGTGAGAATAGATCGCGGAGTTAAATAGATAAGAATTCAAAACACAGGAGCTGGACATGACCATGAGTTTGGCTGGCAGAGCTGTAATTATGTATTCACCATTTGGCATACATCTGAACTTCTGAACTTGTAATGTCTCGCTTTTAGTCTGGTGTCAGTGCGTCCTTTCATGGGGGGCGGGGTGGGCGATAGGCAGCATCTATGTAATATAGATGCTATGGGGCTAAGTGCATTTGTCAAGCAAAGCACTCAACAAAACGTTCAGCCATCAGGAGATGTTCTCAGTGAGCTGTGCAGCAGGTCCTTGGAGAAGTGTGTTGAATTGTTGAATTATTCACATGCTGTGGGAGCTCAGGTAAGAAGGCATGGATGAACACGGCAACTGTGAACTGTGAGATAATAAACCTTCCCCAGACTGGGTTATTTTGGTCTGACATTTTGGTCACAGTGGCACAATGGTAACTACTAATAATACAGAGTCCCAGAAGCAATGACAGCCACACTGAGGACTGGGACCAGGCATGGTGCTGGCCAATCTCTACAAGAAAGGACCTTGTGGGTGCAAACTGTTGGAGGTCGGAACCTGACCATTCTTGTCATTGATCCGAGTCAGATCACAGAGGCCAAGCGCTGACCACCTTCCTGACATTGGTGGATCTTGTGTCCAAAGTGGCAAGTACGGATGAAGCCCTGGAGAAGGCCAGAATCCAGGCAAGGAAGCCAGACAGGCGTGGGGACTGAATCAGAAGCCAATGGGACTCCCAAGATTTCCGGGTTGGAGTGGAAAGGAAGCATTTTGCTGCAAGGGGCAAGGCAGGAAACAGAGAACAGACCTGTGTAGTTAGGTGGGAGCCAGCGGAGGCCCTGGAGGAGGCCTGTGACGGGAGAGGAGCTGCAGGCCCATGGTGGGCTTCTGTGGAACCCGTGCTTCCTCTCTGCCTTACGGTGCATGCGTGCCTCCCTCCCCGCACTGTGGTGCTGGAGGGATTGGAGGGCCAGGAGGTCGTTCCTAGAAGGCTGCTTGGAGGGTGGGTATCACATCTTTGAAAATATGCCTGGCAGATCAGGAAACAGAACGCATGTGCGCGCAGACGCGCAGACGCACGCCCACGCAGACGCACGCAGACGCACGCAGACGCACACGCACGCAGACGCACACGCACGCACACGCGCGTTTTGTTTTGTTTGGTTTGCTTTGTGAGACAAAGCTTCACTATGAAATTCTAAACAGCTTGGAAACTCTTCTGGGGCCTATTCTGGCCTCAAACTCAGGTTTCTCCTGCTTCTGCCCCAGGCGCGCTGGGATTATAGGTTTAAACCGCACCACCTCTGGCCTCGGAGTCTATTGTTCTTGTAATGTTCTTGTTTGTTTGTTTGGGCCTAGGGCATGCTAGGCAAGCATTCTATCACTGAGTCAAACCCCTGGCCTTGGGATGTTTCCCCAAAGGATAAAATCTAAGTTTTCAGAGCTTCCTGCTCCTCCCTCAGACCCGGGACAGACAGTACGGCGTCCCTTTGTCCTAACATCTTGCATACTTGAGAAGAAAAGGTGGACCAGGCCCTGGGTGAAGCCCGTCCTTGCCCCCTTCTTTTTCTAGAGTATGGGGGGCAAGACGAGAAAATTATTAAGGATTTTGAGATGACTTTGGTGGAACTTTGAACCAAGCACAAACCCTTCCGGGTTTAGGTCACTGAATTCCGTGTGACCAGGGTGGCCTACGGTTCCCCAGCCTTCCCACACATATGGGGACCTTTCTGAGGCAGTGTACCAGCTGAGGGCAGGGAACACAGGATCTTCCTCCAGACCCTGTTCTTTTTCTGTCTCCCTCAGTCTCTGCCTTGTCTGTATTTCACAGGAAAAGATTTCAAGGAGCTGCCAGCCTGTCAGTTAGCATTTGGATACCTGCCTAGGAGTTACCATGAAAAGCACACACCAGGCCTTGGGTTGGACCCCTAGGCAAGGCAAAACTAACCAACCAACAGACCAAAGCAGGAAGGAGGGGAAGCCATGAACACTTCCTATATTCACAGCAGGTCTGAAGAACACGGAGCCTGTGACCTAGCCTGGTCTACAGCAGGAATCTTGATGAGGCTGGCTAGCAGCCTCACCTTGTGTATTCTTGTACACAATTTCCAGGTTACCCAACTCAAAGTGTTCTTTCTCATGAAGACAATGCTCGTTAAAGGAAGAAGGAAATAAAATGGCACCCCACCATTACTCACCCCTCCACTGTCTCCCCACTGCCCCCCATTCCCACAACCCACTACCCCCTCCCCCCAACTCTCCTCTCACCCCCAGCCCCATTCCCCTCTGCAGGCTAAGCTCGGCATTCATACGCATTGTTCCTATAGGATACTTGACTCCGAGGTAGGGATTGAACTGGAGACAATACCGACTCACGGGTATAAAGGATGCCCTTGTGCAGAGAGGTTTCTGTCACAAGGCCAAGGGCCCTTCCATTGGATAAACCCTTACAGACCACTTCCCTCTGGTCTCCGTGCCCAGAGTAGTTTCTCATCTCTCTCTACCTATTGAAAATCCATCCAGCTGCCAAGGCCACAATTTTTCAAGAATCTTTACTTATTTTTGACAGTATTCTTTCTATGACCCTTTGCTTCGGTTTCCCTACTAATTCCAACATATTCCAAAACGTCTTTTTACTAACTTACCCACCTATTTAGCTGTGTGCCCAATACGCCCATTACCCTCATTTTGAATCTGATCACACATTCTCTAACACGGACTGCCTCTACCTCCTCGTGTTGATTACAGACAAATGGAGTCACGGTCTTTATTACTGCGGCAGCCAGCCTGGTAGCAGAGAGACTTTTTTTCTCTCTCTAGCTTCTGAAGACGCGGGTTGCTTGTGACTCATCTCCGTCTCCTTCAGCAGCAAGCACAGCCTTCTCCCGTCTTCTCAGTAAAAATATCTGTGCGATGAAGTGGAACACGAGGCAAGTTCAGTAGCAGCCCGTAGACAAGTGACATAAAACTGGCATAGGATACTGGACAAGTGTTTGGCAGGTTACGGGTGTGTTATAGGCGGGATTCGGTAACCACAGACGTCATCGCCCTGTGTTTATGGTTGTCTCCTTAGCATTACAACATAGAAATTCACCAGGCATGGCTTATTCCCAGACAGTTTTTCTATTTCTGTTCGGCCTTTTACAATTGCTTTTATTAGTTATTCTTTCAGGATGTCTTGGAGAGCTGCCCCATAAAAATTATTAATGCTAGTCATCCGGGAGCTCTCATGGTTTATGAGATGTGTGGGTGGCAATGAAGTTTTTAACAGCATCTTTTTGTTGTGCAGCTGTTCGAGGTGCCATTTTGTTTTGAAAAAAAAAAAAAAAACTAGACAAATTTCTAAGAACATCACATACTCCAAGTCTGGCATAGTGCTGGTGACGTTGTCTCACCTGGAGGTGAATGATTTCTAGGCCCCGTCTTCGGTCCATTGCCGTCAAAATGTTCTAGTGACAGTGACATCTGTCTGCCTCTGGCATAGCTCTCATTGGTACTGGGCTCAGTCTCTCCTCTCCCATCTTTAACCTCTCTGGTCTTCTGCATCACACACACAGTCTGGATTTTCACCCTGCTCAGTAGTGGCCTCACCCGGGCTCCCTTCTTGACTTGTTGGCCGGGGGGACGGTGTCCAAATTTTCTCCTCTTCCTTGTCTCTTTAGATGATGGCTGGATGCCAGCACATGCACACATGCACACATGCACACATGCCTCTTCTGCTTCTGACTTCTCTGTACCCCAGACTCACATATTTGGATGTGCCCAGGGCAGTTTGATCTGGATATCTGCTGGGCACCTCAGATGCGACATTTTTTTGTTTTTTGAAAATCTTAATCCTTAAGCTTTTCCTCTCAAAAACTGTTCTACTCAGTTTTCCCAACCCTGTTGTGAGAAGAGACACCCACGGTCTTGTGTTGTGTTCCTCAACCCATACCCAAGGAATGGTCTAAGACCCCCTTCCTGCTGAGGCCTGGGTTCATGCAAAGCTTTCCCTGAGCCCCTGATGTGTGGAGAAGGACCATAGCTCCTTCTCTAGCCCAGGAACATGCAGAGCCAGTGATGGCCTGGGCCCTGGGGAGCTATGGCTTCTGATAACTCAACTCTTCTCACCACAAGGAGCTACGGTTATCAGTCCCAAAGCCACTGTGTGCTTGGTCTGCCAAGTTCTTGAGATGCCCTGTGTTCCCCTTGTGTACCGTGTTGTTTGATTAGCTTCCCACTGACTTTATCCCATGATAGCTTCTTCTGACCTTGTCCCATTTCTCCCCTTGAAATAGTATACAAGACGCTGTACTTCTTAATAAACTTGCTTGGCATTAGACACAGCTCGTGCCACACTTCCAGAGCCCACGTGTTCTATCTTCTTCATCGCTGGTCTCCTGAACCTTCCTCCTTGGGACCCTGGCACCGACATACAGAAGAAAGAGTAAGTACCACTACAAATAGATGGTTGAGATAGGACAAACCAGGAGGCCCACCTGAAGGAGGAGGCAGACCATGGGACAGCTGGATTCCAGAGTACTTTTATCTCCTCAGATGCTTCGCTAGCTTCTAAGTTCCAGATCTCGTTGTATTTTGCCAAAGTGCATTTTAAAAAAAATTGTTTACCTTCATCAAGAAAATCTTCCTTACAGTCTGGCTCTAGAAAAGGTTCCGTAGATTTAAAAACACGGGGAAGTGTAGATAAACAATTCAAAACAGAGTATCACCTGCAAGGGCCAAGTGGCTTCCTGTTGATGGGTTTGCACTGTGAAAATGGATTACAGGTTGTTTGGACCCACAGCGTAGCGTTGATTCAGTTGCGATGAAACAGCCCTGTCGATATGGTCGGCCTACTCCAAAACAGACACAGAGATCAAAACAAAATTAAAAAGCCAAAAAACATTAAGAGATCAAGGACCAAGCGGCACCAATTCTCAGTTCAATTCTTTTTTTTTTTTTTTTCTTTTTTTTGAACTGGGGACCGAAAGGGCCTAAGCTTCCCAGTTCTTGAGCTAAATCCCAGCCCCAATACGTTTCAATTCTTAAGGCCTCAGAGGAAGAGGGGAAAGTTCTCTCTCTCTCTTTTTTAAATAGTACAATTATAAAGTCAATAAAATGGCTTCAACCCATTTAACTGAGTGCGTGTGCGCCATTTAGCTGAGTGTCTGTCTGTGCACACACACTTTTTCAATGAGCAGCAGCAGCAGCAGCAACAGCCGGTAAGCTGGCCAGGCGGCGGGCAATGGCCAGCAAGGCGGCGGCGGCGGCGCAGCGGGGCGGGCGGCGGCAACAACAACAACAGCAGCAGCAGCAGCAGCAGCAGCAGGGAGTGTGGCTGGAGAGGCCCCAGATCCAGAAAACCTCCTGATGACTGACTGTGCTAGTTGTTGTGTGTTGACTTGACACAAGCTAGAGTCATCAGAGAGGAAGGAGCCTCCGTAGAGGAAATGCCTCCGGGAGATCTAGCTGTAAGGCATTTTCTCAATCAGTGATCAATGGGGGAGGGGCCGGCATTGTGGGTGGAGCCATCTCTGGGCTGGTGGTCCTGAGTTCTTTAAGAAAGCAAGCTGCGCAAGCCAGGGGAAGCAAGCCAGGAAGCAGCACCCTCCATGGCCTCTGCATCAGCTCCTGCTTTTAGCTTCCAGCCCGGCTTGAGTTCCTGTCCTGACTTCTTCCAGTGATGGTCTGTGATCTGGAAGTGTAAGCGGAATAGATGCTTTCCTCCCCGACTTGCTTTTTGGTCTAGGCGTTTCCGGTTCCTGTTCCTGTTCCTGTTTCCTTTCCTTGCAGCAATAGACCCCTGACTGACACAGTGATGAGGTGCCTGAAGTGTTTCACGCTCTTTTTCCTTCTGTTCTTCCTTTCTACACATCAGATTTTACAGGCTCGAACTTCAAACCTAATTCCTAAATTACTCTTGTATATTGCATGCGCGCGCGCACACACACGCGTGCGCGCATATGCACATGCGTGTGTGCACACACTCTTAAAGGATTTTCAAAACATGTTTGACCTCTTTAAACACAAATACTAAAGTGGATTTTCAAAGACCCAAATACAGGAAATACAGGGCTTCTGCCCTATCTTCTAAAATAATTGCTATCTTCCTCCTTCCAGCTGTGCTGGCCTAAAATCACAAAATAATGGTTAGATATTAATGGGTTTTTTTTTTACAATTAAAAAGCTATGCAGACCCTTCCAATTTTATTTAAACATAAAAAAGTGGATGGCCTATCTACATGACTATTGTGTCTGATGATATAAAAAATGAAGAAAAAACATTATAAAGATATAAGATAAAATAATTTTAATAAATAAGGATTTATAAATTGTTGTGGCTTATATATTCTCAGCCCAGGGAGTTAGGAGGAGTGGCCTTGCTGATGTAGGTGTGTCACTGTGGGCATGGGCTTTAAGACCCTCATCCTATTCTGCTAACAGCCTTCAGATGAAGATGTAGAACTCTCAGCTCCTCCTGCCTGGATGCTGCCATGCTCCCACCTTGATGATACTGGACTGAACCTCTGTAAGCCAGCCCCAATTAAATGTTCCCTTAGAAGAGTTGCCTTGGTTGTGGTGTGTATTCACAGCAGTAAAACCCTAATTAAGACAGATTAAGACAAATTTATGTTTACACAGTAAAAAAATAAAGGCTTTTTTAAGTGATAAAGAGCCAAATAAGTTATTTAAGGTATATAGAAGATGGCATAGGGTAATATAGAGAATAAGAATTAGAGATAATGTGTACGATATTCTAGTTTCTAAGCTCTAAGATTAACAATTACAAAATGACTGGCTAACTGTATGTAGAATCAAGGTTTATTTTTAAAATATCTGGCTATTTAAAATATTACATAATAATTGTAAGCATCAGACTCTTTTGCATGTTTCTCATGGGGCAGCCTGCCCCACTCTCTCTAACTCTACTGGGATTCTGATTTGTCTGACATTGGTGGTTGTCTTAGCCAGGGTTTCTCTGGCTGTGATGAAACACCATGACCAAAAGCAAGGTGAGGGGACTGGCTCCCACATCATCCTTCATTATTGAAGGAGGTCACGAAAGGAACTCACAGCGGCTGATGCAGAGGCCATGGAGGGGTGCTGCTTACTGGCTTGCTCCCCATGGCTTCTAATGGAAACCACCAGTCCCAGGCTTGCTCTTGGTTTAAATGACCCCAGGAGTAAGAATCATCTTTTATGGTGTACTGTCCCAGGTTACTCTTTTTCACACTGCTAGGGAAGGGTCCTCAAAAGTTTGCTTTCTGGGGTCCCCGAGCTGTTTCTTCCACACCAGGAGGGAGTAGGAAAATGCTTGCCACACCTCCGTTTGGGTCCCTGGCATGCACATAAATAAGCCGGGTGGGGCAGCACACATCTATAAACCCAGTGGGATGGGCCAGAGATAGGATGACCCCTGGGACTTCTTGGCCAGCTAGTCTACCTCCACAGTGAGTTCCAGGTTCAGTAAGGGACCTTGCCCAGAATAAACCAATATAACAGTACTGGATAGAGTCTAAGATTACAGATATCTAAAGACAGAAGAGCACTAGAGAATGACACCCAATAGGATGCACCATATTCATTGGCCACTGGGTTGAAAGATGGCTATTGTATGAGATATCTTAGGATGAAGAAAGAGTTGATGGGTGTCGCCCCGTGCTAGCGCTTTGGTCAGTGCCTGGATGGGGAAGTGAAGCTCAAACCTGGACTCCGAGAATCTAAGAAGATGGACCCTATTGTGACTTCAGTGAATCAAAGATGGGTAACGGATGAGGTGCCAACGTTTCGGCTCTTCTCTGTCCTCTTTCCTGATATCAGTTTTCTTTCTCTACATGCAAAACTCCGCTCAGCTCCGGGTTTATGAAGTTCGGTAAAATATACAACTATAAAAGCAAACGTTCCTCTGCTTATTTGGAATGGATTCTGGCAAGCATTCTCAGATAAAGACACAAAGGTGTTCTTTGTTCGTTTCCGCGAACAGGCATTGTGCTGCTTTGAGACCCAGTCTACATCAGCAAAAGTAAGAATGCGTGTTTCTGATCGGTGTTGGCTGTGCGAAACTGGGTAAATAAAACCCACATTTTCTATAACCTATGAATACACAAGCAACTCATTCTTCAGCTCAGGGTGGAAACGTTTATTTTTGGCATTCTTGGTTCTTTCTGCATTTGCTTCACAGATTTTTCTCAGTCAGACGTTGTCGACGTTGGATGGGCCTAAATCACAAGACATATCTAGATAAAGGGAGTGACTGATGTCCAGCGATGGGTCTCTGTTAATATTTATAAGAAAATTATGCCGTCTGTGGAGGTTTCTTTCTGAAATTGTATGCGTTGCTCCTCTTTAAATGACAGGTGATGGTGCTTGTTTGGTTTTTGTGATGCTACCCCAGAATGTAAAGAGAGAACGGTCCTTCTTTCTGTGTGACTCCTCTCCTTGCAGAACAGAGAGCCTTGTATTGTGAAACCAGTGACCCAGCACCACACCGGACGGGTGCTTTACAGGGCTAAGCAGGAAATGAAGTCGGGAGACCCTGCAACAGTGTGCATGTGGTTTGTCTTCTAAACTCATTGACATTTGCTCTCCACGTTGAGATATTGGAAGAGATGGGTGCTCTGCTCCCTTGCGTGGACCAATCTAGTCATGTGACTTTTTCATGGCAGACTTAGCCTGGTCAGGGCCACCTTGAGGAGCCACACATGTAAGAAGGCCATTGCCAACTGTGGTCCCCTCAACCTTCAACGTCTGAAACCGTGAGAGTAAACGAACACCCTTTCTTCCTGTTAGCTAATCTGCATAACGGTGGTGTTAGCAGCAGGAAGCGGAAAAAGACAGACTCCTTGTTTAAAAATCAACCATTACAGGGTGGCACCGGCAGAATATTGAGCCAAGGATGGTAATGTGTCAGCCTGGGACCCATGTGACTGTGCTGGCTATAGGCCTGAAGCTGGCCTGGCCTAAGTCCTTATTTCAGATTTTTAAAATGTGGCTTCTTCAGGGGGATGAACCGTTGTGAATCTGCCCGCTCCTGTGTGAAGAACGGGTAAAAAGAACAATCCACTTCTAGTTACTCCGGCTGATTGTCTGAAGCATCAGACGAGGAAACCAAGCTTTTCAGGAAATTGCTGTCCCTGAGCAAGAGAAGAGAGGTTGTGACAACAGCATCCAAGGGTAAGAAAACGTGACGACATTGTCCTATAAGGACATGTATAAGGACATGTAAAGACAGTGTCCTCATGTGGGGATTTCCATGACGATGCCTTCTAGCTTAAACCCAGGTTCTTTTGGGCAGGGACTTCAGAATCCCTTCTAAGTACCAGTCCCAAATACTTAGATCTGTACTCCAGTCCATGCCTGGAGATCCCCAGAGATACCTGGGGACCACGTAACCAGCACAGTTCCAGGATCCACTGCAGACCCAGCTCATCAGACTCTCCAGTGGGAAAGTAGATTAATTAGTAACTAAACATTTTTAAATGTTGTCATTGTTTCAAATTGGCACAAGCGTTAGATACTCTACAGGGCACATTCAGAGAAAGTATCTTTTTGTGGCTCTCCCTCTTCCCTACCCATAACCCTGCTTCCCACTAATCTCCTCCTTGTCACCTCCCAGTCAGATTCCTTTCCTCTTTCAGGGCCCATCTGGTTTTTTGCCCATCCCCCACCCCAGCTCCTCCCCCTAATGCTGCGCTCTGCCTCATTTATTTATTTGATTATTTATTTATTTATTTATTTATTTACTTAGTTTACCCACTCTTTCCCATGTTGCCAGATAGACAAATAAAACGGAAGCGCTCAGGCAGAACTAGAAGAAGGGGAGATCAAGACTAAAAGGCAAATCTGTTTCAAGAGAGACAAAAAAACAGAAAGAGTATGACAAGCTGCCAGTCACCAGCCACCACCAATTGTTCAGCAATGTAAATGGAGTCCAAAGCCACAGAGGTGGATGGAATGTTGGAGAAAGAAGTCAGAGGGTGGTTGTTGGTGTTGAATTGTTTTGTTTTTGACACAAGATCTTACTATGTAGCAGTGTCTGGCTTTTAGCAAGAAATAATTATTACTCCAAAGTGCCAAAATTTGGGTGTTACATTCTTTCTACCTTTACCAGATTTTGTTAATTTGCTTAACCACTGATGGACACTAGTTGTCTTTCCTCCTCCTCCTCTTCCTCCTCCTCCTCCTCCTTTTTCCTGCTCCTTGTTCTCTTTTTTGTAAATACTTCCAAAATGTCCATCAAGACTCCCTCCTGCCCAACCCTCCTCCAAGAAAAAGAACAATGGTGTCTACAAAAGAAGTCCTTCTGGGTAAAATTTGTCCATTGTTACTATCAGAATATATTATGCTTTGAAAGCAAAATAAAGCTTCAATGAGCAAATGATAATTCAGTGAGAAAGGTATTACGATACTTAAGAGTTCTGGGGGCTCCTGTCTCTAAAGACAGCTGAGCAGTGGTCTGGATTCATCTGTAGCTCATTTCCAGCATGCTAGCTTAGAACCAGCAGCAGTAATAGGAGCTTTGGCAAGCAAATATTCGATTTTGAAAAAAAGTTTTTTCTTTTATTTTTTTTAATTAAAGATTTATTTTTTTATATTCTATCCCGTGTGTGTGTGGGGGGGGGTGAGTGCATACCATGCAAGCACAGGTACCTGCAGAGTCCAGAAGAGGGCATCAGACCGTCTGGATCTAGACTTTCAGGCCTTTGTGACTTACTGGACATGGGTACTGGGAATCGAGTTTAGGTTCCTGGCAGGAGCAACACATGCCCTTAACTGCTAAGCTGTCTCTGCCTCCCTACCCCCAGTCTTCTTGCTAATTCATGCTTATTCTTCTTGGAATCCATGGAGTTTGATGAAGTGCAGATAGCGTCCTTATGTCCAGGTGAGAGTGGGCATTTTGTGCTGTGCCACTCCTAGCCTCTCGGTCCCTTACTTCCCTTTTCACTTCACCTCATCCACTTTGGTTGGAAATGTATGAGGCTTTGTTATTACTTGAAGGCTTTGCATAAAGGAAATAAATAAAACCTGTCCTGTGTAGGACATTCCTGTCCTGATTAAGAAGAGAAGGCATGACTCATTTGGAGTAAAATGACAATGGGAGAGACTCACTAGGGATTGAAGTGGAACCCTTTATAGCATAAAGCCAGTGAACAGACGTACCACGTATTGATGATTCGTTGGTGAGGACCTAGCGGGGAGCGGTAGACTGTTGAAGGAAGTGGCAGGAGCTGGAAACGGAGTTGAACGGAGTTGATTTGGATGGGAGTTTGTGCTCATGACCACAAAGCAATGCAGAGAAGCCCCTAACAGATACCTGGGCTATTAATGAGGAAAGTCCAAGCTGGGCTGCTTTGCCGCACGAATCAGGAAAGTCACAGGGCGGTGGGACTCTGTACTGTCATTGTGATGGGAAACACAGCAACACTAGGGTCTAGTGGTGCCTCAGAGCCGTTTCAACAGACATCGGATCTTTCTCCATTGCAGAAGCTACAAATACTTTCAAGGCATGTGTGGTTACCTAGGCAACATCCTGGACTTTAAGTAGGGAGACACTCTGGCTGAAAAGCCCAGTAGACTTTTAGTTCAATTTGGACCTCTTTAGAAGAGGTGCTTGGACCTGCTTCCTGAGCACAGAAGACAGCCTCATAAACGAGGTGTCTGTGGGACCGGAAGATGGCTCAGCAGTTAAGAGAGCTCATTGTCCTTCCAGAGGATCAGACTTCAGTCCCCAGAACCTGCGTTCCCTGTAACCCCAGCCTCAAGGGAATTGGAAACTTCTTGTCTCCTTGGGTGCACCCACACATGTGTACCTACCCACACACAGACCCACAGACATACATATGCACATATACACCCCAATAATAAACATCTTTAAAAAAACAAAAGGAGACATTTACACCAGGGCTCAGAAAAGATTCAGTCTGTACGGAACCATCTCTTCGAAAGTAGATGGGTAACCTTTCAGTCAGTCCTTCGTGTTCCCAAGAGAGCCGGAAACCTACGTTGACGGTAGTGACGGCGTGCCCCTCGGAAATTCACAAATATTTTCCCAAACACGGATAGTATAGAATTTTCCAAGTGCCATCAGACATATAATTAGTGTCATTACCAAAGTGCTGTGGAATGCCTTGCAAACGTGAGTTGTCAAGCATTAAAGTCCTTCCTCTCCCACCCCCAACATTCCCCCACCCCCATCCCCCTCCCCCACTCCCCCACCCTTTCACCCCCGTGGCCACGGGCTCAGGCTTCTGTGAAGGGATCGGCAGAGCATTTACTGTTTTGCTGCAGGCTCCTTACTTGGCATGCCCTACAAACTACATCAAAAAGAAGACAAATATTTACGAAGGCATTCCTTAATGGACGGTCAAGCCGTGCAATGGACTTCCGTGGTTTCATAGGCTGAGCTAATGCGGCAGGGCGTATATTAATAATTTAAGAAAGAAACACATATGGAACTCATTTCCTGTTGGGTCAGATCATTAATGGGGCGGTGTGGGGGAAAGGTGCTTTTTTTCCCCCTTCACCCTCCTGGAGATTTGGGTGAGACTTGGGAGTTCTTGAATTCTGAACTCTATCGTTTGCTCCACTCCTGACCCCCAGAGTGTCTGAGGCTACAAGACCCCTGGAGACTAGATATTTCTTTGCTCAGAAGATAAAGCAGGGTCAAAGAGCTAGACAACTGAAGGGATGGCACCCTGCCTTCAGGTACAGGAGCTGCTGGTATGCTGTCCCTGGGGATGCAGAAATTCCAGTTCCAAGTCGGACTCCTTCCAGGCGAGAGGCTAGAAGATTCTTCCCTTTGATCAGCCAAAGGGAAAATATTGTAAGATTTTAAGATGGGGTTCTCAATTGGGAGGAAAGTTGGCAGAGTCCACTCAGCTTTGAGAGTGAAGATCAAAAACGTATGTGCCAAGTTGGACACGGTGGTGCACACCTTAAATTCCAGAAACTAGAGAGGGAGAGGCAGGTGGATCTCTGAGTTTGAGGTCAGCTGGTCTACAGAGCAACCAGGGCTATACCAGGACAGCCAGGGCTATACGGAGAGATCTTGGACAAAAACAAACAAGTCAAAACAGAAAGTTTCTATGCCTGTGGCGGTTTGAATCAGGACGGCCCTGGCAGGCTCATATAGTCACCAGGAAATGGAACTCTCTGCTAGGAATAGAAGAATCAGGAGGCAATGACGTTGTTGGAGGACGTGTGGTGAACTCTAAGGTTTCAAAACTCCATGCCGGGCTTTGTCATTCGTTCTGTCTGCAGATCAGGATATAACTCAGTTACCTTTCCAGCACCACACCTCCTGTGCCTGCTGTCCGTGCTTCCTGCTAGGATAGTGAACACGCTGCTAGAACGTCAAGCAACCCCCCAGTTATATGCTTCCTTCCATAAGAATTTCCTTGGTCGTGGTATTCCTTCACAGCAATAGGACAGTGACTAAGACCTTCCTGGTGCTGTGATCCCTTAATACAGTTGTTCTTCATGTTGTGGTGACCCCCCTATCATAAAATTATTTTTGTTGCTAGTTTGTAACTGTAGCTCTGCTTCTGTTATGAAGCATAATATAAATGTCTGCTGTGTGGGATCTGATATGCTACCCCGGTGGAAGAGTCATTTGATCCCCAAAGGGTCGAGACCCACACGTAAGGATCGCTGGACTAAGATGTAGACATGTAGCCAAATATTTTTTCCTCCCCCAAGTTGCCTTGGTCATGGTCTCATCACAGCAATAACAGCTCTAACAAAGACAATGCCTACCTTTGACTTTGGGGAGCACCCGTAAGGAAAATAGAATTATTTCCCCTGTGAGCTTACAGTTCAACAGAAGTCACAAGATAAAACGCATAAAGTAAACACGGTGCGTTGAGGAATTGTAATGTTTGATAAACATGGATGGTGGTTGCGTTGGTGAATTAAGGTTGGATGGGGTGGATGATAACACCACCTGCTTCCACACAAACTCTTCACCCGGAAAGCCTCTCATCTGAACTGCTTTCTGTTCCCGAAACTGACCTGCCAGTTTCTGTCCTTCCTGCCTTTACTGTATGTATTCTCTGACCTGTAGCACTCGTCTGCCCTGCACCTGCCCAGGCAGCTGCTCCAGAGGCTCAGCTCATAGCTTTAGTCTTCCTTGTTGTCATTTACATGCAGGGAGGAGACACTTCAGGTACTTTCCTCAAGTCAAGAAAACCCGGGTCTTTGTACTGTTGGCCTCGTAAACACAGCCTCGGAGCGCTCTCACTGGTTAGTGATTGCAAGGTTGGCGAGCAAGCTTATGCTTTCATGGCAAATGCAGCTTGCAACCTCAAGGGAACAAACTTGATTCTCTACAACATCGTACCGCACAGATGCCATCTTGCCACACAGCTGTGCCAAGTCTTCAGGTTGCAGAGCCCTTTCCAACCACAAACAGGCTCTCAATATTATAGACACAGCCCTGCCATTCTTGCTAAGCAGAGGGAAATCTAATTTTATGATGATAGGGGTGATGTCAGAAGTAAAGGTAGACTTTTTTTTTTTTTGGTTCTTTTTTTTTTTCGGAGCTGGGGAACGAACCCAGAGCCTTGAGCTTCCTAGGCAAGCGCTCTAACCACTGAGCTAAATCCCCAACCCCAGTAAGGTAGACTTAATGAAGGTGAATATTTATTATCTAACTACCTGTGTTTAGATCAGAGAATGACTAATGCAATAAGGTTAAAAGCACTTCTGTCCCAACCTAAAGTTTCTTCGTGTTCAAAGCCACTGAAATGCCTTTGGTCTCAACTGCAGTTTAAAATCAGGATGTTAAAAAAAAAAAACAAAAAAAAACGGGACAGAGATGGTAGTATATACCTGTAACCCCAGCACTGGAGATGGAGAAGCAAGTGGGTCTCTCTGAGTCGGAGGCCAGCCTGGACTGCAGAATGAGTTCCAGGACAGCCAGGGCTACACGGAGAAACTCTGTCCTGAAAAATAAAACAAAACAAACAATAAGAAAGAAAAGTAGAGGATGGTCGCAGCCAACCATTGGACTGAACAAGGGGACCCCAAGGGAGGAGTTAGAGAAAAGACTGAAGGAGCTGAAGGGGTTTGCAACCATGTAGGAAGAGCAACGATATCAACAACCAAACCCTACTAGAGCTCCCAGGGACTAAACCACCAACCAAAGAGTATACATGGAGGGACCCATGACTCCAGCCATGTATGTGGCAGAGGATAGCCTCATAGGGCATCAATGGGAGGAGAAGCCCTGTGAAGGCTCGTTTCCCCAGTGTAGAGGAATGCCAGGGCAGTGAGGTGGGAATCAGTGGGTGGAGTGGGAGCCTCCTTATAGAAGGAGGGGGAGAAGAGGGAGGGGGAGGGGGGTATTGGAAAGGCAGGAAAGGGGATAACATTTGAAATGTAAATACATAAAGTATTCAAGAAAAATAAAAATTAAAAAAGAAAAGTATATGTGATACACACGCACACGCACACACACACACACACACACACACACACACACACACACACACTGAACATATCTTCATTACACTGTCTTTTTCCCAGCTCCCTCGTCATTTTACTAGAAAGCCCATGATTCCCCCATGAGAGGAATTCTCACCTGTGCTCCCTTCCCCTGAACAGGAACACTTTTACCACCTTGGAGTCACACTTAAATGTTGGTCTCTGTTCAAATGTCACTTAAATGTCACTTTCTCAGTGAGGCTTTCTTGAACCATTGCATGTAAGATGGCCCCAGAGTCCCTCGTGCTCCCACTTCCCTTCTGGCTATGGAGTCTATGATCCATTCTATCATGCAAACTCCATAGGAACGAGGGTTACCACCATGACCTCAATGCCCCAACGAGTGGCGTATGGATGCCCTCTTTACGTTATTAAAGGCTCATGGCAATAAAGAATAATTGTTAGAAGGATACGATTAGACTTATTTCTCTGTATTTATCCATTTACTTTGTGTGTGTGTGTGTGTGTGTGTGTGTGTGTGTGTGTGTGTGTTCAAGCACTCATGTAGGGGACAGAGGACGACTTGTGGGAGGTGGCTCTGGTTTCACACCTTGTTGAGGCAGGATCTCTTTTGTTGCTTCTGCTGCTCCAGGCTTCTACCCACTCTAAGTGGCTAAGCCCTGCCCATTAGTGGCTAAGCCACGCCCACTCCAAGACTAAGTCCCACCCACTATTCTCCCTCTCCACCCCATCTCCCTGTAAGAGTTCTGAGGTTGCAGATGTATGCTACCAATCCAGCTTTTTTTGTGGGTTCTGGGTTGTACAGCAAACATTATCAGCTGAGCCATGTGCCCTGCCCCAATTTAGCATGTTGTTGTTGTTGTTTTGTTTTCTAAATGAGATCGCCAGCTATCAAGTCCTGTGCTACAGTGCTATTTAAAATCTATTGGGCCATTCCCACAAGATGGATGCATTTTACACAGCAGCCCGGTACATCTGTGTGAAATAATACCTTTTCTTATGTGCAACGTTCTCTTCTCGATTTGTGGTGTTGCTGGTCTCCCTCTCTCCCGTTCTATTCTATTATTGGTAAGTGCTCTGATCCACTGAACTAATATTATGTCAACTTGATCAGTTTAGAAACACTGATTTAAAGTGGTTTTTAAAGTATCCATCTGTCTTAGTTAGGGTTTTACTGCTGTAAACACACACCGTGACCAAGGCAAGTCTTATAAGGACAGCATTTAATTGTGGCTGGCTTACAGGTTCAGAGATTCAGCCCATTGTCATCAAGGAGGGAACACAGCAGTATCCAGGCAGGCATGGTGCAGGCAGAGCTGAGAGTTCTACATCTTCACCTGAAGGCTGCTGGCGGTGACTCTGTCGGTGCGTCTCTCCCCTGACCCAGAGACACTGACATTATCTCTGCTCCTGAGCCCAAGAAGCTGCTGCTGATTGCTGGTATTCGTGAGTGCAATCCAGGAGCCAGGGGCTGTGCTGCCACCCTGGGCAGCTTTGCTGAGGTGCCTACAAGACCTACAACTACTTCACCCCCAACCTCTGGAAGGAGACTGTGTTCACCAAGCCTCCTTTCAGGAGTTCATCGGCCATCTTGTGAAAACCCACATCAGGGTCTCTGTTCAGAGGACCAAGGCTTCAGGTATGGCAACCACAGAAGGGTTTTTATGTAAAAACCCTTTTACATAAATTTAAGTTTGGGGTGGGGAGAGGGGAGTGAGGGGGGAGAGAGAGAGAGAGAGAGAGAGAGAGAGAGAGAGAGAGAGAGAGAGAGAGATCAAATGAATCCTAAAATGAATAAATTCAGAAGGAAGTAGGGATATATATGTTGCTGGTAGAAACGAAAATTACTACAACCCTTTAGAAAATAATTTTTCAATATGGCCTTAAAGTGTTTTTTAAAATGATTTATCTATTAATTTTATGTATATGAGTACACTGTCATTGTCTTCAGACAAACCAAAAGAGGGCATTGGATCCTATTACAGATGGTTGTGAGCCACCATGTGGTTGCTGGGAATTGAACTCAGGGCCTCTGGAAGAACTCTTAACCGTTGAGCCATTTCTCCAGCCCCTTAAAATGTTTATAAGAGTAATTTCACTCTGGCAGTTGTCTTAAGGCATCATCTGAAATGAATTAATTTTTTACACGTAGTGATCATAATACTATTAAAAGTAGCAAAAACTTGGAAATAAAATTTATATGATAATTACATGAATCACAGAGTGGAATAGTATACTGCCAGTAAGATGAGGCGTACCATGTATGTTACTGTGGCTGCTGAGACAACAAGGCATGAGCTGTCTATAGAGAACTGCCGTTGCATTACCTTCCCCACCTGCCGACACTGCTCACAAGTGCTCGGATTCCATTTGAAATAATCTCATCCATTCATTCTTTCAACTCATAGACGTATAAAATTTGTTTTCTGGCTGAATTCTGGATATACATTTCTTTTCATAAGAACAAGAGACAGAATCAGCTTTTCTCCCAACGATGTTAAGTCCGACTCACTGGCGGTGGCTGACAGGCTGCTGTCTGGGACACAAATAGGTGAAATTCAGGGCAGCAACTAAAGGTGTGAGTTGAAGTCTGCAGGCCCGCGCTCCCCTCCCCAGCCTCCCCCTCCCTCTCCTCAGCCCCGCTCCCCGCATGAACACAACACTTTCAGCTGTTTGCTTGTGGCTTTTGGTCTTTGGGATTGCCTGGGTGTACTTGTCCTGTGTAGAAAAGTCGTCATGAGTAACTGCCTTATATTGCTGCCACAGCATAAATAAATCTTGAATTCTCCCAGCTGGGTCAGGGCCAGACCTAAGCCTGGACCAGTTGGACCCAGGAGGTTGTATTACAAGAAGCGCAGTGTTGTGTCCTAGCAACCGGAGCAACGGACTCCGATGTCCGCACAAAGCATCGGTTTAAAGACGGTACTTCCCCCATTAAATAGCTAAACAGCTGTATTATTTTTAGAGAAGTCGTGAGACAGGAATTGGAAAAAGCATTTCCAGTTTTATGGTTAAAAAAAATGATTATTTTGGTTTGTGGATTGTCTACTGCTGCAGACTTAATGTTAAAGAGAATCAGGAATGTCTGATTTAATTACTGTTGGATGAATGCATATCTTTGATAGAGAATCATGATAAATATTAACTATGTATTAAAGGCCAGAACTGCATTTCCCCCTGAAAATTAGGCTGAAAATAAGAATAAATGGACTCTACATGTTGCGAACACTCTAAAATGTTTGAACTTTGTATTTTGATTACTAATACATATTCATTATAGAGGGGTTGAAAAGATTTCACTCACCCATAAACTCAGCACCTGCAGCTAAGTGGACTGTAGCTATTATTAGTATATTGGCATGAAACTCTTCCCTTTTTCTCTGCATATGTGCACATATATGATATTTTATTCTTCCCAAATGAGGTGGTTCTAGCAAATATTAGAGTTATGATCTTCAATACTTGTTAGTGGTTTTATGGTAAATATGTTACAGTTTTTCTCTTAACCCAGCTAGCTCCCAAATAATTGAAACTGGACTATTATATTTATTTATCAAGCTTTAACTGCACAACAACTGAGCAGTATTACTTTATCTTAATCCTCTAGGCTAATCTTCTACCTCCTGGTCAAAATCCTCATGATACTTGCATTTCTAATATTGATTGGCCTCTTTCTGCTTCAGGTGTTTTCTCACAGTATCTCCTGGACTCTCTCCCCTTGGCTGAATCCCTACTTCCTGTCTCCTGTCCCCTCCCCTGGCTGGGAGGAAGTCCCTCCCTATTCTCTCCCCAGCTTGGTCATTGCCTGATTAGCCAGCTTTATTGACCAAGCAGGGAATAATTGGGGAGCAATATTTACATGACACTGAGACAGGAGATTCTCAGAATAGGGATTGTAACCAGATATGGGGAGGGGGCACAGAAATTAGCATCTGAATGATGCAAGGATACACTTTACATAGGGCACAACAACATTATGCTTACAAATACTTTTCTATTGCTGTGATAAGACACCAGGAAACCCTGAACTACTGCTTTAGGGCCATGCCTGCCAGCCTGTCGTCTTGCTCCCCATCATGATGGTGATAATCAACTCTAATTCTCTGTAAGCCTCAAATGAACTTTTTCTATAAGTTGCTGTCTTAGTTAGGATTTTACTGCCTGTGAACAGACACCATGACCAAAGCAACTCTTATAAGGGACAGCATTTAATTAAGGCTGGCTTACAAGTTCTGAGGTTCAGTCAATTATCATCAAGGTGGGAGCATGGCATCCAGCATCCAGGCAGACGTGGAACTGGAGGAGCTGAGAGTTTTACATCTTCATCCAAAGGAAGCCAGGACCAGACTGTGTTCCAGGCACCTAGAAGGAGGGTCTCAAAGCCCACCCCTACAGCGACACACTTCCTCCAACAAGGCCCCACCTCCTAATTGCCATTCTCTGAGCCAAGTATTTAAGTGTATGAGCTTTGGGGACCACTGTCATTCAAACCACCACACTAGCATATTGTTAACATCATCCCATGGCCATAACTATATAGTTCTGCAACATTGTTTTTATAGTAGCTGCACACATTTGTCTTCATGTGGTCCATTTGGGATATTTATAAACCAGTGCTTTGCAAACTTGAGTTCATGACCTTTAGCAGAGTAAAAAGGGAGCTGAAGTGTGTTATGGCTGGTAATCTTGTTTATTATATTTTAAGTATAAATCACAGCTTTATAATTTGCCTTGCTAACGATGACAAGTTTTCCCTTAACTTTGTGCATCTGACTTTAAAATGGCATCATTTGTCTTCTGTAAGTTGAAGCTTTTGGATGATGCTCATAGTTATTCTGAACGGCTCCATAAATGGTGTGGGGGATTTTTATATTCGATTTACAGAATGATTTGAGAATTGATACCCTTGCATTAATACCCTTTTCCATTTGAATATAGAGTATCTTTTCAGTTTGTTTTCATTCATGCCACTGAGCCAAGTTGCAAAGGATTGTTCATCCAAGCCTACACATTCCCTCTTGAACTTATCCACTAGCATTAAATATTTAGTTACGTTATTATATAAATACCATCATTATTTTTTCCAATGGAACACAATCCTATGTAAGAACAACATTTCTATGCTTGCTTTATAACTAAGTATGCTGGCTTCTAAAAATAGTTTCCCACCCAAGCTGTTGGTCACACGTGAAAGAGAGCTGTGAAGTGTAGCTGGACACTTTGGCGTCCATCCCACTGCCTCCTTAGTCTTGTATTATTACAGTCATTTTCATTGCATTGAGTATGAATGGCTGGTTTATGAAAGCAGGATGCCTTGTGGCTTATAGACATCTCTATGACCCATCACCTTCATGAAGAGCGAGGTGAGCTTCTGAGTAACAGGCCTGAGCCGCACGCAGCAGGATCCACCTGCTGTGGCCTTGTCCCTTGTCCTTGTCAACAGCTGCACATCCCTAAACCATGCTTTTTACGAACTAGAAGAACACAAGGGCTGGCTAGGTCAGTCCCGGTACTGTACGCCAATGCCAGCTGTTCTTTGACAGGATGCCGTGTTGAGTGCATATAGCATTTCATTTTACAGATGAAAATAACGCGGACGGGAGAGATCAAACACATCTACTCTTTATCCATTCATTCTTTTCTAGCACAGTGTTTCATAACCGTCCTGACCCTTTAATACAGTTCCCCATGCTGTGGTGACTCCCAACCATAAAATCGTTTCCATTGGTACTCAGTAACTGCAATTTTGTGAGTTGTACAAATATTGGTGTTTTCCGATGAGCTTAGGTTATTAAGGGGTTACGACCCACAGGTTGAGAACCATTGATCTAGCGTGTATCACAGACCTACCAAGGACATAGGTTTCTTTTATGGCGATGAACTAGAAGTCCCTGTTCTCATGCAATTATTATTTTTTTTTACAGGAGAAGTATAGCTCATTCTAGGTGAGCATGCCAAGTGTTTTCCCTGCAGCTTTACCCAAAGAGGTGAGTTTCTGTCCTGTGGAGTGGGAAGGAGGGCTGCTCTTGTCACTCAACCTTCATGACGCACGAAATTAAAAATGGCACAAATATTGGGCGTGTCCTGCTCTCCCACAGAGATGGCCGCTGCCTCATAGCCTGTAGTAAGTAGATGGGAGGGCAGCGGCTCAGTCTTGTTTCCGGTGCTGCTGACAACAGCGTCTATCCCTAGGCGCCAGCATCCAAAAAAGAAAGAAGATCTCTTCAGTGATAGCCTAGTGAGATCCCACGTTCCACTGGACCGCTGTCTGTGGGAGCAGCGTGCACGGTTCAAACATACGGTTGATCATGAAACCTCTGCTGGTGATGTGCAGGGCCAAGGGCACTCGTTTTGCAGTAGACAGATGCACATAGGAGAAAGCTGGTGCCTCAGCCACCGGGTTCTCACAGCAGATCCACAGTCTGGTCTGGAGCCTGCTCAGTACAGGCAGCCAAAATGCCAAGAGCGGTGGTCATGGCCATGGGTCGCTGTGGTGATGGAATCGCAGTATACTCTGCAAATTGTATTTTAACTAGGCAGGCATGTGTAAACAATAGCAACAACAAACCGTACCAATGTCCTCGCCAAGGTTTGGGCGCCTTTATGCCACACGCAGAGTACAGGCCTCAAAGAGCAATCCGTCATCCCCTGAGAAGCATTCCAGGGTTGCTTGACTTGTGAAAGCTGATCCCAGGTGGGCACCGGCTCTCCTTAGGGATTGTACTTTTGTTTATCCTGAGCCTCACACCAACTGTTTTTCCTTCTCATCCTTCCTAGTAAACTCTGAGCGAACCTAAGACATCAAGGATGAGGCAAATTCAGTAAAAAGTGGATGCTGGGATTTTCCTTGGTGTAGCAGACAGGTAGAATGAACATGGCCCCCATAGGTCCGCAGGGAGTAGTGCTGTTAGGAGGCGTGGCCTTGGAGTAGGCGTGGCCTTGGTGGAGCAAGTTTGTTACTGTGAGCTGGCTTTGAGATGCTCAAACCATACCCAGTGTGACATTCACTTCTTGTATGAAGATGTAGAACTCTCACCTCTCTCTCCGGCACCAGGTCTGCCCGCATCATTCCATGTTTCCTACCACGATGATAACGGTCTAAACCCCTGAATGGAAGCCAGCCCCAGTTGAACGTTTTCCTTCATAAGAGTTGCGGAGGTCGCGGTGTCTCTCCACAGCAATAGAAACCAAGCTAAGACAGCTGGTTTAGTCTGATTACATAAAAACTTCTAATATCGCCCCACATTACCTTTAAAAACAGGACTGTTGGCTATGGGGCTACACAGGTTTACTTTGAAATGATAAAGTTATATTGTAAATCTTTGCTACTCTTCCATAAATGAAAACAATGTTCTTTTTGCATTGCTCACAGATACTTCTAGAATATCTAGAGTTAACCTTCCTTTGTTAGGATCGATCTGGATTTTCAAAAAAAAATTTATATTCTTAATTCTTATAAAATGCATGGAATTAAGGGGGCTTTTCCACCAGAGAATTCTGAAGACTGGGAAGGATCTGAGTTGCCTTAACACAGTTGGCGGTTTAAATACAGGGGAATATTTCTTTGATATTAACTCAGCTTGACATCAGATTTCATTAAACCCTTGGAAGTCAGTTTGGAATTTCACCTTTAGTATAAGACAGACTCTCTCTCTCTCTCTCTCTCTCTCTCTCTCTCTCTCTCTCTCTCTCTCTCTGTGTGTGTGTGTGTGTGTGTGTGTGTGTGTGTGTGTGTGTGTGTGTGTGTGTGTTTTAACCTGTGAAAGCCAAAGAAAAGCTGAAACCTAGAACTAAAGGAAACCACCCAGGGCCCCTTGCCCTCTGCCTCCCCTGCCAAGATGAGGTTCAGGGAGGCTCGATAATCACACTCAGTGTGGAAAACTTACACATGTCTTCACTTTCCCCTTGTTTGCTACATCCCATAAAGTCTTTGCGAGCACAAGGACTTGCTGACGAAGGGGGCTGATCCAGGATAAGCCGCTCTCTTGTCCTTTCCACTAATAAGAAGGGAATCTGCTCCAGGTTTGGATGCCAGACAACCAGAAGGAAAACTTGTGTATTGGACACCATGGGTCCCTTGTTTTATTTACTTTCTGTGCAACTGGAAATTATTTATAGAAACTCGTGTGTGTTTCCTGTAAGTGACCCAAACAACCCAAACTATTCCAGGGGGAAGCATTGTTCCTTTACCAAATTAAACAAGACAGTAACTGGCCTGTCCTTGGGAATTGAGGAGGGGGTGGCTAAGAAAATGGATAAAGAGGTTTTTCTTTCTGTCATGTGTTAGTTATTCAGCCTGCTGTGTGCTGGGCTGGGCTCTGAGTTGAAAATATCAATAAAGCAGCCCTCCTGCCCTGGCGCGGTTCATTTTACAAATGAGGGAGACAAGCAAACAAATCATTTCAAGCCTGGGAGACTCTGGCTGTAATGGGAAGCACCTGGCGGGGCCTGCAACCCCCTCACCCTAAGACCCCCGAGGCAGTCCAGCGGGAACAGATACAAATCACAACTGAAAGGCCCGAGTTTTCAGCTTTATTGATTCCAAACGATGCTGCGCAGATACCTGGTATCATTGGTCGCCTGTAGACATGGGTGGCCAAGGGCCTTAAGTTGGGTAACTTCAGGAGGGTCTCAGACACAGGCAGCTTCTACACAGAGGCCTTTCCAGGAAAATGCTGTATTTCTGTCATTTACAAGTTGGTCTGAGCCTCAGGATGGAGTCAGTGGTCTCTGCCTTCAAAGACGGCAGTGGATTTATGAGTCTCCGACTAACAGTAACTCACCGCCTGTCACCTAGGTGCTCTTAGCTTATATATCGCCCCTCCTGAAGCCTCTCAGCAACACAGGGGGATTTATATTGAAGTCAATGAAACTTATGTTTTAGGGCTTCTCGCTTGCATATGTCCCTTTAGTGTCCTGGAGCAGTGGGCAATGAAAAGATTCCGTGTCTTTGCTTTAGTGAGTGCAGTGGTAGGGAAGCAGTTTAACCACGACCAGCTAAAGCCCATAGCCACTCCCACTGTATGTGTGCATGAGGTGTGTGCATGTGCACATGTGTGTGTGTGTGTTTGTGTGTGTGCATGAGGTGTGTGTGTGTACAAGGCATGCGGGCATGTGTGTGTATATGTATGGTGTGTGTGGGCATGTGTGTATATGTATATGGGATGTGTGGATATGTGTGTGTGTGAGGTGTGTATGTGTGTGCATGTGCATGTGTGTGTATGTATGAGATGTGTGTGGACATTTGTGTGTATGTGTATGTATATGGAGTATGTGTGTATACATATGTTGTGCGTGTGTGGGCATGTGTGTGTATGTATATGAGGTTTGTTGACAAGTGTGTGTATGTATGTGGGGTGTGTGTGTATATATGGTATGTGTGTATATATATGGAGTGTGTGTTGACATGTGTGTATATGTATGTGGGGTGTGTGTATATATATTGTGTATGTGTATATGGGCATGTGTGTGTGTGTGTGCCTCTGTGTGGGCATGTATGTGTATGTATATGGTGTGTGTGTATGGGCATGTGTGTGTATGTATATGGGGTGTGTTAACATGTGTGTATTTATGTGGTGTGTGTGTGTATATATATGGTACGTGTGTATATATATGGGGTGTGTGTTGACATGTGTGTATATGTATGTGGGGGTGTATATATATGTGTGTGTATATATATATGGTGTGTGTATGTGTGTGTGTGTGTGTATGGACATGTGTGTGTATATATATATATGACATGTGTGTATGTGTGTGTGTGTGGGCATGTGTGTGTATGAGGTGTGTGGGCATGTGTGTGTATGTATATGGGGTGTGTGGACATGTGTGGGTGTGGGGGGCTGTGTGGGAATGTGTGTGTACATATACTGTAGAAGCCATAGTAGGATGCCAGGGTGCTACTGTACTATTCTCTGGCCTATTTCCTTAACATCTTTTATTGAACCTGGAGCTACTCTGTCTGCCCTGACAAACTTGCTGTCTCTGTTCCTCTCAGGACTGGGGTTATAGACGTGTGGCTTTCTAATGTTTGTGCTTGGATCTGAATCCCTCAGAGCCTCTCTCTCATGTAGCCATCTCTCCAGTTGATGATTCCTTTATTTGTAACTGCAATTTTCCTCTTTCTGTTCTTCTGGTGGCATCTGAGTAGCTGTAGGCATTCCAGGGAACTGACAGAGTTGGTTGCTTGTGGCAGCTAGACTTATGCCACCTTGATGCCAGCTAATGTCATTTTGGAAGAGGTCATCTCAATTGAGAAAATACCCCATACCAGACTGGCCTGGAACCAAGTCTGTAGAGCCTTTTCTTGATTGGTGATTGATATGGGAGGGCCCAGCCCACTGTGGACGGTGCCAATCCTGGCCACATGGTCCTGGATGGTATAAGAAAACAGGCTGAGGAAGCATTGGAGAGCAAGACAGTGAGCAGCATTCCTCCATGGGCTTCTGCTTCAGTTCCTGCCTTCAGGTTCCTGTCCTACTTGAGTTCCTTAATTTCCTTCAATAACGGACTGTGATATAGACTTGTAAGCAAAGTAAATCTTTTTCTCCCGTGTTGTTGGTTGTTGATGATGGTGTTTATTGTGGTAATAGAAACCCCCTGTGGTTTGTATATATTTGGCCCAGGGAGTGGCACTATTTGTTGGTGTGGCCTTGTTGGAGTGGGCATGGCCTTGTTGGAGTGGGCATGGCCTTGTTGGAGTGGGTGTGGACTTGCTGGAGTGGTTGTGGCCTTGTTGGAGTGGGTGTGTCACTGTGGGCTTGGGCTTTAAGACCCTTATCCTTGCTGTCTGGAAGCCAGTATTTTGCTAGCAGCCTTCAGATGAAGATGTAGAACTCTCAGCTCCTCCTGCACCATGCCTGCCTGGATGCCACCATTTTCCTGCCTTGATGATAATGGACTGAACCTTTGAACCTGTAAGCCAGCCCCAATTAAATGTCCTTATAAGAGTTGCCTCAGTTATGGTGTCTGCTCACAGCAGTAAAACCCTAACTAAGACATCTACTAAAACATTGACTTAGGGACTCGTTCATTTTGAATGGAGAGGGAACACTTTGTGGTTTGCCCTGACTTCCTCTTACGGTTGTGTTATTTCCACCTGTCCTGGTCACTCACAGTCATTATATGAAAGCCAGCAGCACCAGAACACAGGATGACAGAGTTGGGACCAAAGCTAAAGCATGAGGGGTGAGAGAGAGTTTGATCCCCAGCATAGCAGAAAAGAGAGGGAAGGAAGGAGGGAGGAAGAGAATGGAGGAGGGAGGAATAAAGGAAGGAAGGAGTATGGGGTGGAGATTGAGTTTGAAAACGTATCGTCAGACACAAATCTGTGGGGCTTTTATTCAAAGTTATAACTTGCATTTGAAATACACTCAGCAGGAGATTTCCAAAACTTAACAACAGTCCTAAATGCCAATTTTTTTCTAAGTTGTGAAGCTGAAAGAAATTTTTAAAAAAATCAATTATCTAAAAAAAATGGCATTTGGTCTGTTATTTTAGATGAAGGAGCAAAATGTCTTTTTGGTCTCCTAAGGAAAAGTGAGTTATCATGCTACTATCACACGAGAAAACACTCAAGATATGGATGCTGTCCTTCGGCCTCTGTTGGGAGTGGCTCTGGAATATCTGTGCATAAAAAGACTTGGGAACACTCTGGTCCTTCATATAAAATAGCACGGTCCAGTATTTTCATTTAACATGCCCATATCCCTGCTGCCCTTTATCTCTAGAGTTAGAACTGTATGGGTCATTTTCACACCGCATGTTCAGGGAATTATAATCAGATAGCAAACCTGTACATTTGGCGCAGATGCAGTCCAACATTTTAATCCATAGTTGGTTAAATTTGCAGATATGGAGTCCACATATTGCAGGGCCAGCTCTATAGTCAAAGAAGTATAGGAAAAAGCAGCCAAAGATCACATGATGCTTGGGCAATTTTTTAAAAATTACTTCTCATCTCGAATACATTTTCATTTTTAAGCTAGTTCTGTATTTATGGTTTCATTTTTTTTTTAACTTAGAAACCCCCTCCCCCAGTTGTGAGCTTCGACTCAACAGCGCATGAACTGGGCCTGTTTCAGGCCTCCCCATCGGAAGTGATGGCGGTGCAGTCTTCCGAAGTTGAGTACTCCTTCTTCAGCGTGCCCTGTCTCGGCCTTTCCCCCTGTGGAGCACAGAGAGCAGTCGCCATTCTTCACTTCAGGGCAGCACTGCAGTGAATACCTCCTATACGAATGCATCCTTCAGCCCTCACACCCTGGACTGAGGAGTCTTCCTCCTCGATGGCAGCTTCCACACCCTGGTGCTGTCAATCACCCCAGGGGCCGGAACAACGTTGCAGTCTCTCGCCTTCCAGCACAACCCCGACTGTGCAGTGTCTGCTCCAGAGCCTCGTGGGCCAGGCCGTGGCTAGATTTACTCTGAGGACACTCTGGGTTGGCTTCTCAGCTTCCCATCCTGCTTACCTCACTTTGCAGATTTTTCCTGAGAGCATCGTCAGTGAATTCCTAAGATCTCCATTTCAGCTATGACACCACGCTTATCTGTGTATAACCTGTTCCCAGTAGAGCCTCAACTACCGAGACCGTATTTATTGCTATATTCTTATTTTTTTTTAAATTTATTTACTTTACATCTGGATCGTTTTCCACGCTCTTGGGCCCCTCTTCCTATACACCCCTTCTCTTCTAAGAGAGTAGAGGCACCTCCCCCGCCCCCGGAGTCTCCCCCTCTTTTCCCATTGAGGTCAGACAGACAGCTGTTAGGGGGACTGATTCCACAGACAGGCAGCAGCTTTAGGAATCGCTCCCATTCCAGTTGTTTGGAATCCACGTGAAGACAGAGCTGCACATCTGCTACATATGTTTGGGAGGCCTAGGTCCAGCCTGTGTATGCTCTCTGGTTGGTGGTTCAGACTCTGAGAGCCCCAAGGGTCTAGGGTATTTAACCCTGTTTGACACTGTGGAGTTTCTATCCCCTTTGGAGTCTGAAATCTTTCTTCCTACTCTTCTGTAAGAGTCCCCAAGCTCCATCCAATTTCTGTCTGTGGCTGTCTGCATCTGTCTGAGTCAGCTGCTGGGTGGAGCCTCTCAGAGGACAGCCATGCTAGGCTCCTGTCTGCAAAAATAACAGAGAATCATTAATAGCGTAAGTGGATTGTCCATGGGATGGGTTTCTAGTTGGGCCAATTTTTGCTTGGCCATTCATCAGTCTCTCCTCCATCTCCAATCCCTGCATTTCGTATAAGCAGGATAAATTCTGGGTCTGCCAGGGGCTTGAGTAGTTCATTACAACATGGAATGAATTGGATAATCCCTGGTGTGTACCAATTCTGGTCTCTTTGTATGTATTTTCTCTAGTTCTTATGACACCAGCGAGGTAGGCGTTGTTCATCTGTAACAAATGGAGTAGTGAGATGCAGCAGGATTGTTGAGCATTTTGCTTAGGGACAAGAAGGTAATGCTTCAGTTGCTGTCCAGCTTTCTCTCCTCTGGTACCTGTCGGCTGACCCCAAGGGAGGGGACCCAGCATCCCCTGTTTTATTCTGACCCACATTTTGATATGGACCCCTCCCTGATTCAGTCTAAGGCTGTGCAGATGAAGAAAGGATAAGGAGCACAGAGAACGAGTCAGGACCAAGGTGAGGCCCTTTCCTTGGACCACCCCTTACCTCCCTGCAGATTATCTCTCTGAAGATGAGGAAAGGCCCTACTCCCTCCTTCACAGAATTGGTCCAGGCAACTCCACAACCCTGAGACAGGCCAAGGGTTCAGAGCAAAGAAAGCATCTCTCCCGGCCCCTAAACTTCTTGCAGAGTCGTTACGCCCTAGTCTAAAAGCAACCTCTTCCCAGGGTCTCTGACGAGGTGACACACCCCACCCCCACAGGACCAACAAGACTCTCCTGTAGAAGAATCTTTTAAGTAACTGTCCCTTTCCCAGTAACCAGCCTGTGTCCGTGACTCCCAGCTCTGTGGAGCCACTTGAGTTTCTTCTCAGAAACATTTCACGACACTTAGTAATGTCATCATGCGTGACCACCACTCTGGGGAAGAACAAGCTAAAATGCACACAGTAGTTACTTTAAAGTGACAGTGGGAGTGAGAGTAGCTCACCTGATACTGCAAATTGAACAGGGAGTTGGATTTTGTGTGCATGTATGTGCATTTATGTGTGTGCTGTGTGTATGTGGCAGTGTGGAGATGTGCATGCGTGTACACCTACATGTACATGCATGTGGAGGTCAGAAGTCAATATTGGACAACTCTGTCACTGTTCAACTTATATTTTGAGACAGGGTCTCCCACTGAACCCAGTCCTCACCAGTCTAAGCCAACTTCGCCAATGAGCTCTAGAGATTGCTGTGCTCACTAGCGATGGGCTACAAAGCATGCTACTCTACATGGCTTTTACATGTGTGCTGGAAAACCGAACTCAGATCCTGTGCTTGTCCAACAGGAACTTTACGGATTGAGCTTCTCACCAGACTAGGACTTAGATTGACACAGAAGGGTCTGGTACTTGGGTTTAAACTTTTCAAAGGAGAGGGAGACATCAGCTGCTGTTGGATGGGGTTGTCAGGAAGCCATAGAAATGGTACATTTCCTCTTGGTGTGAAGGCAAGGAGAAGCCCAGGGTGCTGACCCTCCACTAGCCCCTGTCATGAAGAGGCCAGCTCTCCCAGTTTCCTCCTGGTGCTTGCTACTCTCTTCCACTATGATTCGAATGTAAAATATCTCCCGCAGGCTCATTTGTTTGAACCTTTGGCCTCCAACTGGAAATTGAGAAGGTGGCAGAAACTTTGCGAAATAGGTGCTGATGTAGGGGACCAGGGCTAGGGCATGCCAGCCTGGGGGGTTGTAACTTGCCTGCTCTAATTCTGATTCCTGGTGGGTCACATTCCAATGCAAATCAGCCTCTCCAGCTGCCCTCAATTGACTGTGAACCAGATACATTGTTTTTCCTATGCCACTTCTGTTGGGTATACCCTGACAGCAAATGAGAAAAGCAACCAAAATGCCCTCCTCCACATTGATCCTACCCCATTCTCTCCCCTTCACTTTCTATTCATCTAACCCTTTGTGGTGGTTTGAATATGTTTGGCCCACAGGAAGTGGCACAATTAGGTGTGGTCTTGTGAGAGTGGGTGTGGCCTTTGAGAGTGGATGTGGCCTTGTTGGAGGAAGTTCATCACTGTGGGGGTGGGCTTTGAGACCTTGTGCTCAAACTCTACCAAGTGCAGAAGAGTCTCCTCCTGGCTACAGAAGAGAGTCTGCTGGCTGCCTTCAGATCACAATGCAGAATTCTCAACTCCTTCTCCAGCATCGTGTCTGCCTGCACACTGCCATGCTTCCCACTATGATAATGAACTGCACCTCTGAAACTATAAGCCAGCCCCAATTTAATGTTTCTCTTTATAAGAGTTGCCTTTGGGCTGGAGAGATGGCTCAATGGTTAAGAACACTGACTGCTCTTCCAGAGGTCCTGAGTTCAATTCCCAGCAACCACATGGTGGCTCACAACCATCTGTAATGGGATCTGGTACCCTCTTCTGGTGTGTCTGAAGACAGAGACAGTGTGCTCATATACATAAATAAATAAACCTTAAAATAAAAGAGTTGCCTTGGTCGTGGTGTCTCTTCACAGCAATGGAAACCCTAACTAAGACACTGTACTGGCTGGTTCTGTGTGTCAACTTCACAAAAGCTGGAGTTATCACAGAGAAAGGAGCTTCCCTTGAGGAAATGCCTCCATGAGACCCAGCTGTAAGGCATTTTCTCAATTAGTGATCAAAGGGGGAGGACCCAGCCCATTGTGGGTGGTGCTGTCCCTGGGCTGGTGGTCCTGGGTTCTATAAGAGAGCAAGTTGAGCAAGCCAGGGGAAGCAAGCCAGTGAGTAACATCCCTCCATGGCCTCTGCATCAGCTCCTGCTTCCTGACCTTCTTGAGTCCCAGTCCTGACTTCCTTTGGTGATGAACAGCAATGGGGAAGTGTAAGCTGAATAAACCCTTTCCTCCTTACTTCTTGGTCATGATGTTTTGTGCAGGAATACAAACCCTAACTAAGACAGACACCTTCTTATCCTTGCCTTTTCTCTAGAATTTAAGACTTGGTCAGTTGCAGACATGTATTGTATTTTTGGGGTCCTGCAATTCATAGAAGAGAATGGGCTCCCAGGTGGCACAGGTCTGGGTGTAACCCAAAAATGTTCCTTTTCAGTGAGCTATGTAAGTCCTCATCTGCAGAAGCAAGGACATTCCATAAATCTATAAGTTATTTGCAGAATAAATATGACCCCCAACAACCTGGCCCTTGGTTGATGTTTATAAGGCAGTATTTCCTCTTCCCTTATTTTTAAAGTACCAAGAACACAGTAGCCATTAAAATGCTGCTTTCATGTGGGTGTTTGGAATTGAGTGAACCTTCAGATGTGTGTAACGTTTGAGATTGGGAGTGACTTAGTGATGACTATTGAAATCCTTTAGTGCCAGGCCCTGGGATCAGGAAAGTCCTCGCCATAAATGTCTGACATGACCCTCCCTGGGTGCATAAGACCTTCACTATTTTTATTATCCAAGATACTGTTTTTATGACTCAGGAACTGCGCTTCATTGTATAGACAAAAGAGGCGAAGCTAAGTGCGGTCACATTGTAGCATTCTGGCACCAGAAACAAACTGCTTGGTCTGGTTGGTACATCAACTGCTGCCCCCATAAGGAGGGGTGCCCAGCAACCGGGGATCATTTGTTCCCTGAAGCAAATGAAATTCGTTCTGATTTATTTCACTGTGTATGGGTGCTTTTCCCACATGTTTGTATGGGAAAATTTTCACAGCAGGAGAAATAACGCGCGGTTACAGGAAGTGGGAGGAGTTAAGACAGAGATGGTTTGCAGTTGAGGAAAGGACTATTGGTGAGGCGCGGGGATGTGGAGAAGGGTGTGGTAAGTTATGTTCTATGGTGGCCCAGAGCCGGTGAAGTTGAGATGGGGTGTCTTTTAGGGTGTTTGCAGCTTAAGATGCAGGCTAAGCCTTCTTTTGCCTCCCGCTGACTCTCTCACAAGATTGATGTTGTTCCCGGTGACTTTGTGAGGCCTTTGCAGGGAGCACATGCCATGTTGACTGAGCTGTTTTCAGAGCCAGAGGAGGTGCATGGTCATGTGACAGATGATCTGGGCGATCCTTCTCCTGTTTTCTTTTCCCTTCCTTCTACAGCTCTCTCATTTACACCTACAGCCTTTCGCCTTATTAATTCAGCATCGGCCAATGAAGAGTCTTCCCTTGGGATCCTCAGGGGGAGAGACTAGATACCTAAAATCTTTTATGTAGATGTTCATATTTGTATATCACATGATCACTTTCAGACTACACAATCTTCCCATATACTTTATTACCATAATATACTATATATAACATGTTAATATTAAATTACATTAATATAATGTCAATAATATCACAATATATTATGGACTAGTAATTATTAATGAACAATATAGATATAATATAAATAATATATTACAATGCATGTAATATAATAATAATAATAATAATAATAATAATAATTTTACAGTGTCTCTGTAGCCTTGTAGCCCCAGATGGCTACAGACTTACCAGGAAGGTAAAGATAGCTTTGACCTCTTATCCTCTTGGCTCCACTCCATCTCCTAAGTGCTCTGCCTCACCATGTGCTTTAAATTGTTTCTAGATTACTTGGGACACATACTGACAATGTAAATGTCACATAACTACTTGTCATTTACTATACTGAATTCTGGATTTAAAGTTTTCAAAAGGTTTATTTCATGTGTATATGGGCATTTTGCCTGCATATACATCTGTACACCACTGGTAGATGGGCTGGATGCCTGTGGTTCACCATTTTCTCGGCACCTGCTCTTGCTATGCAGGAGTTCTGTTCTCTCCCTACTTCTTAAGCCTCCGTATACACACCCATAACATACTCCTCTCTAAAAAGATTCATCTTCACATTTTCCGTAACATTTATTCAAGTTCAAAAGACAAAGAACTCAGAAGCCAAAGAACTCTGGGACTCCAGCCCCCCAGGTTATGATCGTTTTAGATGAAACAGCAGCTGCTGTATTTAAGAACCCCGATTTCCATCTTCTAAAGTAGTAAATGTTACAAAGGCATTTGAGCAGAGTAATTCGGCAGCTGGAATAAATCCACGGGTTGTGGTAATACATGAAAAGAAGTAGCTAGCCCTGTGCAGAGCATCAGAGGTTCGAGGCTGGAAGGAGGAGAAGAATGTGTAATAACTTTTAATAACATCTGCTCGTCAGGGTCCATATCTGAGGATTCTACCACTGGACCTTCCTATTGTTCTCATGTCTGGGTCGCTGTTCTTGTGGCCCCAAAAGAAATGCCGACTGTCCCTGCCCTCCTCCACAAACTCCAAAGGCTGTCAGGTTGCTGTGCCAGGTAAGAAGAGTTCTGTGTGCCCTTCCTTATATTTTCCTCAGTGGTAGAGTCTGAAGCCACAGAACCTGAATTTTCCGTTTCTGCCGTTCCTAACAGCAGAAGTTTGAACTAGATTCTGCCTGATGCCTGCTGTGAGTCTGCCTCTCCATCCTTTCTCATCCAGTAGTTATTTATGGGCTCTCCTGCCAGCCCATTGCTGGACTAGTTTAACAGTTAAGGGTGCATGATTTTTTTTCCCCTCGCCTATTGGAAAACCCCGGTTTTACTATGGGATCATCAGTTTCTAAAGTAAAAGGGGAAGCTTTGCACGGGGTGGGGGGTGGGGTTCATTTCTATACCTTTGGCAATTGCCGGGAAGGCTGAAGTCCTGCCTGGGGACCTCAGGGGAAAGCTCGAAGGATGCTCCTCCTTCCTGGTTTAGCGTTCGGTTCTAAATGTGAGAACTCTCATTCATTCTTTAATGATGGTGCAAGCGACTTGTATCTTTCCCACAGCAGACTTGAACCTTGCAAACGCCATTAACCAAAAACCATTGCCATGATGAATTTCAGCCAACAGAAGAGCTCTTCCAGGCAAGTGTTTTGCCTACAGCACCAAAGAATTAATTCCTAACTTAAAATACCATGGCTCCACCTCCACCCGCTTTTAGGCGGTTTGTTAAAGACTTTCACCTCAGTCGGTGGGCAGCCTGGTTCTTTTCACTAACTGGTTGTCTTTGAGCCTGCTTCCCTGGTCAACGCGGCTTACGAGCAAGCAAGCCTGGATTGCTTAACTGAGCTCCAGAAACGAACCAGCGCTAAGCGCCAAATGTCTACTGCCGCCACCAAACCCAGCTGCTTGAAATGTTCGCACAGCGGCTTTGGGAGTGCAAACCTTTCCTGCTGTTCTTAGAGAAAGTGCTGGTTGTGAGCCAGCTCCTAATGCAGCCACTTTTATGCCTTTTACCACCAGCTCAGATTTCAGTAAAAGGAAACTTGAATTCAGGAATCTGAAAGCAAATGTGAAAGTCCACCTCTGGTTCTGCAACCGCTCCGCCACCGATTTCATAACCCACTATGGTTCTGACTCGGAGCTTTAGGGAACCCCCCCAGGAGAGCCCAAGGTGCCCAGGTTCCTGCTGGGCGAACAACAATTGCCTCCCTTCCTCTGCCCCTCCTTCCTGAATGACTGCACATCTGGTAGTCTCTAGGCACGGAGCAAACCCGTCCTGGTGGGAGGCTGGCTTTACCCTGGTACCCAGAAACGGGAAAACTACGGTGGTTAATGGAGAAAGGAGAGCTGCATAACCTCGCCCTGCCAATCCACCCGCAGAGCGAGGTGGAAGAAAGGCTCCGGAGTGTAAGTCTAAAGACGCTTTGGTCCTTTCTAGCCCACGCTCTGACCAGCCTTGTGCTCCTTTTACATCCTGCGTTGAAGTGTTTTATGCAAAAGCGACTGCCTCCGGGCAGTAGAATAGAGACATCTGCCAAATGTGTAATTATATTTAAAAATAGCTGTGTTATGGGAGGCTAGGACGGTCTCTGCCTCTTTTTCTCCGTCCTCACTTTCCTGCGTTCAAAGGGAAGAAAAAAGGGGGGAAGGAGGAGGAAGAGGAGGAAGAAGGGGAGGGAAGGGGGAGGAGAAACACCTAAGTTTTTGCCCCGGGAGTGAGTTTCATCAATTCCTTGCTGTGCCACTATATCCAAACGCCATCGCTCAAAGCAAAACAATAGTACGTGGCCATAACTCAAAAAGAAAAATGTCTTTTCTGACAAACTTTAGCACGGCAGGCGATAATCCAGGAAGGAAGACGGTTGATCCTTCTTCCTCTCATATTTCAGTATTTCTGTCTTTGTTTTCATAATTTCCACTTTCTTTTTGGAGTTTTATCATACAATGAGTGTTATCCACTAGTAAAGCTATTCTGGCCAACAAATAAATATTTAAATAAAAAATTTTTTAAGAAAACCGTGTAAAAGCAATGACGTTCCCCAAGTCATTAGTTCCCAGACATTGCATCGAGGTCCTCTAGGGTGTCACAACCTAAGTTACCACAGGGCATCTCAAGTCAAGCACATTGCTGTCTGACCTCTGTGAGGTCACACAAAATGCTAGCTCAAGGCACTCGTGTCATAACGTAATCTTTTGCATAAGTAAATTGGTCTTGCTTTCCTCTCGTTGATCAGTCTTCCTTTATAGAGATGGTGGCCTGGGCCTCTGAGATGGAGGAAAAGAAATCCCTTTTCTTTCAACAGGTGCCCAAAACTTTTTTTTTCTTGAATGATTAACACACCTGAGAAGGTCGTCAGGAGGTGCAGGGTCTCAGAAGTCACGGTCCTTGGAGTATTTAAAAGACGTGTGCCTTTTTGATCTTTAAATTGGTCTTGGAAAGTGGGATTAATAATTCAAATATTGCCCCAGTGTGATTCAGCACTACTTTTAGGGATAGATGTTGAAAACTCTAATTCCACAACACTATACATCCAATCACTCCAATTTAATGTCTGCTTCTCTTAGGCTGTTTAGTTCTTTTCTAAGTAAGCTAGAAACAGAAAATGGGTGAGTCCCTTAAATCCCTCACTCAATAAAGTTGGTGCCATCGGGGATTGGAGTACAGATGATGTAGATTACGACCCACTGATACATTGGCAGCTCAAGCATGGTCACATGACCGGAACCCACAGGCAGCCTGGTGTACCTGGAAGTCCATCCCTCCAGGAGAGATGGGTAGCAAGGGCTGAGGAGACCTCTGGGGACATCCAAGGCAGGATGGCTGAGAGAGCCAGTGTCAGGCTAGACAGTGCAGAGGCCGCACTGCTCACCCGGCTCGGCTCTTGGTGACTGTGAAGAGATGCTCTGTTGACCTCTCTACTCTGTAGAAGAGCATCCGCTGGAGCTCAGAAAAGGATACCTCAGAGGAAGGGCCTCCTGATTTCACCCTCATTCTTCTCTGAGACAAGGACCAAAAGGACCAGAATTTCTTCTCCTCAAGTGAGCCACAGGAGCTCAGAAAAGGATACCTCAGAGGAAGGGCCTCCTGATTTCACCCTCATTCTTCTCTGAGACAAGGACCAAAAGGACCAGAATTTCTTCTCCTCAAGTGAGCCACAGGAACAAGAACCTCCATCCCTAAAGCCAAGGGCTAAAATTTACCCATTACTCTGTTTCCTGCTTATCCGTAAGCGTTGGCCATAAAGAAATTTTTGGCTGACGTTGTCAGAATGTAGGTCCCACATTACAGAAAGGATCTTGTTCCACGATGTGGGTTAAAGAAAAGAAGCAGCTGATTCCCCCAATTCAGAACTACTTTTACACCCTGTGAGGAACCCAGAAATGGTTAAAGAACACATTCCAGTTGGTGGTGGTGTTGTGATAGAATCGACATGCCCATCGGGACAGGCCAATACACTTCCACGTAGGAGAGGTTTATTGGGGCGACAGAGACAAAAGGGGGAAAGACAGGGAGGAAGAAGAAGGGGGGAAAGTCAGGAAAGGTCTGCTTTTTATTTAAACTGAGACGTGACCGCATGCAGGTAAAGGTGGGAGATAAACCAAATGAATGCTGGGAATGTATGGTCGTTGCCATGGCAACAGATGCACACGTCCCTGTTGTCTGTTGGTGACGTCACTGCCGGATTCGGAGGCAAAAGCGGTTCCTGATATCAACAGTTGGTTCTGATGCTGCTAAGTCTATAAAGAAAAACTGAACTCTTTGGAGACAGAAACCTCACATAGTCCATGCTGGCCTTTGCTATGTAACCAAGGCCGGCCTTGAACTTCTGATGCCCCTGTCTCTACCTCCTGAGTTCTGGGATTACAACAGACAGCTGGCCTTGGGAGGGGCAGGGGTTGTCCTTTTTAAAGCCTTAGTTTGTGGGATTCAGGAAAGGGAGTCTGTAGTTGGGGACAATATCTTTGTAGACCTGAAGACCTAGCTTATACCTTTCTTCCACTCAGTTTGGACAACATCTATACATTCTGAGAGGGGTGAGAACCTCCCTAGACCAGAAAGAAGAATTGGGGGGTCGTCCAGTCATGGGGCTGAAATGAAAAAGTGGAAAATCTGTAAGCAGAAGTAACTGAGTGACCAATGACCACATGATGACCTTTGCAACCAGATGCTAAGATACCAACCAGCCCAGGACTGGACAGTGGATCAGATTAAGTCTCCCATCCTCTAATGCAGGTGCTGCAAGCCAATAGTCTCAAACTTCACTGGGCATTAGCGTTAACCTGAGAGATTATGGAAGCCCCACCCCCAGTTTGCAATCCAGCAGGTTCAGGGTTGAGGATGAGCTTGGGAATCTTATGTTTCTGCGAAGTTCCTAGGGATGAGGACCGCTGGCTCATGAGACTTCCACAGTCACTGCTGTCGGCTGTATAAGAGCCAGATAAAAGCCTACACGGGCAGAGCATGTGGCTGTTTCGAACATCTTGAAACCTGTGTAGTGCATTTGAAGTCAACGGACTGAGGAGTAAGGAAGGGCCTCCTCTTTAAAGTTGCCCCTTGGCTGGAGGCAGAACCTGGAAAGATAAAGACTCCATCAGACCTGAGTGGGCGCTGGGACAGCTGACCCAAGCCTCTCATTCAGGCATAGACAGGGCAAGAATTAGGAACCTCCTGGATATGAACCAGGTGGTGCATGGCGTCAATCCAGGAAGTTGGGAGGCAGAGGCAGGTGGATCTCTTGTGAGTTCAAGGACACTATGTTGTGCATATCAAGTTCCAGAACAGCCAGGGATATATAAATATAGAGAGAGACCCAGTCCCCAATCAACCAACCAAACAACCAACCAACCCACCAACCAACCAACCATCCCACCAATCAACCCACCAACCAAACAACCATCCCACCAACCAACCAACCAAACAACCATCCCACCAACCAACCATCCATCCCCACTAACCAACCAACCAACCCACCAACCAACCAACCAACCAACCAACCAACCCACCAACCAACCAACCAACCAACAACCAACCAACCAACCCAACAACCAACAACCAACCAACCAACCCACCAACCAACAACCAACCAACCAACCCACCAACCAACAACCAACCAACCCACCAACCAACCAACCAACCAACCAACCAACCAACAACCAACCAACCCACCAACTCACCAACCAACCATCCCACCAATCAACCCACCAACCAAACAACCATCCCACCAACCAACCATCCCACCAACCAACCAACCCAAACAACCAACCCACCAACCAACCAACCAACCCACCAACCAAACAACCAACTAACCAACCCACCAACCATCCCACCAACCAACCAACCAACCCACCAACCAACCAACCTACCAACAACAACCAACCAACCAACCAACCCAACCAACCAACCAACCAACCAACCAACCACCAACCAACCAACAACCAACCACCCACCAACTCACCAACCAATCAACCCACCAACCAACCAAACAATCATCCCACCAACCAACCAAACAACCAAACAACCAAACAGCAAACACAGTCGAAGAAGCAGGAACACGGCACAGTGTGCCGCAGACCAGACTTGAATTGCTGGCCGCCCAAGCTTCCTGTTTGTTGTTTTAATCGTCAACCTAATAATGACTGTGTCTAGAGCTCTTAAGACTAAGACAGTCATGGCCAACGGGAGCATACACGCGGTGTGTTTGAAGAGTGATGGGGGTGGAGTGGGGTGGGGTGGGGGTGGGGAGTCTTCCTAATTTTCCACTCAGTTCTGACAAATGAATGAATAAACAAGCAAGCATTCCTTTCTGAAAGCAGTGGAGCAGCCAGAAAGAAGCAGATGGACTAGGTGACTAGGCTTTGAGGTGGATTGTAGAAACCCAAATCCTCCTCCTCCTCTCTGCCTTGGTGTTGGCATAAAGACACTATCTTGCCTGGCAGTAGGTCATAGAACCTCCACTGCAGAAGGGATACCTGGGAGGAGGCAGCGGCACAGTGGAGCCAAGAATCCAGACAGACAGACAGACAGGCTTCCCCCTGTTTCCCACTCAGTCTGGTAGCTTCAGAATGGGCCTTTTGTGTCCATCCCATCTGCACGGTGCTCGTGTAATGGTGTCTCCAGTAAAGCCCTGAAGGAGAGTCTGGAGAATGTCAAGGTGGTCTTGAACATGTGGAGCTTCCTGGAGGGTCAGAGGGCAAAGGGGGCGTGGGCAGCCCATACCTGTCATGCCATAGTCACGCGTCTGTCTGCCCCGTTATTCGTGTCCTTCATAATAAACAGTAAATACAGTAAGTACCGGTGATTCCCTGCGTTCTAGGAGCCACTGGAGACGTTAGCTGAACCTGAGAAGAGTTACGATGAGGGTCTGAAGCAGGGCTGACGTTCCTGTGGAGGGTTGCCCACAGGATGCACACCAGGCACATAGCCTCAGAATCGGCCGGATTTAATGACATCCAGCCGCTGTCTTGGGCAGAATGGCTTGCTTGCATGGTATGGGGACTCGCTCCCCAAACATCGGGTATCCGTGCCTGCAGCAGCCTGCAGGATGTGAGAGTACAGTAGTAGAAACCGAAGCCAAGTTTATTTAGGAACAACACACCCAGATAACCCCATTGAAAAAGACCCAGCCTTGGGATTACTTTATTTAGCTTAGAGTAAGAATAAAAACCGAGCAAATAGGTGAAATTAGAGAGACTTACTTTTTAAAATAAATGAAGTATGCCTTTAATAAATAGAGGTTTTAATCATAAGACACCTGTAAAATTAGAACTTCCTTTAAAAAGTGTATGTAAAATATTAATGTTATTACCTAAGTCTTAATTAAAAGGTAGTTTTCAAAAAAGGTAAAATTATGGCCATCATTCAGATGCACTATGAACATTAAAGGCTGTCCTAATCCATCTAATGAATTAGAATGATAACTGTTTTGGGATGAGTGCACAGCAGGCTGGAGAGACGGATCAATGGTGTATAGCATTTGCTGTTCTTGCAGAGGTCAGGGTTCTCAGAACCCACACAGAAGCTCACAATCGGCTAGAACTCCAGTTCCAGGGGATCTATCTCCCTCTTCTGGCTGCCTCAGGTACTGCACACATGTGGTGTATAAACATAACACTGGGGAAAAATTCCAGACACCTAAAATAAAAAATAAATCTTTAAATAAAAATAATTTGCATAGCAGATCAGAAATGTTGAAATTAATTTTCAGGCAGATACAAAGCTGGACTTTGATTTCCTGTCATTGGGTAAAATTTATTTGCATATTAATGGATGAAAAATTATGTGTGCCTTTAAAATTTTTCCATAACTTACAGAGTCATAAGAGATTAGTGAAAACACAGGGTATTCCCTATAAATCAGATAATTTCTGATGGCTTGAGTGCTGTGCTAAAAGAATTGCCAGCCATTCTTTAGTTAAAAGATTTTATTCTGTGTGTCTGTGTGTGTGTGTGTGTGTGTGTGTGTGTGTGTGTGTGAGAGAGAGAGAGAGAGAGAGAGAGAGAGAGAGAGAGAGAGAGACAATCTCAGATGTGTGTAACCCTTGTAGATCAGAGAATTGGCCTTTTCTTTCTAACATGGCTTCTGGCGCCCAAACACCTCATCAGACCTGTGTGGCAAGTACTTTTACCCATTGAGCCTGTCACCAGCTCTTTTTGGTTTATTTTACAGTCTAAACATTTCTTTATACTTGCCTCTATATTTACTATAAAAGATATCTCAAAGATAGGCTATTCATGTTCACCAAAATATGCCCAGTTCTTGGAGTCTGGCCTGATCACACGGGTTGAGCACTGTGTGTGCTGTGAAGTCCACGACGCATTCGCTTTGCCAGTTTTATCCAGAGTAGAGCTGGGGAACTGAGCCCGAAAACCTCTACCAGGTTTCCCTGCAGCACCCGCAGATGTAGACACTGCCTCTGAACCTGGAGGCTGGCTTCTTTTAGCCCAGAGCCTCGGACAGCTTTTCTCGGTTGTGATTATTAGCTTTTTCAAAGTGCTTGCAAGACCCAATTGAATAAACATCCTTCTCAGGTATTGACCTTCCAGACCTTGGCTGTGGAACAACCTAATCCAATACTATCCAGAAGAAAGGGCGTGCTGACTGTTGATAATTGGCCATTGTCTCCTGTTGTTACTGTGACAAAGCTCCACAGACTGACTTAAGGTAGCACGTTTGCCGCCTTAAAGTTCTAGAGTTCAGGAGTCTGAAATAGAACTTAAGGGCCCAAATTAAGGGGGGTCAACTCTCCAGGGGCTCTGAAGTTTCCTTGGCTTGTGAACCTCTCCCCTGTCTCCTTCAAACCCAGCAGTATCGTTCTGTCTGTCTGTCTCCTCCTTCCCTCTCTCTCTCATTCTCTTTCTCTCCCCCTTTCCCTTTTTCCCTCTCATCTCTTCTCTCCCTCCCTTTCCATGATACAACTGAAAATAGTCAAGTATTCATACAAACAAACTTTCTAAGACTAAGAAATCCCTTCAAAACCAGATTTCTTTAATCCAAATACCCACTTACAGAAATCAGAGCGTCAAATTCCCAACCACAGCTGCTCTGACAGGTAAAACTATGTCATCAACAAATAAAAATAAAACCCAAGCAGCATTCAAGTTAGAAGCACAGGAGGGTGACACCCCTGCCCCTTCCCGGTGTATCTACCAACAGAGCGGGAGAGCAGATGCTGGGTCACACTGGCTGTGGGCTGCATGGAATCTGCCGCTGGACCCCCTCAGCTGAATCCACTGAGGAGCCTAGACTGCCGGAGGATAATCTTCCAAAAGGGGAAAATCTCCAGTATCCTTCAAAGTGAAGACTGACCAGGTATGGAGGGCATTCCCCGAGGGAACCATACTTATAACTTGGTCAAGAATGAACGGGTATTGGTCAGGAATATTGGAATGAATTTGCAAATGGATACAAACTAGCCTTTCCACACACAACATGGAAAGTCTTGTCTCCACCACAGAGAACCTATTTGTGCATCTGCGATCAAGAATTGTTTGCAAGACTGTGTGTTCTCCGGGGACATCAGAATAGCCAGGCTGGATCACTGTGGGAGGAGCCAGCATTCCACAGAAAGGGTGGTTAGTGCTTCCTGCTGACTTCAAAGACTTAATTTTTATAGTCCTGACTCAAATCAACAGCGATGCATTTTTCCACAATGAGAGGCTCACACAGTAATGCTTAAGTACATACCCCAAAGTCTCTCAGCCCCTAGGCCTGGAGCCTAGTCCTACAGCTTTGGGAGAGTGGCTCAATCCGGAATCAGCAACCAGCAGCCCAAGAACTACATCCAGCCCACTGCACTGCCTGCTTTTGAAAAGTTCTTCAGGAAGTTGTAGCTCAGTCAGTGGTAGAGCTCTCGGCTAACATGCACAAACATGCAGCGTTCAATGTTCAGCACAGCAAGAGAGCAGACAAAAACCATCCCAAACACCAATACAGGTAAGGGTTGTGTGTGTGCCTTCAGGTACTCAGAAGACAGAGCCAAGCAGATCTCTGAGTTCGAGGCCAGCCTGGTCTACAGAGTGAGTTCCAGGACAGACAGAGCTACAAGTGAGACATTGTCTCAAACAAACAAACAAACAAACAAACAACAAAGTTTTTCATATATATCTATAGATATAGATATATAGATATAGATAGATAGATATAATATTTTAAGTGGTTGGAAAAACCAAAACAAACAAAAGAACAGTGTTCTTTGAAATATGACAAAGATTACAGAAGTCAGACTTCTGTGCTCAAAAACTATTTTCTCTGAGCTGGTGTATTTGTTTCTGTGCGGTCTACGGCTCCTTTCTCTCCAGAGTGGTAGTGTTGAGAAGCTGTGTCAGGCACCATTTGACCCACAGTGGCTGAAGGTTTTTTTGTTTGCACCTTTACAGAAAAGGTTTACCAATCCTCCTTTTCTCTGTATAGGTTTGGTAAGTCTGATTTTGCTCACTTTGTAAGGGAGGCTAAGACTGGTCCTTGCCTCCCAGACCAGCAGTGATACCTGAGAAAAGACAGGTGAAATGGAAACTTAAGGGCTCTTTGGAAAGTCGGTTGGATGGTGTTTTGCTGGGGTAAACACGTGAAGGAGCGGTTAGCTGAAGTGAACACAGGTGAAAGGCTAAGGCAGTCAGTCTCATGAAGGAACATTTAGCTGAAGCAGACACAGGAGAGAGGACATTCTGCTAAAGCAAGCAGGTGAAAGTACACATAATGAAGGACTTTTTGCTAACGGCACACATATATTGGTCCACTTTGCATTGAGTAGTTAGAACTGCATTTGTCAGGACTCCATAGAGAAACGCACCAACAAGCTTCTGGTGCTGTGCTGTGGCTTTTTGGCTGCTTCTGCAGTCAGGCTGATTGGCAGAGTGATGTCAGCTGAGACAGATGCACGTGCTGAGGCGAGACCTGTAGAGGACAAGTGACGTTTGAAGGTATAAATAGGACTTCACAGATAGCGACAGAGGCTAGCTTGACTTGCTTATAGAGCTAGAGGTGCAATGTTTGTTGGTTAAGTCTTCCCTGATCTTCGATTTGATGAGAGAGGCACAGCCGAGAACTTCCCCTGGCGTCCCTCCTGGTCCCTCTGCTGACTCCAGATGAGGCTGAGGCCTGGCTGTCTCTGCTAGGTAGTGCCTTGGCTGCTGATTCCCATTTGCTATCCCGACTGTAGGGAACTGGATTGACTGCTGGTGCATCCTGTGAACAGAACTGCCCATTTCCAGACAACACAGACGGAGCTGCTCCCAAGAGCCTTTCTAAACAGGTCTATTCCCCTCCCCCACATATCCTTTCTTTCCCATTACTTCTGGTGGGTGGCAGACTAGAAGAAAGGTTAAAACATTTAGGGGTTGGGGATTTAGCTCAGTGGTAGAGCGCTTGCCTAGCAAGCGCAAGGCCCTGGGTTCGGTCCTCAGCTCCGAAAAAAAAAAAAAAATTAAAGAACCGTCATTAGAAATAAGATTTGAAAAAATGTAAAGTTACAGATATGGAAAGCTTCTATAGGAATAGGACCAGCCAGAAGGAATCCCCAGACTAAGTGGCTCATGCCACACCCGGATGTAAAGCCGCCCGCTTGCCTTTTGAGGGCGTGTTCTAGATTCATTCCTGTTGCTGTGACAAATGCCCTGACGAACAGCAACACAGGAGAAAGGTTTTGTTTCCTTACCATTCTGGGCTATGTTGGGCGCGGGCTCTGGGTAGAAGCCAAGAAAACTTACTTCAGATAGAGAAGCTTAACAGTGAAAACTTTATTTTGTTGAGCGCTCGGGGAAGCGGCCAGTCGGGATCTGAACCTCGTCCCTGAAAGGAGATTGTAGGTTTTTAAAGGATGGGACCACAAAGCAAAGGTGATGACTGCAATGTTATCCAATTGTAATTTGACATTAGGGGTTGGGTAAGGGAGTAACCGTTGAAGACTGGGTGGTATCCACAGCACCTGGCTTCAAGGTCCTTAATTCATTCTCCTAGACAATTAAGTCTGGAGCTCAGAGTTACTGGGGGGTGGGGGAGGGAGAGCAGGCCAGCTGCATGTAGTTAATTAGGGCATAACAGGTAGTTGGTTATATATTTTTTCAACTTACGCACCTTGGCTTAGATAACAGCAATTTCTTAAATTTGTTAGTTGTTAACAGACAATTAGGGGAACACTTGGAGAAGTGGGTAGGTGCTCAGTCCTGGTCTGGGAACATGAACTTGTTTGACCCTGCCAGCAAGATGGAGAAGTTGTCTCTGAGATGTCTGGACTCAGACAACTGTTTATACCAGAAGCTGTTCAGCTAGAGGGAAGTCCCCAGCTCCCCCGGGGCCTGGGATCTTGAATTTAATTTCTCCCTATGATTAAACGGAGTCTAAAAACAGAATGGTAACACTTAGAATAAGTTTCTTTCCCTTGTTCCCAACAGGCCATAGCCCATTTATTGAGGGGAGGGGGTCGCAGTGAGAACTCAAGCCGCCGGTCTCAGGACATTCAGTCAAGAGCAAGGAGGCGAGTGTATTGGTGCTGCCAGTTTGCTTGCTTTCCGATAGTTTGCTCCCTTTGTTCTTACGAAGGTCACTGCCCCGCTCCTGAGCAGGTGCTGCCCATGTCTGAGGTAGGTCTTCCCTCCCCCACCATTCATTTAAGGCAACCCAGTCACCCTCAGGTAACCCTACAAGCCAAACCCAACCGAGGTAGGGAATCCCTCACTTAGACTGTCTTCACAGCTGATTCTAGCTCGTGGCAGGTTGACATTTAAGACCAAGCATCTCAGGGGTCACTAAGCCAGGCTGATAACGCCTACAGTTGCCTATATCACTCCTGTCTTTCCGCATTAATAAACTCGTCTTTCCTGAGCTCGTTTTATGTCCCAGGCATGCTGTGAATTCCTTACGTATGTTACATTGCTTCTTATTTACGCCAGTCCTATCATGGGTAGGTGTTGCTACTGTGTCTGTTTTACAGGTCAGAAAACAAAGCCCCAAAGAGTAGGGCTGTGGAGACAGCACAGTCAACAAGATGCTCGGGTTGCAAGTCTGAGAACCTGGGCTCAATGCCTACATGAAAAAGCCAGACGCGGTGGTTCACGCTTGTAATCCCAGTGCTGGGGAGACAGGGACGCATGGATCCCTGAGGCTCACTGGCCAACTTGGCCTACTTGGTAAGCTTTAGGGATGGAACTAGACAACTCCTGGGGAAAACACTCACAAAAAGTGGTCTCTGCTCTAAATGCATGCTCAAATATGTACACCTGCAGACAGACAGACAGACAGACAGACACACACATACACACACACACACACACACACACACACACACACACACACACACACAGAGTAATTTATTCTACATAAGCAGTAGAGCTAGATTCCAACCTAGGCAGTCCGATGGAAGGGCTATCAGCTTTTATAGCCTTTCACCTGGAGAACATTTCTCTGGGGTGGATAGGAGGCCAGCTCGCCAAAGGAAGAGACCCTGACACAAAAGAAAGAAATCAAATCCTTCCAGAGGTCCTTCTGTTGGCTAGTTACTCTGATTGTTTGTTTGACTGAAACTAATTTTAGTGATTTTTTTTTTCCCTAGCTGCAGAGATGTGAATTCTCAAGGAAAAGAAACAATCCAAAAAGTCGTGTTTTCCTCTGGCAGCCCACAAGACAGGGACAAGACAGATACACAAACAGAAAGACACAACACTCGGGGTTAAAGGAAGGCATAGTTAAAGGATGACGGAATGCAGAAGATGCAACAGTATCAACCGGGAGAGACCAGCTGTGTCTTCTGGGGCCAGGTGCTGGGCTCCCTTCCTGTTTCTCTATCTCTTGATTTTTCAAGCAGAACACAGTAATTGACAGTAATTTGCATCCTTCCAAGTTTGGGCCTTTTATCTGTGACTCTATTGTGCTGTCTGTAAGGTATGCAGGAGGCCTGAGGAGGACTCCTAGCTGTCTCCTCTGTGATTTGGCATTGCTTGGGGCTTCATTAAGAGCGTAACTATGCTGACGCTGCTGCAGCGAGGACCACAAATGGGCTAGGGAAAGCAGTTGTTAAAATATAAAAATGCAATAAAGAAGTCATGGGTGTTTTTCCACTAATCAAATTATACGCTGACTTACATCTTAAGCAGCGACTTATTAAAGGGGGTTCAATTACACCTCCTTTCACAGTGCAGGCAGTTCCTTAGCCACAATTATTTGTTGCTGGAAAAATTACATTCACGAGTAATTACATCCGCGCGTGTTTAATTGCAGGCTGAAAAATGAAGAGTGAGCAGTTAATTATTTCTCAGATGTCTGATGCTACTTGTCATTAGTTGGTTTGGCGAGGAAGATTACACCAACTGTGCTTCACCTAAGAAGGGCGGTGGCCCAGGTGACATAGCCCAGTGGGTGTGGACATCCAGGGTGAACCCTTTGTCACCTCTGCCAGAGTCCCTCCTCTCTAAAGTCAGCAAGCACATACTGCATGCCTACCTTTTACTCTGTACATGGAAGGTTCTTTCTGTGCTTCTCTTTGCTTCTGTTGTTCTGATCTCTTTAGGAATCATCCTGTTGTCCATCCTATGGGGTTGCAAACCCCTTCCGCTCCTTCAATCCTTTCTCTAACTCCTCCACTGGGGACCCGGTGCTCAGTCCAAAGGTTGGCTGTGAGCATCCGCCTCGGTATTTGTCGTGCTCTGGCAGAGCCTCTCATAGAAGTGGGGGTGGGTGGATGGGATAGGGGGTTTCCGGAGAGGAAATCGGGAAAGGGAATAACATTTGAAATGTAAATAAATAAAATATACAATTAAAAAAAGGAATCTTGTGAGCTTTGGAATGTTTACTTTTGGCCATTTTAAATTATTTTCTTCAGGTCCCTCTCCCAACCTTCCTTGCAGGGAGTGAGACTAAACACCTAGTTTTGTTTATGGGCGCGGTGAACATAAGATAGAATAGTTTCTTTCTTAGTGAAACCAGTACGCTCCCATGAAGAGCTAAAGAGCAAAATCTTTAAAAACAGAGAAACAAATGAAGGGAAAAGAAGGCCCAGAAAGGCCCACGTGATCCTGTTATTGAGGTCATGTCCAGAGGGTTTTTTTTTTTTTTTTTTGATGAGGTCACTGTTACACATCCACATGGCAGTGTGGGTAAGTTCGGGAGCATACATAATAATAAAGCAAGCATTCTAATCAAATAACTTTATATTTTTTAAGAGTTTCATTGTGGACTGGGAGAAGCAGGAGCAGCTCTGAGTGAAGTTACACACTCAGCCTCAGAGTGGAATAGCTAGGAATTCTGAACTCTTTCTGGTCCACAGCATCCTGTCCTCCACCTGTTCCCCCCAAGATTTGTCATCTCCATGATCAACCATTGCGTCTGTGACACAGGCCTTCTGTTGAGATGCTTCTAGGATTTCTGCTCCACAAAGATTAACTCCTGGGGCTTTACACTTTCTCGTTCTCAGTCATGTGTGATCAGGTTTATGGCAATGTAACCGTGGGGTGGGGTGGCACGGGGGGCACATATCCCCACAGTGAAATGTGTTCTTCCAGTGGTCGTTTCCCACTGTGAATCTCCTTTGTGTGTCTATATCCTGTGTCTGCTCATTGGATTTATATATATATATATATATATATATATATATATATATATATGCCATTAACTCAGTTCTACAGACACTAGAAGTCTACGGTCAGTAAATACAGTTGGGAGAAAAATCACAATACTGAGGGTGTCCCTCAAACCCTGACTTCTGAGGACATACCTGCTAACTGTGACTGTCTCAAATTCATGTAGAAGTCGGTTTTTCCGTTGCAGGTGACAGAGGCCCTCTCTAGCTATTGAACAGGATGAGATTAAAAGAGGGATATTAGGGGCTGGGGATTTAGCTCAGTGGTAGAGCGCTTACCTAGGAAGCGCAAAGGCCTAGGTTCAGGTCCCCAGCTCGAAAAAAAAAAAAAAAAAAAAAAAAAAAAAAAAAGAGGGATATTAGACAACTCATTTCTAGCACATACCACCTCATGGATTCTCGTGTGTATAGTCAGCGGGGTTCAAAGGCAATTGAAAGAATGGGAGAAAGTTGCAGACTATGTCTCTAAAAAGAGATTCATACCCAGACTATAAAGAATGCTTAAAACTCAGTATTAGCAACAGTAAAACAACTTGATTTAAAATGAGCAAAGGACCTAAGAAGGCATCGCAAATATGCAAATGACCAATAAGCACGAGACCATTTTCGTAGCAATATAGTCCTAGAAGCCAAAGGTGGAAACAGCGCAATACCCATTCACAGATGAGCAGTGAGTGCATATAGTAGAGTATTATCTACCCCTGAAAAGGAAGTCGGTTCACATGCTACAAGGTAGATGTTATTGGAACAACCTGAAGTGAACCAATCATAAACCACACACTACATAGGAGCCCATGATTCTAAATCAAATTCATAGAGACAAAAAAATGGATAGAATACGCATAGCTAGGAGTTGAGAGGAGGCGAGTAACTGTTTAATGGGTAATGGATGCGTCCTAGAGAGGTTTGCACACAAACAGAGCTCTCCAATACATACAAGATCAGCTGGGAGACAATCCAGACAAGGGCTGCGATGTGCCAGCTAAGTTAGAGTATCTGCGGCGATGGGCGTGGTAAGCTCGCACGGATCTGTGTGCGTTAGTTGTGTTATATGACATTCCTTTCATGAATCTCCGAGGAAGCCAATGCTGCCGCACTGCACATCTTCCAATGTCACTGGTGGCAAATGTTACGTTGTGCATATTTTGCCACAGTTAAAGAACAACGGTTTACCACTTCACATGGATTGGGGTGGCTATTATCAAAACTGAAATTGAAGCAGAAAAGAGGTGCTTGTGTGGATGTAGGGAAACGGGCTTCATGCGTGGCTGCATGGAAGCGAATGGTCTATTTGTGATGAAAACGATCACAGCAACTTAAATATGGAGCTAGTATGAGATGTGGACTTTACACACGTAGGCTGGTCAGCTGAAGGCAGGGACTCACGAAAAGGCCACGAGCAGTATTCACAGTGCTTTCTCCACAGTTGAAGCAAAGTGAAAATGGCCCAAGTATTTCTAAGCAAATGAATGAATGAAGAAAGAAATGTCATTCTGGAAATGGGTAGTGAGGAAGGCTTCATATCACCATTAATGTATTTAATGCCTCTGAAGAGTATAAGGGATTAAAAAGAAATAATTCTCATATATGCAATTATTATGAAAGTATTATTTTTTTCTATTAATATATGAGTATTATTTGTGTGTGTGTTTTTATTCAGTCATCAAAAGAGACAAAATTCTGGCACATTCCACGGCATGGATGAACCTGAAGGCATGCTGGGAAGTGGAATAAGCAGATATAAAAGCACAGACGCTGTTTTGCAGTGCACCCGTGCGAGGGACCCAGAACACGCAAACACAGGGACGGGAGCAGAAGAGCGCTTGCTGGGGACCCCGGGCAGGAGAGGGATAGAGTTCTTGTGTATGAGTTCAAGGTTTCTGTTCAGATAGGAACGTTCTGGAGACTCTGTGAAAGTACTCAACGCCCCTGGGTAGTAAAAGGGATTAACCTGGGAATTGTCATGTGCATTGTGTCTCAGTAAAGAAGATTAGCTTGACATTTGCAAAAACAAACAAACAACAAAACAAAAACCCAAACCACTAGGCTAGATTCGGTCCTTAGCTTATAGCTGACTATAGGTGCCGTGGTGTGTGTGGGACGACACGCTAGATGGAATGACTAGGCTAGTTTAGAGAATCTACCACTGTGAGGAGAAAAATATGTCCCCAACCCATTAGCTGTGTTCACCCGCTTTAGAGAGCCGTGTCTCTGCATGAACTTAAAAAACTCCTTCAACTTAGTGCTCCTCCGAACTTCTCTCTGCTCAATGAATGCTCTGCCTCCTTCCTTCCACCCCAGGTACCTTACGGTTAGGACTGACTCCCTGATCTCTTTCTTTTGATTGGGTCTCCTCCCGTGCCTCTAGATTCCTGCCCCATTAATCACCCTATTTTCCCCACGAGTTTCTTTCTCTCAGCAGCAAGTCTGCCCATGTTTCCTCTGACATGAAAGAACTTTCCACCACCTTCCATCCCTCCAGGTACTGTTTTATTTCTCCCGTTCCATATGCTGTCAGCTTATTTCTGTTGTCGCTTTGTTTTGTTTTTGAAGAGTAGTTTCTGCTAGGATTACTAAGCTAAACAAGAGAGTCATGTCTGCCCACTCATCCTATCTCAGGCCAGCTTCCTGTAGATTGAAATATCCTTTAAAGGCCCTCCTTGATCGCTCCGCTGTGTCGTCTACTCTCAGGGGCCGTCTCCAATCCACCCGTGGCATTAATTGCTCACTGTATGCCAGGTTTGTTCTGCGGGCTCCACATGGATGAGTTTATCTGACCTCTGGCTCACAGAGGAGAACGCTGAGACGCCGAAAGAGTATCTTAAGGTCTAGTGCTCACAGGCAGCCGCTCTGGGATGCAAACAAGTAGTTTGTATGTAGGTCTCTGTGTTTTCCCATACTGCTGCCTGTCCTTAGCTCGTATATCCCTGGCTCATGGGCTGCCCGTCTGGCTCCACGTGTGGCTAACATCTGGACGGAAAGTAACAGCTGGAGCGCCCCTGTTCCAAGTGTCTCAAACAGTCGCATTATGAAGAAAGCTACGGCCAGTTCATATAGCCTATCATCCTGCCTTGAAACTAGATTGTTTTAACATTGGTTCTGATTTAAGAGTTTCTGAATTCTCTACTTTGGGAGCTGCCTCCTACCCCCTGGGGCTATTCAAACTCTGAGGAGCTTTGTGCACAGACAACCTACACTCAAGATCCACCCTTGTCCTCATAAACAACCTTCGCTGTGGGTTTTGAATGTTGGTAGCACTGTCTCCCCTCAACCTATGGCCAAAGAGGGAAATTTTCTTGGACCAAGGAACCAGGCACAGGGTCTTTGGGTCTGGGATTCTAGGGAGGTGGTGGGAGTGGTAGTGGTGGTGGTGGGGGAACTCGAACTTGATGGTGCATGCCTGGAGGTCGGAGGTCAGAGTTCAGAAGAAAGCATTTGGGAGTCAGTTTTCTCCTTTTACCACCTGAGTTACAGGAATTAAACATTTCCCATTTGCCTAAGTCTGAGAGGCCTGGGTTCTCGATAAGCATGAGTCTGGGCTCGTGGACCCTTTGTGTCCATCAGGCTGATGTTCTGAAGTAGCATTTTTCAAAAAAGTCTTAAGAATCTTTCTCCATTCGCTATTTCAGTCTCTTAGAGACTGGTGGTTCTTTTACGATAATGAAAATAAATTCTTAAAATTGAAACAAGGCCTGGGGGTGCAGTTAGTTCAGCTATAGAGGGCTTTTTCTACCACACACACGGCTCTGAGTTCAATCCCCATAAACAGGACTGGATGTCCAGTGCCTTTAATCCCAGCATGTGGGAGGTGGAGGCAGGAAGATCAGAAGTTCAAGGTCACCGTCTGCTACATAGGGAATTCCCCGCTAGCCTACACTACATGAGACCCTGTCTCAGAAGAAACAAAAAGTGAAATGAAAACACAATCTTCAAAACCTATGTTTTTAACATTAACCCACTTATTATTAGATTGTTACATATAAGCTTGCGTTTCAATAAATATAACCAGGTCAAATATAAAAGAGGCAAAAATTTATGAAGAGCCCAGTCGGATGACGGACACAGTCAGTGGCTTCTTCTACCAACATAACTTTCGATAGTTCTGTGGTCATAATTAAATGAAAAAGCTGCACAACTGAAGTCAGTTCCATCAGTGTTTAAGGGATTTCACATGACAAACACGCTTACCAGATAATTCTCCAATTTTCTCTGAGTTGATGACATGCCACTTGTAGGGAATATTATACACGTGGATAGGTTCTATGCTTTGTAGGGAAGCCAATGACATAGGAGAATGGAAAAAGCCATAGTTCCAGCAAGCTGGGCAGTCACTTTAATTTTTTTTTTATACAGAATATGGAATAATATTCTTTTTGAACCCTTTACCAACATCCAGCCCCAACGACTAGCTCTCTAGAGTTATAAGGCCATTCAGGTGCTCTTTCTGTGGCACCTCAGCTCCACGGACCTCAATGTCTCTCCTAAGGAAGGAAGTGGCTTGCTGATTTACACACAGTCCTTGCTCTGGCTAACTAACCCGGACCGCGTTCCAGCAACTGCAGCTGTGTCTTCAGAATACAAAAATCCCGAACGCCAGACACATTCGCGGACAGCATAATCCTTTCTGTTTTTTATGTAGTTCACAGATGTATTTATTGGCTAAGAAGATGAAAGACGTTTTCCTTCCCACGGCAATCATACTTAAAGCGTAAATACAAGGTTGGTTGTGGTAACACCTGTGCAGCCATGCAGTTGAAATAACAATACTTTGCCGGTTTTATTTTCTGCGATTTCTGTCTCCATAACATTAGCCAGAACCCAGAACTGTCTGGTAATGGCATCGAACACTCCCACCATTTTTAAGCCAGCATCTCTGGCATGGTTTTGTATCCACGCCTTAGCGGTGGTAAGAATACTGACCTTCACCACCATGGGTACCATGGTGTAAGAGGCCTGTATATGCACTTGGATGTGAAGCAGCTAGCATCTGCTTCTGTAGGGGGTGGAGTTAACCTAGTACTCTTTTTTTCTAAAAAACTCTTTTGATTTTTTTTTAAAAATAAATTTGGGATGCAAATGAGGCTTATGTTGGTGCGATTCCATTTAACTGCTGGGCACTGTTTGCAGAAATGCACCGACTGATGGTTTCTGCATTTTCAATTTTTTAATGCAAAATGTGAGGCAAAATGAATGTGATTTGAGTAATTTTAAAGCTGTGCAGTACTTAGAGGCTCAGCACCTCCTTCCTCCTGCACTGAGTTTGGTACGTGAGGAACGCTTTCGGTTTCATTTCTTCCAGGTAAACTTCCATTGTCATGATTTGGCTTACTCCGTCTGACACATTTTGAAATGTGTCAAATGACACATTCGACACACCACAAAACGTGTTTCTTGAGTAAGTCATGATTAAAAGGAAATTATAGAAAGTTTATTTCCTCAACTTAGCTCTTGTGCCAAACTAACTTTTAAGACCCGCCTCGATGATCTGTGAACAGATAAAAAAAATCGTCTTAAAGATGAAGAAATGCTTTTGAATACCTACAACGCCCCACGTCCCACCCCGACACAAAGACTTCCCTGTAACTCACCTTTTATTCGCTCTTGGTTTTTACCTGACTGGACCTAAGATTTCACCTGTTAGAAGCCAGGTCGGTGGTCAGTTAGTAAAGTGCTTGCCGTGTGGGCGTAAGGGCCTAAGTTTGAAACTCTCTTACACCTGTGAAAAAACAAACATGGCGGCACACATCTGCCTCGGTAACTCTGTGACACAGGGATGGAGACAGGAGAATCTTAGGGACTTGTTGCCCCCCGCCCCCCAAGGCTCCAATACAGTGAGTTCCACATGAGTGGGAGACCCTGTCTCAAAAAATGAGGCAAAAAGCAATTGGGGAGGACACCCAATGTCAATTTCTGACCTTACATTCACAGGCATGCACATGCGCACGCGCACGAGGGAATACACCCACCCACGCACGCATGCACGCACGCATGCACGCACCACGCATCCTTCTGTTGAAAGGTTACTGTTGAAAGGTTATCCTACCCTCCAGAACAGTAGAGAACCTGCATCACACAGGGCTCACCAGCCCATTCATACTCTACTGACCTCACAATCCTATTCAGGCCATACCCTAATGAACCACGCCCTGCTTTGTGACCCGATACATCGTTGTCAAACTGGCAGAGAATTTCTTAAAGATCTACTCTCAACTTTTACATTTATCCCTCAAGGACAAGTGGCGGTCCCTGGACAACCTCGTGGATGGCATTACTCGGAAACTCAGACCTTCCTTTCTGTGGGTCTTGGCAATATCGCTTCTTGTTACAAACGTTGAACATTATCTGGTGCTAGTACCTTTTTTTGGATAGTGGTAATTATAAATTTTGTTAAAATATTATGAAGCTGCCTAACACTGAGAAGGTGCCTGTGCCCAGGAGGATGAGTAGAACTAACACGGTCAGTTCTAGTGACATTGTCGTTCTTGTGACTACTCTGGCACAACGCCTTGGTCATCGCCATTTTACAGATAAGTAAATAAAGCTTATAAATGTTAACAGTGTCAAAGGGTCCATGCTAACTTATAAAGCATCATGGACCCAAACCCATGCATTGACGTCCTCAGACATGTGTCTTTCATAACTTTTTTATGTTAAATTGACAGGTAAAAATAAACATATTTAAGCCAAACATTTTCCTGCTAAGCTCTCCTCAGAGATCCTCGACTCTGTCAAGGGTGGTATTTCAAACCCCTAAGTAGTTCACCAGAACAATATCTCTCACAGCGCTGTAGGTTTTGGTTAATCCCACTTGTAAACCGTCAAAACATGCTGTATCAGAAGTTAAGTTAAAAGGGCATATGAGCAGTATTACTCTCCAATCCCACCGTGCCATGACCTAATAGGATTATCGTGGTTGTCTTAGGGTTTCTACTGCTGCAATGAAACACCATTACCAAGAAACAACTGGAGGAGGAAAGAATCCATCACACTCTTCATCACTGAAGGGAGTCAGGACAGAAACCCACACAGGGCAGGAACCTGAGGGCAGAGTCCATGACAGGTGCTGCTTACTGGCTTGCTCCCCCTTGGCTTGCCCAGCCTGCTTTCTTATAGAACTCAGGACCACCAGCCCAGAGATGGAACCACCCACTATGGGTTAAGCCCTCTCTCGTTGATCACTCATTGAGAAAATGTCTTATGGCTGGATCTCATGGAGGCCTTTCCTCGACTTCGGCTCCTTCCTCTCTGATGATTCTAGCTTGTGTCAAGTTGACCTAAAACCAGTCAGGACACTGGTTTCTCATCAATGACAGCAGTTTGTATTTTGATAATTGGGTTTATCTAGTTAATTGTTGAGGAAAGCACTGGATATTAAGTTAGAGTTGGGATAGAATGTGGGGATGCAGGAGCTCATTGAGCCCTTTCTCCTGGCTCAGTAAACATTCTGTTGGGTAGACAGGGTCATGTAGCTCAGCTCTGGCCAACGTAGTAGAGACGGAGGTCAGAAGACCAGATAAGGGTGTGTGCTTCCTCCTAAGCTTCCTCTCAAGGTCTCCATGTTATCTCTTTACTTCATCTACTGCAGACTCACAGGATTCCATGGGGGACACTGATGTAAGAAACTTGGGTCCAGGGGTTGGGGATTTAGCTCAGCGGTAGAGCGCTTGCCTAGTAAGCACAAGGCCCTGGGTTCGGTCCCCAGCTCCGAAAAAAAAAAAAAAAGAGAATAAAAGAAACTTGGGTCCAACCCCAACTCAGCCCACATTGGGTGTGTCCTATGACAGGATGCTGAGTTAAACTTCCAACACCGTGTGAAGTTACTGATTGCTCTTGATAAGAATCGTAACTAATATACTCAGAAAAAAAGTGAGGAAGTAAAATCAAGGGGCAAATTTAAGACACATGATGTGGACATTCTAATAAAATCAGCCGCCAGGAGCACAGAATGTTCTGTACTCTAAATAGTGACCTGGAGTTTTCTAATAACAGCCGAGAGGACTTTCCTGTTTGGGTTTAATCCGGCTCAGGTGACAGAGCTGTAATTTATGTGGCTAAATATTTAGCAGTGTTGACAAAACGGGGTTCCTGGTAATTTATGGAGATCCTGAGTTAAACTGTGCTTGCCCTTGTCAATTAGTTCCCTGTTTACAGCCCTGCAGATGATCCGCCCTGGTTTAAACAATGCTAGCTTAGCGGATGCTCCAGTGATTTCCTTCATCTGTGGCTACATTATGTGCTGAGATGGTTTGTATGTGCTTGGCCCATGGGAAGTCGTACTTTTAGGAGGCGCGGCCTTGGAGGAAGTGCGTCACTGTGGGGGTGGGCTTTGAGGCGTCTATGCTCAAGCTCCACCCAGTGTGGAACCCCACCTCCTGGCTGTCTGCAGAAGAGAATCCCCTCCTGGCAAAATGTAGAACACTCAGCTCCTTCTCCAGAACCATATCTGCCAGGATGCTGCCATGCATCCCACCACAATGATAATGGACTGAACCTCTGAAACTGTAAGCCAGCCCCAATCAAATATCGTTCTTTATAAGCGTTGCCTTGGTCTTGGTGTCTGTTCACAGCAATGAATCCCTAAGACATATGCTTTAGGCTTTATATTTCAATTCTATAGGCTCAGGCCATCCCTATAAATTTATTTAATTTTACTGTTTCTATTAAATGGTTTTCCATTTCATTTCATCAGCCCAGTAATGTTTTATATATAGATTTTAATCACCATGATTTTCTTTGTGACAATTAGATAAAATGTACAAATAGAATTAAATGAAATGGCATTTATTTTGTAAGTAAGACATAGCAAGGCAGGAGCAAGTTATAATTTCTTAATTCTTTTTTTTTTTTTTTTTTTTTGAGATAGGGTTTCTCCATGTAGCCCTGGTTGTCCTGGACTCATTTTGTAGACCAGTCTAGCCTCGAACTCAGAGATCCGCCTGCCTCTGCCTCCCAAGCGCTGAGATTAAAGAGGTATGTCACCATGTCCAGCTATAATTAAAATTTTTTGAGGCTTATTTATTTAATTTTGTCAATTTTGAGTGTTTTGCCTGTGTGTTTGTATGTACACCGTATGTGTACCTGAGAAAGTTAGATCAATGGTTCTCATTCCAGTTTTAGTATATGTGCTGCCGAAGCGAGCACTAGATCAATGGTTCTCAACCTTCTGGAGGGAGCAACCCTATAAATACAGTTCCTCATGTGGTAGTGACCCCAACCATAACGTTATTTCAACAGCTACTTCATTACTGTAATTTTGCTATTGTTGTGAATCATAATGTAAATAACTATATTTTCCGATGGTCTTAGGTGACCCCTGTGAAAGGGTCAATTGACTCCCAAAAGGGCTGTGACCCATACACAGGTTGAGAACTGCTGAGTTAGAAGAAGCTGCTGTAACTTGGGATGCAGAATTATGGATGGTTGTGAGCCACCATGGTTAAGAGCACTGTCCCCTCCTCCAGAGGTTCCAGGTTTGATTCCCAGCGCCCACATGGTAGCTTACAGCCCTCTGTAACCCCAGTTTGAGAGGATAAGATTCTCTGGTCTGTTACACAGGATCTTCCATGCATGGGAGGCACATAATCACCCACAAACACACACTCACGTACACACACTCACACATAAATAAGTAAATAGTTACACATAGAAATAGGTAGATAACTTTAAGGAGAAGATATTTATAATTTACTATATAACTCTAAATTATTTATACTTTTTAAGTTAAATTAAAAAGATCTGTTTGGGGGTTATGTACCTTCAGTATTTAAGAATTTTACATTTTAAGGTTTCTGACAAAGTAACAGGCCAGAGTTAGTTGATTTAGGTCTCAAAAGAATAAGGTAATTTTACCTGGATTTTAAGCAATACTGGACAACTACAGAACTTAAGCTCATTAATTTTATAACCTTAATTGACAGGTACATAAGAATTATAGAGTTTGATGACCAGAGAAAGTCTCCAAATCAAACATATTAAAATTATAAATGAAATATTAAAGGCTTAAAAAATGAGTTAAATAATGAAGACGCTGAAGTGCTTACTAGAACTTCCTGGATGTGTAAGTGAAACATTAGGATTTATGAGTTGGAGTCTTGAATAGAAGGAAAATAGTTTTAAAAGTTGTAGTTCTGCAGGGCTAGGTGTATCCTCTCCCACTGAGGCCAGGCAAGACTGGGGTCCACAGACAGGCAACAGGTTTAGGGACAGCTCCTGCTCCAGTTGTTGGGGGGCCACACGAAGACTGAGCTGCACATCTGCTACGTATGTGTGAAGGGGGGTGGACTAGGTCCAGCCCATATATGTTCTTTGGCTGATGGTTCAGTCTCTGGGAGCCCCAAGGGTCCAGGGTGTGGGAGTTGGGGGGCTGTGGGGGGAACCAGGGAGGGTATTGAGCAGGATGTAAAGCGAATAAATAATCCTTTTTAAAGATTTATTTATTTTATTTTATCTATATGCATTACACAGTCGCTGTCTTCAGACACACCAGAAGAGGGCATCAGATCTCATTACAGATGGTTGTGAGCCACCATGTGGTTTCTGGGAATTGAACTCAGGACCTCTGGAAGAGCAGTCAGTGCTCTTAACCACTGAGCCATCTCTCCAGCCCATAAATAATTTTTTTTTTAAAAGTTGTAGTTGGAAGTGGAAAGCAGCACGCTAAAGCTCTGAAACACACTGTCAACTGGAGAGTCCCCACTACAGCACCAAGAAATGTTCATATTCCTCTTTTTCCCCCCCTTATCCTGTAGCTGCCCTAGTCCCAATATTACCTTCTTCCTCCTAGCACCAAAAGTAATTACATCTTAAAATGCAAAATTTAAAGGCAGTGTCTTGAGCAATTTGCAAGGTTTTTAGTAACTTAAAACAGAGATGTTTGCCTTTTTCCCGTCTCTCATGTGGTTGGGTGTTCGCCGTCCTCGCCGGTTTTGTCTAGCGGCTCAGTCGCATTCCCGCGCCAGACAGGCAAAAAGCAGAGTTGGCTCCGCAGATGTAGAAGCGCAGGTGAAAATAGCAACTGTGGGTCTGAATCGATCCTTTTTTTTTTTTAATCCCGGGGTCTTTGCATCAGGGTAAGCAATGATGGTAACCTTTCCTAATCAAAGCATTCTTTACAGTGAAATGTCTGATAAGGGGTTTCCGAGAGTGCATCCCAAGGCCGGGGCAGGCCTTCCCCCGACCCTCTTACCTTATACCCCCACCCCTCACCCTACACCCCCATCCCTCATCCCACCCCCCCCACCCCACCCCCCCACCTCCCTGTCCCTCACCTTTATCTAAGTGGCTTCACCTCCCTGTTTTCTGGGATTCTGGTGAGCGCTCACTCCAACAGTGGCTTCTGTAGGTTCTGAGTGCCACCAGGCCTTGCTTTTCCCAGAAGCAGTTGGCATCGCAGTGTGCACACAGTCTCCTAACGATGCCACTGTGCTACAGGACAGTAGAATCTGCAGTCAGTGATATAAAGCTGAGGACCAGAGGGCTTCTCTAAGAAATGTAAACAATGGCAGAAAGTTTGGCACAGCGCGTGGGGTGACGGCCCTCCTGTGTTTGGGAAGGGGATGCAAAAAAGACTTAGACATTGCTGAGACTCAGAACCTCTCTCATTGTGGGCTATCCGGGTACTCTGTGGGTTTCCTTAACATCACTGATAGGACAGGGCAAGTCTCCATGGCTTCGTCCCCAGAGCTCAACCTTCCAGTGCCATATTTCCCTGCCCCCACTCACTGTGTTGTCTTCCAAGCTTGAAAGCTTCCGCATCACCCAGCCGCAATGCCCAGCCGCCCAGTCATGGCACCTCACTCCCAGGGCTCAGGGCTCATTTTCTACAATGAGGGGGCAGAAGATGTTAGAGCAAGAGGCAGTCGATAAAGAAACTCTTTTCCAAACTCAACAGACCAGTTGCACATAGGAACTAACAGAGTTGGGATAACAAGCCAAGACCTGTCATCTTAACGTTTTCTGTGACGAAAACACCATGATCAAAGCAGCTTGGGAAAAGAAGAGGTTTATTTGGCTTATACTTATAGGTAAGTGAAACAGGACAGGAACTCACACAGGGCAGAAACCTGGAGGCAGAGCTGATGCAAGGCCATGAATGAGTGCTGCCTACTGGCTTGCTCCTCATAGCTTGCTCAGCCTGCTTTCTTACAGAACCCAGCCCAGGGATGGCTCCACCCACAGTAGGCTTGATTCTGTCCCAGAGATCACTAATTGAGAAAATGCCTTAGGGCTGGATCTTACGGAGACATTGCCTTGGTTGAGGCTCGCTCCTTTCAGATGATGTTAGCTTGTGCCCAGGTGTCATAAACCTATTGGTGCACCTGTGCAAGACCAAGTCAGACAAAAATCCCAGCTTGGAGGTGGGAGATAGACAAGAAGTCCCGCCCCTAGCTGATGGTTCTGTTTGGTCTTGTGTGGCCTGGTCACTTGGCCTGCACCCAGGGAACAGCTCCACACCCAAGAATATATAGAGTCAGCACAAATTTATCCAGCACAATGGATATTTTTAAAATATGAGGTATCGGGGTTGGGGATTTAGCTCAGTGGTGAGAGAGCGTGCCTAGGAAGCATAAGGCCCTGGGTTCAGTCCCCAGCTCAAAAAAAAAGAACCAAAAAAAAAAAAAAAAAAAAAAAAAAAAGAGGTATTCAAGTTAAAATGGATATTAGTAGAGTTAAATGGATATTAAAAATTGGGTGTGTCCAGAATGAAGGTGGACTGGGAGGGGTAGAGGAAAGGGCGACTATGTCCAAAGCACGATGTGTTGTTGTAAAATTATAAAAAAAAAAAAAAATGCTGTCTTTACCCGCTCTATGTCTGGCACCGCAGTGCCCCAAGATATCTGCTTGATATCTTTTTTTTTTTTGGTTCTTTTTTTTTGGAGCTGGGGACCAAACCCAGGGCCTTGCGCTTCCTAGGCAAGCGCTCTACCACTGAGCTAAATCCCCAACCCCTCTGCTTGATATCTTAATTCTCAGTCAGCAAAGCCTCTCACCCACTTTGCTCTATCCCATATCACAATGCCGATGGCCTCTTTCAGAGCCTGGCAGCAATTTCTCTATCTAGTTCCCAAGGCAGGTTTCCATGCCAGAAACACATATCTGGAGCCCAGTGTCTCCAGCCGCTGCACTTTCCTACATTCAAACTGTCACATAAAAGAACACACAACACAATAACCTTTGACCCAATTGATAAGATATAATTGCCCATCTAAACATACAAAGCCCAGTACACATCCATCCCTTAAGAACATTAATGACAACCTATAAGTACACAGCGTGGAATCTTAACGTTGGCTTCCATTTTCTCTCTGCCGCGGCTACCCTCTGTCTCCTATCTCTCCGTTCCGTCTCCTCCTCTTTCTTTAAACTCTTCTCCAGCCCATCCTTCCTTCTCATGCAAAGACAGGCCTTCTTCTATCCTGTACCTGCCCGCACCTGTATTTTACAAATTCAATGGGGAGAAGGTTCTGGTGAAGTCACCTGAGTCCTGAGCACATGACTAGGCAGCTGTCCTTGGGGAAATTAGCATCAAAACACAGACAACTCCAGGGCAAACCACAACAACAATGTATCAAATTCACAAAGAATTAATTAAAAAAATTAAAAATAGGGCTGGAGAGATGGCTCAGTGGTTAAGAGCACTGACTGCTCTTCCAGAGGTCCTGAGTTCAATTCCCAGCAACCACATGGTAGCTCGCAACCATCTGAAATAGGATCTGATGCCCTCTCCTGGTGTGTCTGAAGATAGCGACAGTGTAGTCACACATATAAAATAAATAAATAAAAAATCAATACAGTCTTTAAAAAAATTAAAAATAAAATAAACTCATTCCTCCCAGTAAGGGGGAGTGATCTGATAGTGGAGAAAAATGAATTCTATTCTATTCAAGTTCAGTCATCAGGCATAACGGCCATCCTGAGTTCTTATTTCTCAGGTACCTCTCACACAACAGGGATTACAACAATGAAGATGGTGCTATTTCTATGAAAAATATAATCAAGGATACAGAGAAAGGTTAAATAACCTGCCCCAAGACAGGGGGAGTGGTGGAATAGGCAGGTACCCCATGTTCTGTGATGGAAATGTGGTCCTTAATTCAACTGTGTTAAGCAGTGGGTCCTTTAAGAGGTGTTCAGATTCCTAGTAGATCGATACAGATCAAAACTCTTTGGAGTGAATTTGTTATAAGATCAAGATCTTCCTGGTATTGTGCTCTTGGTCCTTCCACCATCCACAGGGATGATACAACAGAAAAGCCTCACCAAAGGCTGACGACACCTTGATGTTGGATTTCAAAGTTTCCCTGACTATAAGAAATCAATCTATTCTCACTATATAAATTACCAGCCTGTGGCATACTGCTATAGCAGCAAGAATGGACCGAGACATTGTGCATGTCTGAGGCCACAGCCCTCAGTCTAGTCGCCTGCTGATATTATCCCCATAGTTGAGTCTAATTTCTTTCTGCATTTCCTAAGTATGTGCTTTGGAAAATGAATCAGCGGGTTCCCTCAGAACGAGGAAAAATCAAGGTCCAGAACATCTGTGGCTTCCAGACCTAGGCTGCGCAGTTGGCCCTGCTTGCCCGGCCTGAGTGCCATCTGTCTTCTGGATCCTGAAGAGAACATTCATTCATCCGGTGGACACCTGCACCCAGTGGACAATGGGTGGCTTCTCTCTGCACCAAAATCTCTTGCTTCACATTCTTCTCCCTGGCATTCCAAACGGTGCCTCACGGCAGCCAGAGCCTACGCATTCTGACCGTATGTCTGGGTGTCTTGACAGTAAACGTATTTTCGGAAAAAAAAAATAATGTGAGCACTGTTTGTTTCCTTTTGTTAGCTCTCTCAGCCTTACAGTCATAGCCGGTGGCATAGAGTCTGGTAGATAGAAAACAAAGAGGTGATGCCATTGTCCTTTCTCTGAGGGACTATTATCTGTTCACCTTGATTGTGACTTGCTGGGGAAGATGGTGTAGCAACACACAGAACTGCAAACAAGACAGAGCTGGCTCTGCATTCAAGCTTTGCCATTCATCCCTCATTCCAAAGCTTCATTAAGGACCTAAGCCCAGAATTGTGTCAGAGTGCTGGGATCACGCAGTAAATAAAACAAAACGATCTCTTTCCTCCTGGAACTCACTTCAAGGGGATTGAGATGGATATCAAGAGATCAGAGAAAAAACATTGAATGTTTGATGATGACAAACTCTGAAGATAAAAGGAGGCAGAGAGACAGGCAAGTGGGGGGGATGTTAAATTTGGGGACGCGGTGCTTTGAATCTGAAATGTCCCCTGCATGTTTAGAATGCTTCTTCACCAGGCCCTGAAACCTTTAAGAGATAGGGTCCACCTCCAGGAAGTAGATTATGAGGCCCATTGAAGTTACACCCAGCCCATCTTCCTGGACCACCATGACGTGAACAGCTTCTGCCACATGCTCTGGTTGCCATGATTTGAGCCATTTCTCCATGCCTCCATTGTCATGATGAGCAGAGCCCTCTGAGAGCGTGAAGCAAAACCAAATCTTCCCTCCACTTGCGTTGTTTCTGTCACAATTAATTAGTTGTAGTTAACACAACGGAGTTATCCAGGAGAGGCCTAATGGCAGGGGTCGTTTGAAGCAAGACTCCAAGGAGGTAACACAATAACTAGGCAATACCTCAGTTGTGTGACGTTGGGTAAAGGTTGTCTAATCTCTTAGTAACTTCAGCATCAGATGGAAAGCCCAATTTTAAAGAGCATCTGGGCCAGGCTCTGAATGGGACCTGACAACAGCTGTCGTTACTGTCTGCATCACCAGTGGCGGCGGCAGCACTTGCTGGAGCTGGAGATGAGTTATTATACATTTATTAGCCCCAGACGGCCCCTCTGAGGACACTCAGGCAATAGTCTGAGTCTGAAGATGAAGCCAGCCCTGGAAGAGGGACATATGGTTTTGATGATTCTATCACCCAGAGTCTTGGCAGGGAACAGAGGCCCCTCAAATTGGATGCCTGGGGCAGAGTTTACCAAGAACATAGAGAGATCACATGGGTGGTGCTGTACCCCAGAATTGGTAACATCAGGACAGCACCACCTGCCAAGGCTGATGGGACAAAGGGAGAGTGTGTCTGCTTGCCAGGAGCCAGACCCAGGGAGCTCATGGACACGAGCTGTTGGCAAGGGTTGTGGCTTCCAGTGGACAGAAACAGCCACCCTATCCAGGAAGAAGACGGGAGTGGACACTTAGTGTTCAGGTCCTTACGTTTATCTGAATTCCTCACTGGACAAAGTCAAAGGTAGAGTCCAGGAAGACTATGAGGCAACTCCCAGGGCTCCAACTGGAGGAGGAAGTGAGGGTCGGGGCACAAGGGCAGTGAGTGAGCCATGGTAACGGTGAGGGCAAACCAAGGCCATCCCTGCACTTCTGGGCACCTGGAGTCTCTGTTCTCTGCATCTGAGGGAGCCACTGATGGTCTTTTTTGGGTTTTGTTTTCTTCTTTTCTTTTTTTAATATTTGTTTGTTTGTTTATTTATTATGTATGAGCACACCATAGCTCTCCAGACACACCAGAAGAGGCATCGGATCCCGTTACAGATGGTTGTGAGCCACCATGTGGTTGCTGGGAATTGAACTCAGGACCTCTGGAAGAGCAGACAATGTTCTTATCCGCTGAGCCATATCTCCATCCACCTTCCTTCCTTCCTTCCTTCCTTCCTTCCTTCCTTTCTTTCTTTCTTTCTTTCTTTTCTTTCTTTCCTTTCTTTCTTTTGTTCTTTCCTCTCTCTCTCTCTCTCTCCTTCCCTCCTTTCTTTCTTTCTCCTTTCTTTCTTTCTTTCTTTTTTCTTTTTGTCTTCTCACTCACATTTGCTCTCTTTTAGAACCTTTTCTTCTCTCCCTCTTGCCTGTGTAAACTCCAAGGTTTAGTTAGGGGTTTTAAGATAACTGGGAAAACAGGTGCAACAACCCCCCCTAAAAAGCAACAAAACTCACAATCTCCAGTCCCACCCGAGTTTCCTATTTTATCCTGGTCTCGGTTTTGAGATGGGGTCGCCTAGCAAGGTCAGGTAGGCCAGTTGGCCAGTGAGCCCCAAGAGTCCACCTGCCTCTGACCTTCCCAGTGACTGCAACTGTCTGTCTGCATCTGGCCTTCTTATGCCGGTTCTAGGGGAAAGGTCAGGCCCTTGCACTAGCATGGCCGTGCTATATTGACTGAGCCAATCTCCCCAGCCTATTCATTTTGATTATTTATAGACTATAGTATTCCTAACCCCTTTCCCAGTTTTTGAAGTTTTAATATGGAAGAGATATTCCTTTAAACACGAGAAATTAACGGATGTTTGCTCTTTTAAAACTAAAACAACCATTTCATCGTAACTCCAATTTCCATCTGCTTAAAGCTGCAGCGGGGGCCAGAGAGGTGATGGCTCAGCAGTTAAGAGCACTGGCTGCTCTTGTAGAGGACCCAGGTTCTATTCCCAGCACCTACATGGTGTCTCCCAGTCATCTATACTTCAGTTTCAGGGAAGTTGGTCCCCTTTTCTGGCTTCTGAGGGCACCGGGCATGCACGGCTGTGGTGCACAGACATACACGCAGACAAAACACTCATGCACACTAATTAAATAAAACATAAAATAAAAACTACAGTTCTTCTGGTTTCTTGGCCTTTGTCAGCAACTGGTTCTAGGTGGTTGGCTAAACCCACAGATGTAGAGGTCTGACTCACAGGAATAGCCACGGAAAACTTTTTCTAGACTCAATAAAAGGCTATTAAAGTGATAATCTTAGTTTTGTTACTGCATGTGTGTCGTTTGGTTTTGTTGATGCGTTGTTTTTCTATGCAGTTCTGATAGTAGTGGAACTCTCTGTAAACTCACAGAAATGTGCCTGCCTCTGCCTCTTGAGCGCTGGGACTGAAGGCCTACACCACATTCAATTTTGTTGTTTTTAAACAGAATTGTTTTTTTTTTTTTTTTTCCGGAGCTGGGGACTGAACCAGGGCCTCGAGCTTGCTAGGCAAGCGCTCTACCGCTAAGCTAAATCCCCAATCCCCAGAATTGTTTTTTTATGAATAACTTGTAAGAACAACAACGTAAATGATACAGGCTTAGTTTTTATTTTTATTTTTTTAATTTTTTATTTTTAAGACAGGGTCGCACAGTATAGTCGTCACTATGTAGACCAGACTGGTCTCAAAGGTGCAGAGGTCCACCCACCTGTGCCTCCAGAGTGCTGGTATTAAAGCTGTAGTGTGGGTTGTCTGCAGATCCCGACTCCAGTGGGATGCTCTAGTCCCAGTGATTGACAGGCACAGCTCCCTGGGTCAACTCCACTTGGCAAGCTTAGGTTCTATACCAGCTATTAAACACTTTGAAAATCTCCCCCTTTTGTGGAGATATTTTTGCACCCTGTATTACTGCCAAGCCACAGATACCTTTCCCATTGCTCTCTTAAACCTGCTCTTATGAAAGCACAGGGCTGTTTTAACTATAAAGGAATAGTTAGTAGCATCGGATTTTGCTCAGATGGGCCTTGCATTTGAGCTCACGTGGGACTCAGTTTACCTTTGGGATATGGAACCATATTAAAACATGCACACCTTGCTTCAAATAGCTGTCCGGAGGATCCGGGTGAAATTCACCCAGATCTTGTAAGTTCGTCTTTCCATTATAGCTAAATCATTCTCTTAGACCTGTAAATTCTTTTAAAAACTTTAATCTTCTATAATTATACGAGCGTGTCTCCTTTAAAAGACGGTTAGAGCCCCCTATAGAGTGGGGGCAGGGTGGGGAACCTTCTTAGTCTTGTACAATGGAAAGCCAGAATTCCAAACCCATCAAAGCCTTTCCAGACGCCCAGCTGTTCTGGCCAGTTTCTTAGCTCAAATCCCCAAAGCTGCCTGCTGCGATCTGGGTGCAATCCGGGAACAACTGGCTTGCAAGGGCCCCGTGGAAATCAGCCTATCCGCCACACCTCGCTCCATTTCATCCTGCCGCAGATATTCTAAAGTGTCTGTCTGAGCCCGAGCCCCAGTTCTCTGCTGTCTGTCCACATGCACAAATCACCGTAATGAATTTTTCTGCCAATTCTCCATCCTAAGTGAGAAACTCTAGGTTCCCGAGGGCAGTGTTCTCTGGGAGCGAAAAGGACTTTTCATGTGCCAGTCCTGCCTTGCTTCTTACCAATTTCATTGTTATTTTTCTTTCTTTCCTGGCTCCTCGATTGCTGGGACAAAGATTTAGATAATGTGATTTGTGTTACTATTTAAGATATCTGTTTGTTGTTGATAGGAAACTTAGAAAAATGCAATGGTAAAGACCAGGCTTCAAAATGTAAAGCTGTCCGCTCTCCACTCAGGTATTTCATGTGCAGAACTGTATTATCTCTAGACGGCTGGTTGGTTGCTCGGCTCCTCTTTACGAATGAAGAGCCGTAACTGAGCGGTTAACCGCTGGACCCACGCATCCAGCCAATGGCAGTCAATGTTTCCCCAAATCCAGAGAGTGTGGTTCTACTTACGGTTTGTCCCAGTCCATGCGGGCTGTTACAGCAAACTGCCACGGGTTGAATAGATTAGAACAAGTGTATTTCTCACAACATCGGGGCTAAGAAGTCCAAGATCAAGGCATGGCCTCCGTCCCAGGCCGCCATCTTCTCCCCACAACTTCGCATGGCGCACAAAAGGACGAAGGATCTTGCCAGAGTCTCTTTTATGGGGCACCCATTCCATTCATAAAACCTCCACCCTAAGGGCTTAGTTAGCTTTCGAAGGCTTTCCTTCCTCCAAATTAGCACCAGCGATTCTGCTTTTATGATTTGGGGGAAGATACATTCAGTTCACAGCTTGCTTCAACCTAGATTCTGAGCTTAGGGTTTAAAGACTTAACAGAGGAAGCTGCATGGTTCTTCGTGACATCCCGGAAGTAACAACGCCACATCACTTTTGCCGTTCTCCGTAAGTCAAAGTAGTCACGTGATTATCCAGATTCAAAGTTAAGGACTTAGATTCCACTCCTAGATAGAAAGAGAATCGAAAAATGATAGCAATGAAATTGGGAGCCACTAGTATTATGCTCTGGTGCGATTAAGGGCGCCAGGACTTTAGTAACACTTGTCTTTTTTCTACCTGTAGGGTTTCCATTCCTCAGTTGAAACTCGAAAGACAGTTTGACATTAACTGTGGCTGATGGGAAACAGAAGGTGCCACAAGTGAATGTTGCCTGTCCTGGCTGGTCTTGTTTCAAATTCTAGGCATATTGTAGCCATCTGGGCGCCTCCGTTTTCCACTTCTTCCATTCAGGACTCAGCTCTTGGCTCCAGCCTCTGCATCACCTGAGGTTTAGTAAGGTATTGACCTTGCACTCCAAGCCACAGGGAGTTGAAATCGCAGAATTTCTGGTTCTGAGGTGTCCTGTACCCTCCCCTGAGCTCTCTCCCAACTCAGGCAGGTTACAGGGCAGCAGAGACTGCAGTGGTCTCTCTCTATAGGACCTGCAACCTAGAGACTGAGACTAGGATCTTGACTGACTTCTTGATAGCTTGAAATCTCCATGCATTGCAATCAAAAGAATGGGGGTGTGGCTGGAAAGATGGCTCACCTGCTAAGAGCACTAGCCACTCTTCCAAAGGACCCAGGTTCCATTCCCAGAACCCACGTGGCAGCTCACAACTGTGTATAACTCCAACTCAGATCCGATGCCCTCTCTGGCCTCCAAGGACACAATGTGCACATACATTCAAAACATCCATACACATATGAACAAAATAAATTAGACAGATTTGAAGGAGGAGGACGAAGAGGAGGAGGAGGGAAAGAGGAGGAGGAAGAAGAGGAGGAAGAAGAAGAGGAGAAGGGAAGAGCTTCACCTTTGGTCCTCAGAGTAACGTGTTATCACACTGTAACTTGGATACAAGAGAGAACCACGTGATGAGTTGAGATTGCAGATCTAGGCCCAAGCCCACGTTCTACAACAAAGACACACTCAGAACGGATTGAGCTTCAAAGCCATTTGACTCTTTGTCACCTGGTTAGGATTAGCTTCCTATTCTCCTGGGCAACTCTACCTTCATTCTCAGAATGCACCCAAGCTGAGCTGGCTACTGTATCAGAAAAGATTGGCCATGTCCTGTCAATAACCATTACCGGTATGCTATCAGATGCTGAGTAGATACGACAGGCATTGTGGGACCCAGAAAACAAAGATCTTGTTTTGGTCCCGAGGAGCCCAGGACTAACAGAGTGGCCTGATAGCTGGACCGCAAACACAATGCCGTGTGATAAGACAGCACAAGTTAAGTGTTGAATGTTACAGAAGGACAGCAAAGGGCGAGTACAGCTTAAAGCCATTCCTCAAGATGTGAGAGGGTTTAGGTTAGAAGGCAGGAGGATGGATGCTCTTGGTAAAAGGCATCCTAGGAGAAATGCAAGAACTCGTCATGTTGAAGGAACATGTAGAATTCAGGTTCTAGGGAGGCAGGGTGATAGAGCCTGAAAGTGGAATTAGTTTAGATTCTCAAACTCTCTGCATTTTCAGCTCAGGGTGGGGAATTCTACCCATGGCTAATGGTGAGGGAGTTGAAAGGGTAGAAGTGCCACAGAAGCTGCTCCTAATCAGGGAAGCCAGGCGAGTCTCTCCACTCAGGGCTTTGTCATCTTTGATATTTTTAAAACCTTCATCAGAGCCAAACTCCATCTGGAAACTTCAGACTTTCTCCTATGTTTCTGACCTTGAGTCTTTCAAGGCTGGAAATTTCACATTGCTGCCATGTTCCATCCAGTAAAGGCAAGATTACCTGCCAAAAATAATCTGGAAGGGGAATAGCATACTTTAGTCAGTTTTTCTGTCATGTTCTCTGCCAAAGAAAGAGATCAACAAGCTGGCAAAATGCTATTCTTTCCCCGGGAGAAATATCGTGTGTGTGTGTGTGTGTGTGTGTGTGTGTGTGTGTGTGTGCCTGTGTGTGTGTGTGTGCGTGTGTGTGCGTGTGTGCATGTGTGTGCGTGTGAATGCATGCGTGCGTGTGCGTGTGTGTTAATTATGATTAATGTATATATCAGAGGTTCTCAACCTATAGGTGGGGGGTGGAGTGACCCCCCCTTCACAGAGGTTGCCTAAGGCCATTGCAAAACACAGATATTTATATTAAAATTCATAGCAGTAGCCAAATTACAGTTATGAAGTAGCAATAAAAGTAATTTTATAGTTGGGGATCAGCACAACATGGGGTACTGTATCAACGGGCTGCAGCATTAGGTTAAGAAACACTGGTATATATGCACTAAGTTATTCCTATGAGTGATCCAGATATTTAGATAACCTTTGGAAGCACACATATTTATGAGGTCAACAGCGGTGCTCATAGGTACAGTGGGTTCCAGGTGACTTCGAATCATCTCATGACATCCAGGGCAGGAATGTAGCATAGGGAGCACTACCACGTATATCACAGCATATGACATGTGTTGTTCGAGGCACTCACAGCCTGCTTTGAGGCTGGACAGCTCATAAGATGATGCAGCTCCCTGCACTGACTTTGATCTTGGACTGATCTACCTACTTAGGTCCATGCGTGGCTTCAAGGAAATGAACAAGCCCATATAAAAACCACAGCGACCTAATGGAGAGGGACAGGGATGTTTGTCACCTTCCACTATAGAGATGCTAATAAAATATCTTCAGTGTATTAAACTGGCCTCAGTTCAAGGCCACCATGTACAGAATATTGTAACCTCAGGGACAAGCTTCCTACTAAAGAGGACAGTTTGATGTCATAGACCCCAGGAAGGAGATGTTACAATGTTCTTTGTCACCTGAAAGTCAGAGAAACATGATCCAAAGAGAGATTGGTGTTTGGGTCTGTCTCACACCTAATGAATCTAAGGGACAACAAGCTTACCCAGGAAGTCCCTGAAATCAAACGTGATTCCCAGGAATAATGGGAGTCCTGGTATACCAGAGAGGAGTGCCTGAGAGCTGTTATCTTAGATTCTGCCTACAGAAGCCTCACAGAATGCTGAAATCTTAGTAGAGATGAGATATACTGAAGACCTATAGTATAGATTCTATAACCCCCCCCCCAATCCCAGAGTGAGTAAGAGTCCAGTATGGCCCACTTGTAAGTACTGCATATGTCCTCAAACCACAAGTGAGAGATCCGGATGATGGGAGGACCCAACAAGTACCTGGGAGTTAGTGTTAGATAACTTCAAAGGCTGGAGAAAGGTAGCCTCTTATAGGTACTGATCAAGAGAATTGTTTCCTGAGCCCTTCCCTGATCCCATTCCAGATGTATCAGAACTGGAGTTCTCTGGTGGACACATTTGAGTTTGCCTATGGTAGGGGAGGGCAGGAAAGCTGTTAATGTGATTAACATGGAGGGCTTTGTATTCTTCTCTTTCTTTCTTTCTTTCTTTTTTTTTAATGTGTACAATTTTGTTCTGCCTGCATGTATGCCTGCAGGCCAGAAGAGGGCATTGGACCCCATTACAGATGGTTGTGAGCCACCATGTGGTTGCTGGGAATTGAACTCAGGACCTCTGCAAGAGCAGACAGTGCTCTAAACCTCTGAATCATCTCTCCAGCCCGGCTTTGTCTTCTTCGAGCTCACAAATCTGCTGATATCAAATTACCAGACAACCCTTGATGGTAATGAAGGAAGACTCCTGTCATCTAAAACTGAGCATAGCTCATTTTGACCTTGAGCTCATCTAGGCCTTGAGTCTTGTCTCAGATTTTTATACCACAATAATGAAAAATCCAACCCACAGAGCAAGTTTGCAGATGTAGTAAGAAGTGATTCATCAGAGAAAGCACCCCCTCCTTTTGGAGACAGAGCTTTGCTGTATGACCTGGAAGGTCTTGAACTCACAGCAACATGGCTGCCTCAGAGCTGAGGTCACAGGCATGTGCTAACAAGCCTGGCTAATTCCACGATTTTTGACCCAAGAGTCGCAGATGTAACTATTTGCAATTAAAATCCGTGATCATTGGTGTCACTCAACTTGCAAGGAGGAGACATAGTAAGATATCTGGAAATATTGCAGGACGCACATTGAGGGAGGTCAGAGAACTATTCTGAAGTGGCATGGACCTTAGAAATCACATGGACCTTAGGGTCTAACTGGAACCCTAGACATCCCAGTGTTCTCGTCTTTGGGCATCTTGTGCTGTTACCATATGATGGGGAACACAGCAGTGAATACAGTTTCACTCGGAGCCATTTTCTGGTCCACTGACCTAATAACTCCCCATCACATAAGAACTGACCCCTGGATAAGAGGGGAATTGAAGGACAGGGAAAACAGCTCAGTCAATGATGTTCTTGGCACATAAACACGAGGCCCAGGTTAGGATCCCCATACTCTTGTAGAGAAGTTCAACCATAGATGTACTCTTGTGATTCCATAGAGGCAGGCTTCCCTGGGGCTGCCCCGCTAGTCTTCCTAAACTGGTAAGCTCTAGATTCGATAAGAAACCCTATCTTTGGGCTGGAGAGATGGCTCAGCGGTTAAGAGCACTGACTGCTCTTCCAGAGGTCCTGAGTTCAATTCCCAGCAACCACCTGGTGGCTCACAACCATCTGTAATGGGATCCAATGCCCTCTTCTGGTGTGTCTGAAGACAGCTACAGTGTACTCACATACATACAATAAATTTTAAAAAATGTTTAAAAAAAGAAACCCTATCTTTAAATACGGGTGGGTAGCACTGAGGAAGATAGGGTTGGTCTTTAGTTTCCATATTCACTATTCACGAATGCACACACACGCACGCACGCACATACATGGTAGGATTTTGATATCTCTCTCTCTCTCTCTCTCTCTCTCTCTCTCTCTCTCTCTCTCTCTCTCTCTCTCTCTCTGCTTATTCTTCTCTATGTCCTAGCATTTCTCTGTGCCAGCATTTCTCAATAGACATTGAGCACCAACTATGCAAATATTAAGTGAATTCCACCTCTAGGATATGTTTCTTTGCGATTTCTTGGCTATCCACTTCTTAGGGGATCCTATAAGCAGAGCTGTAACAGCAGCTGCCTCTAATTTTCCTGACAACACAGTCCTCAGAATCTTGCGATGTTGCATTCAAATCCTGAATTTGCCTTTATCTAAATATATTGCCTGCAATTGTTTTTTTCTGCTCTAGAATGGTCTCTGAGTTTTCATCTTTGACTTGTAAAGTTCTTAAAAGCACTGGGCATGATGGTGTACACCTTTAATCCCCTCACTGAGATCTCTGGGAGTTTGGAGGCCAGCCTGGTCTACATAGAGAGTTCTAGGCCAGCCAGGGCTGTACAATGAGACCCCCCATCTCAGAAAAGTAAAAGAGAAAGGAAGGTTACTTTTTGCTCTAATTCTTGTTAGATGTCATATGAATTTTATTTTATATTTGCATTTTAGCTGCTTCCCATTCATTCTGCCAGCGCGAGATTCAGAACCGTCGCTGTTTTTCTTATTAGAAATAATTCCAGTACTTCAAGACGCCAAGTCTTAACCTTACAGTTTAGTAGCAATTCAAGCTAGTCATCTCCATTTTTTTACAGTAAAGAAATTAGATATCCTATTAGTTTAAAGAAGAAGGAGGAGGAAGAGGAGGAGGAGGAGGAGAAGAAGAAGAAAAAGAAGAAGAAGAAGAAGAAGAAGAAGAAGAAGAAGAAGAAGAAGAAGAAGAAGAAGAAGAAGAAGAAAGAAAGAAAGAAAGAAAGAAAGAAAGAAAGAAAGAAAGAAAACCGTTTTAGAGAGCCTTGCTGACATCTGTCAGAAATCTACTACATCGTAGACTTAAGTGACTCCGGCGATATATTTCCTTCTCCGGGAACTTTCAGTGGTGACTCAATATCAAAGGCATTTAGTAAAATCATCCCATGTAGACAGACATTCAAGACCCAAAAGTCTGGCCCCAAATCTCTTTTCCAGGTTTGTTTCACCGGATGGCCCTACATCACTGAGCTGCCGAGCTGCCCAGTTTGGTCATTTCTCACTTTCCTGTCCCTATTCAGTCAGGAGTGCCCTGGGGCCCTGCTGCATTCTCGGCGGCCACTTCCCACTTGTCTCCTAAACCCCTCCCACCAAAGCTTTCTTTTTGTTATCATTTCCTTTCATCTTGTCGTTTCTGCCCCTCTTCTTCTGTTATACTTACGTTTTGGCACCTGATCCGTTTCTTGCCTGTAAACCAGCGGTTCTCAATCTGTAGGTCGATTGAGACTTACCTTTGGGGGCTGAACAACCTTTCACAGGCCTGAGGCCATTGGAAAACAGATATTTTACATTGTGACTCATAAGGGTGGCAAACTTACAGTTATGAAGTAGCAACAAAAATACTTCCATGGTTGGGGGTCACCACAGCATGAGGAAGGGGGTCACAGCATTGGGAAGATGGAGAACCATTGCTACAAATGGAAGGCAGATGTGTCCCAAACACGTTTATTGAGCTGTACTGTCAGAGGACACCCAACGACTGAGTGAAAGCACCAGAAGCGAATTCCCAATCTCTAAGTGTCTAATCTAGCATATTGGCACAGAAAATTAACCAGAGCGCAGGATCACAAAAATGCATGACACTGTGGTCTGCATCATAAAGTATTTTAATGTTTCTGAACAACTTCTTTCTTGTTGCAAGTAATCCCCCCAGATGTCAACCAAAAGTAGCCCTGGCTGATCAGTCATATTAGAAACAAGACTGCCAATGCTCTCACGGGTCTCCGCTGTGTCCTTGCAGGCTGTAGGGGTTGACCTCACTGGGGCAGCGAGGGAGTGAAGAAAAGACAGACAACACAGACACACAGAAAAGCTGGAGTGAGTGGCACTGGGCGAAAGAGAGATGGGCGGAGCTTCTGTTCCTGGGCTTGATGTCTGAGGTAGGAGACTGAGGGAAGAGAGGAGAAGAGATGCTGTGGGGTAAGAGATCGTGAGAACTGGCCATGAGGACTGGCCAGGCTTAGTAAAGAGTGGCCCAGGCAGAACATGGAAAGTCGTGTCCCAGAGTTATGGGCAGGGAAGTAGACACAACAGCACAGAAGGTAGATATTGGCCCAGCTCTAGTGCTTTAAGGGTTTATTATTAGAAATACAGAAGGTTTGTGACTTTTCTCTGGGACCTGAATGATCAAAGGCTGGGTAGCAGCCCCCGATTGAGATTGAATATTTACAACAGTTCACCTTGAGCCTACCCTTGAATACTTAGATCCATTTTGCCCGGAGAACAAACTGCTTACATGTCTGGGGAATTAGAGTTCCCCGGGGTGACCAGAGGCAAATGATTTCCTGGTTTTAGCTAAAGTAAGATGGTGCTGGTGTGAAATGCTAGCTAGCTGGCTGGCCTCCATATGAGAGAGGCTGAGGTGTGAATTCTATTTCTGAGCTCTTCTGCTGAGGATGAAGCAGAGCTGGGACTTCATACTAACACCTTGGCTCCCATGCTGCCATCTCACACCCTACTTCCCCTCAGTTTCCTCCTGGGGCCCTTTCTTAGTACCCAACTGGGAACGAATTCCTACCTTAGAGTCTTCTCCTGAGGTGTGTGTTTTGTTGCAGACCATAGAAGACTAAGCAAGAGCTAACCTTCCTCATGAAGATCAAAGTCGAGTGGAAAGTCTTATCTATGGTCAATTTACTTTCCTGGGTGACTGTCTTTGGCTAACAATCAGTGCTAGCCAGAATTCAAATGCATTGCACAAATAACAGAACGTGGTATGGGAGAAGTGAGATCATTGTAGGTCAAGATAAAAATCAGTTGTGTGGAGAGAGACCTAGGAGGACTGGAGAGATGGCTCAGTGGTTAAGAGCAGTGACTGTTAAATAAATAAATAAATAAATAAATAAATAAATAAATAAATAAATAAAATCTTAAAAAAAAAAAAAAGGGCTGGAGAGATGGCTCAGCGGTTAAGGGCACCGACTGCTCTTCCAGAGGTCCTGAGTTCAATTCCCAGCAACCACATGGTGGCTCACAACCATCTGTAATGGGATCTGATGCCCTCTTCTGGTGTGTCTGAAGATGGCTACAGTGTACTCACATACAGTAAATAAATAAATAAATAAATAAAATCTTTAAAAAAAAAAAAAAGAGCAGTGACTGTTCTTCCAGAGGTCCTGAGTTCAATTCCCAGCAACCAACATACATAAAATAAATATTTGAGAGAGAGAGAGAGAGACAGAGAGAGAGAGAGAGAGACAGAGAGAGAGACAGAAAGAGAGAGACAGAGAGAGAGAGAGAGAGAGAGAGAGAGAGACAGAGAGAGAGACAGAGAGAGAGAGACAGAGAGAGAGACAGAGAGAGAGACAGAGAGAGAGACAGAGAGAGACAGAGAGAGAGACAGAGAGACAGACAGACAGAGACAGAGACAGACAGAGAGAGACAGAGAGAGACAGAGAGAGACAGAGAGAGAGAGACAGAGAGACAGAGAGAGAGACAGAGAGAGACAGAGAGAGACAGAGAGACAGAGAGACAGAGTGTGTGAGAGTGTGTCTCTAGAGCTGATTAGATTGTGAGGGCTCTGTCATAACCAATGGTATGATCCATTGATGGACTCAAAATCTGAATGGGAGGTGGTAGATCTGGGGAATGTGGGCTTGGAGGATGGAGTGTGTGAGGGATGCCTTTGGAAGGTGTATCTTGGTCCTGGTCCCTTCCTGTTTCCAGGCTGTTATGAGGTGAACTGCTTTTGTTTCGAGGGTCTTTCTGGATTAAGTACTCCAACACCAATCAGAGTGGAAGAGAGATATCACTAGTGGCCCAAAGGCTTCATTCCCAGGTCTAGTTTGTATTGTCATTTTATACTCTAAATCCACAAGAGGGTGAACAAGCAGTCGAGATTCTTCAGAAGCAGATGGGACAGTCAGAGGGCTGTTAAGGGCAATGGCCCGTTGTTTCAGATGCTTCTCCAGGTCTTTCTGTCTCGGCAGCTACGGAAGTCGTGGTTGGCAATTCGGCGGTACACACAGTGCTTTAATCACTAAACAAATCAGCTAATAAGTATCTAATAGTTGGTCTTTTCTGTCTTGTTCTACTTCACTTTCCGCCACAATGTCCTTGTCCTGTGACGTTTCTATATAGCAACCCTGAAGACAGTGGAGCTCGCTGACTGAGGACTGACACCTCCAAATTGTGAGCTCACGTAAACACGTTCTCCTGAAATTGTTGTCTTAAGGATTCTGCCATGCAAACGAAAGCTCTGACCAACATGCTCACATTATGTCATAGCCCACATTTAGCCTCATTTCCTGGGTTTTCTTTGTTTGTTTGCTTTTTTTGTTTGTTTGTTTTTGCTTTTAGCTGCCCAACTCCTCAGATAGAAAAGAGGTATGAAAATTCCTGCCATTATGGGGAACTCTTGTTCTGTTTGACTTGATCTACTTTCTTAGGTGGAAAAAAACATTTGTTACCGCAGCAAAGACGGGGTTTAGGAAGCAAACTGTGGGCTGTGGAGGAGGCTCTGTGGGCGGAAGTCTTTGCTGTGCAGGTCTGATGGCTCGAGTTCTGAGGGAACGAGTTCAGTTGCTAGGACCTGTACTAGACGGAGGCAACTGGGTCCTAAAAGTCGTCCTCTGACCACCACATGTGGCACACTCCTGCTCACATTATACCCCCCCACACACACACACAGCACACAAACAATAAATTAATTTTTAAAAGAGGTAAAATCTCTGTGGAAAACATTGGAAGTAATTGTCACTCCAGGTTTGCAAGAATCCCCTCACAAGCTAGGACAATCAAATTTCCTGACTGCAGAAGCATTTTCTATGAAAGAAACGGGGAAGGGATGGGCCTCCATCAAACACACAGCTCTCATCTCAGGTGCTCCCTATTGAGTGATCCCATGACACCAAACGCTCATGCAACCAGTGCTGGGAGCACCTGCTTCCCGGTCTGAGCTCGTGAAATCCCTGAGGAGAAAAGTGCTTTGCCCTTGGTTGCTCTCCCAGAGCCCGGCACAGTGTCTAGCACAAGCAGGTACATCCACCCACCCTGACTATACACGAGAGCCTGAGCCTGAGGCTGGCCTCCTGGAATCTGACCATGAAGGGATTGTCTTCTTGGGATAACTGTAATCAGAGGATGCGGAGTGCAGCAGGTTTCCTTGCAGAACATAAGGGTCCTGTGATTGCCCCATGCTGTTTCTTCGTGCTGGCTGGGTTTGTCAACTTGACACAAGCGAGAGTCATCCCAAAGGAGAGAACCTCAATTGAGAAAATGCCTCCATGATATCCAGTTTGCGGTGGTCGGAATATGTTTGGCCCAAGGAGTGGCACTGTTAAGAGGAGTGGCCTTGTTGGAGTGGGCGTGGCCTTGTTAGAGTGGGTGTGGCCTTGCTAAAGGAAGAGTGTCACTGTGGGGGTGGGCTTTGAGACCTTCCTCCTAGCCACATGGAAGCCGGTCTTCTCTTGTTGGCCTTAGGAGCAAGATGTAGAACTCCCAGCTCCTCTAGCGCCATGCCTGCCTGGATGCTGCCATGCTTCTTGCTATGATGATAATGGACTGAACCTCAGAACCTAAGAATTTCCTTGGCCATGGTGTCTCTTCACAGCCATGGAAACCCTAACCAAGACACAGCTATAAGGCATTTTATTAATTAGTGCCTGTGGGAGGGCCCAGCCCATTGTGGGTGGGGCCATCCTTGGGCTGGTGGTCCTGAGTTCTATAAGAAAGCAGGCTGAGCAAGCCATGAGGAGCAAACCAGTAAGCAGCACCAATCCATGGCCTCTGCGTCAGCTCCTGCCTCCAGGTTCCTGCCTTGTTTGAGTTCCTGTCCTGACTTCCTTCAATGATGAACGGTGGTGTGGAAGTGTGATCGGAATAGACCCTTTCCTCCCAACTCGCTTTTGGCCATGGCTTCTCATCTCAGCAGTAAAAACCCCAACCAGAGAAGAGCTGTTTCCAGGCTAAATGTGAGGGAGAAGCTTCATGAGAATTCCAGGGAGACACAATTTTCGTTAGATCTAGGGAGTCTTGGGGGAATGCTCAGGGCCCAGCTTTTGAAATTCCTGGATTATAAAAGAAATCAATTGGAAGAGGTCTAAACCCACTGTTCTGAAACCTGTCAGGCTGAGCCGTGGGCTAGGTCAACCGTCTTATTTTATTGGAAGTAGGTCTGTGGTCCAGAGGAAGGGCACCACACTGGAAGTGTGGTTTGGAAGGTTGTCTCTGCCTCCGACTCCTCTCTGTACTCCCTTCCCTGCAAAGTGATGCTATCAAATGCCACCTGAGTTAGATGACGGGGAGAGACGCCTTCCCCACACCCGTGGACCCACGTCTCTGACTGAGCCACTGGGCTCAACCCATTGATAAAGTTCTTCCTCCAGCAGTGTGGAGGAGCCAAGAATCCGGACAAGAACCAACAAACAGTGTGCCATTAAGCACTTCAAAAGCAATGCCTGGGGCAAAAGAAGAAACCGGGACTGTCTGTTTTCACTTAATTTGCATGCTACAGTTCTTGGGGGGGGGGGTGGCTGTGAAAACCACTAATGTCAATGCTCTCCTCTGCTCTCTCTCATACCTTAACAGTTTCACTGATCTTCCGTTGCCAAGCATAATGAGAAGCAATGACTTCCTCCCCCTCCCAGTGTCCCAGATATAAGGCAAATGGAATGTTGGCCCAAAGGAAGATTATGCGACACGTTCATTTTAACGTATTGCTACAGAACTGATATACTCACTGCGAAGCAGGTTCTGTCAGGAGCCCTGAATGGTGGTACCTCAGGACTTCCATGATTGTGTGGGTCTTACAACTGTCGTCCACATCAGGCTTCATTCTTTCTTTCGTGTGCTTATTATTGGCCCAACAACACAGTCCAGAGTCAAAGTTTAGGGGAAAAAATTCTTCCTTCAGATTTACTTCTCCATTTTTTCCCCCATGTGCCTCACTTGGCCCCAAAACAGTAAGAAAATGGCGTGAACCAGTGTTCAAAGTATACTGCCACCGCTCTGTCACTAGAAAGCGACTCGGACCCTAAGCTTTGAAAAGGGAAAGAGTCCAAGTCCAAGTTTACCTTGCTGCCCCAGAACAGGTCTAGTCCTGGCTAATTTTTTTTTTTTTTTTTTTTTAAGGGATTAACTTCTGCTTTAAAAAAAAAAAAAAAGCCATTAGCTGGCAGAGTGTTGGGTGTGTTTGAAAACCGCCACAAATCTGTAAATTGACAAAGTTATAAATGAGGTCGCCAGCTTCCGCAATTCATCAATCTTTCCTCCGATATCTGTTTATTGGGTATCTATTACCTTCCAGTAACCACATGCTAACTTAAGCTAAATTTAACTTTACTTCAGGGTAAATGTAAATTTACTGTCGCCTTCCAGACAGTGCCTATTATGGAAACATGAACACTAGATCCCCAGGTAATCCTCTTTAAATATTCTTATTCCAATCGCTTTCAAGCCCACTGGCTCTGTGAGAGAAGCAACAGGCTTTCGATAAAGAATTATGCAAGTCTTCCTTCTCAGACACCCTGTACTTAAACTTCTTTCTCCTCCATAATCATTGGAGAACACAAAAGCAGGAAGATCCGATGACACAGGAAGATCCGATGACACAGGAAGATCCGATGACGACACACCGAATCTGCCTCTGTGTTAGTCAGGCACCCTACAGGCAGGTTCCCTAGGACAAAGACTTCTGATGGAAAAATAAATAGTAAATAAAGCCTCTGTGGAACAGAAGTGTCTGGAGGGAGGAGGGGATCCCAGCCAGGGTCATGAGCATGGCTACTAAGTTCCTTCTATGGTCAGTATTAAGTGCTTCCTTTCTTTGTTCCTTTTCTTCAATGGTGGGGCTTGAACCCAGGCCTCTCTCTTACTGCGGCTCTACCTCGGAGCTGCATCTCCCACATAGATATTTTTTTAATTCACTTTACATCCTGAGAGCATTACCCCCTTCAGTCCCACCCTTACAAATTCTTCTCCCCATTACCCTCTCTCCTTCTATGAGGAGAAGGGGAAGCACCCCCCCCCACTTTGGTACCTTCACACAGGGACATCCAGTTACAGTAGGCCTAAGCACATCCTCTCCCTCTGAGACCCAACCAGATAGTTCACTTAGGGGAAGGGGGTCCAATGGCAGGCAACAGAGTAAGAGACAGCCTCTGCTCCAATTGTTAGGGGACCCACAAGAAGACCAAGCTGCACATCTGTTACAAATAAATATGTAGGGGGCCTACTTGAGCCCATGCATGGTATTTGATGGGTGGTTCACTCTCTTTGAACCCCCATGGACTCTGTAGGTCTTCTTAGTGTCCTTGTCCCCTTCACTTTCAAACGACTCCCCCAGTACCGCCTGATGTTGGACTCACAGTGACTCTTCACTGACCTTCCTCTATGTAGTAACCCAGCACTCACGGTGAAGGGAATGAATACTCTTTATATGTATAAAACATTTATCATGTCTCCAGGCCTCCTGTTGCTGTCTCACTCAGGAATACCGAGTGAGCTGATTGTTCATATTCCGTTTGGATTTAGAAGCACTAAGTAAGCCACTTAAGTGATAAAAACACTTGAAGTCATTTGTCAACTGCACATTGAGCCGTAAGTAGCAAGGAAGGGACTATGTTTGGGGCTGGACTTATTCAGGTTGCCTGGGACTCTGGTTCTGCCTCTGGAAGCACGCGGTCCAGCAGGATCAGCAAACAGCGTGATGTGGTAAATAGGTCTGGGGTGGGGGGATACCCCCTTCTGTGGCCTTGTGAGAGGAAGGGAGGGTCAGGGAAGTTGATAGTGGGGAGGTGGCTCTGAGTCTGCTTCTGGGAAGAGGAGTGTGAGTCAGAAAGAGTAGGTGAGGGGGAAGTGAAGACTTGGGGTTATTCAAAAGGAAAAGATGCTATCGTAAATCAAGTAATGAACGTAACTAATAGACAACATGCTATTATGTAGGATTGACTTGTCTAGAAAAGATACTTTAATGTAAATGTATAAAAAGAGTATCAACAATGTTCAGATTAGAAAAATAAAAAGGTTAGAAAGGCACCAGGCGAGATCCACTAAAGATGGGTATTCTCAGAGATCAGGTCGGGATCGAGGAGGAAACCAGTAGCTGAGTCGCCACCTAATGATGATGCTTATGCCCAGTCTTGTGCCGCTCTGGGGCTAGGGCAGAATAGAGCAAATGTTAGTGGTGTCTCACAGCTGGCCAGATGAGAATAACTCGGCTGTTGAGTGCTCAGCCTTAGTAAGACATTGACATTGCAGTGAGTGATGTCGTGGAAGTGCTCAGGGAGTGTCATGGAAGTCGAGGAAGAAAGATCAGAGGAGGCAGAGGACAGAAGAGCCTGTAAAACAGTATCATAGATCCAGCGAACTGTAAGCCATCACCAACACAGAGCTGATGTACCTACATACATGGAACTGTGCACATACAGACAGACACACACACAGGCACAGACATACACACATACACACACAAAGACACAGACATGCACACACAGATACACAGACACACACACAGATATAGACATACACACAGACACATGCATGTACACACAGAGACACATACACACTCATAGACACACACAGATATAGACATACACACACAGACACATGCATATACACACAGAGACATATACACACACATAGACACACACATGTACACACAGAGACACATACACACTCATAGACACACACAGATATAGACATACACACACAGACACATGCATATACACACAGAGACATAGACACACACATAGACACACACATGTACACACAGAGACACATACACACTCATAGACACACACAGATATAGACATACACACACAGACACATGCATATACACACAGAGACATAGACACACACATAGACACACACATGTACACACAGAGACACATACACACTCATAGACACACACAGATATAGACATACACACACAGACACATGCATATACACACAGAGACATATACACACACATAGACACACACATGTACACACAGAGACACATACACACTCATAGACACACACAGATATAGACATACACACACAGACACATGCATATACACACAGAGACATATAGACACACACATGCACACACACAGATCCACATACACACATAGACACACACATGCGCACACGCACAGATATACACACACACACAGGTCTACAAAGACGTGTATCACAGCTTTCCTCTTGGTGTGAATGAACGGGGAAGAGTCCGGTGAACCAATGTGGTCTTGCTCACACCATGGAATAGCATGAAGCTCTAAGAAAGACTGGATTGCAGCTGTTCAAGTTGACTTGAAAGGGATTTCTGCAAAGGCCACTGAGAAAGGAAAACGAAGTCTGGAAAGTTACTAACATGACCCCATTTCTGTAAGAAAACCATAAATCTGTATGAAATGTATGTGCCCAGATGTGCTTGCATTTAAACAGGATTAAACGAGCACTGACAACACTTGGGGTGGGGGGCACAGATGTGAAAATGACATGTATGTTCTCTTTGGCAGACACTTTGGGTGAGAAAGGGGAACAGAGAAGAGACAGCGAGAGACATGGAAGAGGTGTGTGTCTGTGTATTTATGTGTGTATGCATGTCTGTGTCTGTGTGTGTCTATGTATCTGTGTGTGCATGTGTGTGTATCTGCTTAGTGGCAGTGTGCTTCCCTAGTGTGTACCAGGCCCTGGCTTTGAACCCAGAACTTAAAAAAAAAGGTGTGTGTGTGTGTGTGTGTGTGTGTGTGTGTGTGTGTGTGTGTGTAAGGAGAAATAGGAAATAACAAAAGGTTGTGGTTACATTTGTACATCTGTATATAAATGTATATGTACAATCCATGTGTATACGTGTACAGTCCAGGTGTGCATGTGTATAATCCAGGTGTGCATGTGTACAATCCACGTGTACACATGTACAAACCGTGTGTGCACACGTACACATACATGAGAAAAGATAAACTGAGGTCTATTCCAGGCAGATTAACACCCTTGTGTGCAGTCACCGTCACGTTTGCAAGGTTACAAAGGATTTTGGTCCAAGGTGAAGCCATGGCCCGTCTTTTACCTCTTCAGTCATATCTGATGCTCTTCTGTGTCACCTCTAAGAACACAGATCATCCTCCTGTTCGAGGTGACCGCTTTTCCTCGCTTTTCCTTGAAGAGTCTCCCAGCCATGTCTTGACACCGCTACCAGGATCCCCTCCCCACAGGAGGAAGTTAGCATTCGGGTGAGGGCTATCTGAACGGTGCAGCCTCTGCATGGGCGGCTGAAACCCAGAGAAAAGCACTAGTCCAACCGGGCTCTGACTCACTGCTGCCACTTGAATCTATTCACTTGTCTTCTGGATGTCAACAGTCCCAGGAGAGGCCCTGTTGTGTGCCTTGGAGGAAAGGGAAACAGATGAACCAAAAGCTTCATGAAGAACCTTCATGTCCACATGCCAACTATGTGATGTCCTCTGTCCCCCACTCCCCTGGGGGCTCCTGAAGAAAAGTCTCCTCTGTGTCTAACTGAATAATACACCTTTCATGGCCATAGGAATGTGTTTACCAAATCAGTTTTATAGGCTGCCTCCTGAATATCACACCTGTTGTGGTCACAGTCATAAGAACAATCACCGTAGATGAAATATAAAGTGAGCATTGTTAGCTTGGAAACTGGGCTGAGGGACAGAGAAAGGGACCAGCCAACCTGAACCACAGTGGTGACATAAATTCTTAAACACAGGTGAGAACCCTAAACCACGTCCAGACAGAGACGTGGGAGAGCAGCCTTAAATTCATGAAATTGGATAAACATACCAACGTGAGGTAGGAAGGGAAGATGTGGACCAAGGTGTAGACATTACCCAGGAGCCTCTGCAGCAGACAAGGAACGGCCTGGTCACTACCCGCTTACTGTGTGGTTTGATGACAACCAAGGGCTTTGCTGTTTTGGTGGTGGTGGTTGTTAACAGGTCTCTCTAGGTGGCCTTGAACTTATGTTTCTTCTGCCTCTGTCCCCTAAGTGCAAGGATTACAGGTGTGTGTGACCACGATCAGCCTATTAGCTTGTGCTGAAGAAAGAGGTGGGAGCTACTGTATAGTGGTCTAAGATGTGGTCTCTAAAGCCAGGCTGTCTTTATAGGTCTGTTCTGCATGGGTCAGGACTTACGGGACTTCTTGCCCCTCCTTTTCTCCACCTATACAAGAGGTGACGGTGATGATGCTGCTGTCTATAACAAAAGGTTACTAGTAAAGATAGGATAAGTAGAGAGATGTGAACTATCTATCTATACAGCTACTGTACAGTAGAGTTCCACTGAGAGTGAACCATCCTTCCTGCTGGAAGAAGAGATGATCCCCATGCATGCACACGTGCATACACACACGCACCGACAACAATTAGCAGAAAAGAATTGCTGGGAATCTGAAGGAGAGTGGGGTGGTTTGGAGAGAGAAAAGGGAAGGGAGACTTGTAACTATATTATAATCTCAAAAAAATTTTAATGAAAAAAGAAGCGATGGGTAGGAAGAAGACAGCAGGCCCCCTGGACCCTTTTCCTGGAGGCAGGTAAGATATTTAAATGTTTGGAACAAAGGATCAAAAAAGCCAAGCATGTAATGTCTGCAAAGCCCTTGAGGCAAGTCCCTGCCAATCCAGGAAGGTTGCCTGCCAGCTGCTTACTGTTTTTGTCAGAGGATGCTGTCTCAAATGTGGAGGGACACTCAAGGCTGCCTTCGAAAAGCCAATGACTGGGCTTCTGGTTTATAATTTCTGACCCAAAGTTACCGAAGGGCAAAGCTATCAAGCTCACTGGACATTCTCTCTCTCTCTCTCTCTCTCTCTCTCTCTCTCTCTCTCTCTCTCTGTGTGTGTGTGTGTGTGTGTGTGTGTGTAAGAGAAAGAGAACAGAACAAGACACACTCAGGTCACCTTGGCAGAAAGCACAGGAAACGTCTGAAGCCTGCTCTGTCTGGCGTAGGAAATACAGGGACAAGAAAAGCCTTTTGAGTTTTGCCTTTTCCCACTGTGATGCTCTTCTTTATGGCTGATCTATTGAGGTTTGGACTGCACATTAACCCTCAGTGGGTACGAGCAACTCGGACTGTAGAACTGAGTATTAAAACAGCTTGTCCACGCGAGCAGGAAGTATGTACTAAAGGCTTTCAAAATACACTCCAGGTTCTCGACACAGCTTCCTGGTCGAGCCTTTGCCTGGTATGTATTCTGTTCTCGGTGACACAAACAAACACCAAATGCTGGGCCTTGTAACCGTGTAATCCCAACACTTTGGAGCTGGAGGCAGGGGAATCAGGTATTCAAGGCTATTCTTATCTATATAGTAAATCCAAGGACAACCGAGCCTTCAGGACCCCATCTCAAAAAAAACCAAAAAAACAAAAAAACAAAAAAACAAAAAACAAACAAAAAAAACCCCAGCAACATATTTGCATTATTTTTTCAATCAATTCTGTTTCTAAGAATTTATCCTGGAAAAAGCAGATGAGCAAAACTCTTAAATGCTATTCTAAGACGTTTCCTGTAGTCTTGTATTTTAAAATCCCATTTATGTATGTCTGTGTTTGTTTATCATGTCTGCAAGTGTGCATGCTGAAATCAGAAACAACTTCCAGGAGTCACCAGTGCGTCCCAGGGATCGAACTCGAGTGGTGAGTCTTCAGGGCAAGCACTGTTACCCACTGAGACGCCTGTGACTCTGTGATCTTGCTTTTAGTAATCGAAAGTTTTAAGTAACATACATTTCTAACAATAGGAATTTTGTTGACTAAATTATGCTCCATGAAATTTTTTCAGGCTCCTCAAGAGACTAAAAGTGTAGTTTTAGGAAATATTTACTGACGTGGGGAAACGTTCATACATTAGCAGCAGGTGAAATAGGACAGTCTCCGTGGGAGTGACGGCCATTCGCACTCGGACCCCCACTTCACTCCTGCACTTCGAATATATGCGGAGTACTTGTCACATGGCAAACTGGCTGTCAGCGGGGTATAGTAGGGATAGAAAATGGGAAGGAGACATAAGTACCTACCACGTGGTCCCATCCCCTCAACCGCAGGCCTTCCCAGTCAGGCATTCCCTCCCTGTGCTGCCAACCAAATGTCTGTGGTCCTTTAAGATTAGTGAGCAGAAGTTCTGACCCCGGGTGAGACATCATTTGGAAATGGCCTTTGGGAGTTTTCAATGAAGTTAAGGAAAGGAGTGCCTTCAAGATGCGAAGGAGAGGAGGAGGAAAAGGAGATAGGAAGAAGGGGGGAGGAGAGAGACAGAGAGAGAGGGATAGACACAGAAGAGAGACAGACACACAGAAAGGGGGGAAGGGAAGGGACGGAGGGAAGGAGGCAGGGAGAGAGAGAGAGAGAGAGAGAGAGAGATCCTCCTTAAGAAAAAGGCTCGGGGTTGGGGATTTAGCTCAGTGGCAGAGCGCTTGCCTTGGAAGCACAAGGCCCTGGGTTCGGTCCCCAGCTCCAAAAAAAAGAACCAAAAAAAAAAAAAAAAGAAAAAAGAAAAAGGCTCATGTGCTCGCTTCGGCAGCACATGTACTAAAATTAGAACAATACAGAGGTTAGCATGACCCAGCATAGGGGCGACACCATAAATTCGTGAAGCGTTCCATATTTTAGCCTGCCCCACATGTGGCCCATATACAGCCACCAAACTAGATAAGATGGATGAAGCCAAGAAGCACAGGCTGATAGGAACCAGATGCAGATCTCTTCTGAGACACACACCCAAATGAATACTTAGGCGAATTCCAACAGCAAATTACTGAACTGAGAATGGGACCCCCCATTTAAGGAATCAGAGAAAGGACTGTAAAAGCTTCATTGTGCTCGAGACCCCATATGAACAACAGTGCCAACCAACCAGAGCTTCCAGGGACTAAGCCACTACCTAAAGACTATACATGGACTGACCCTGGGCTCCAACCTCATAGGTAGCAATGAATATCCTAGTAAGAGCACCAGTGGAAGGGGAAGCCCTTGGTCCTGCTAAGACTGAACCCCCAGTGGACGTGATTGTTGGGGGGAGGGCAGTAATGGGGGGAGGATGGGGACGGGCACACCCATAAAGAAGGGGAGGGGCGGGGTTAGGGGGATGTTGGCCTGGAAACCGGGAAAGGGAATAACATTTGAAATGTAAATAAGAAATACCCAATTTAATAAAGATGGAGAAAAAAAGAAAGAAAAAGGCTCATGAGGACACAGAAAGATGAGAAGAAAGCATTTGCCTGCACCCAGGAATGGAGCCCTCACAAGACCCAGCCCAGCTGACGACCGAATCTCAGACTCCGACCTCCACCGAGTATCCAGTTCCCAGCTGTTACCATTTGTTTACACAGTGTTACAAAGCTGCACCTGGTTTCCTGGTTTCAACCATTGCTTGGCTGCGGATGCCAGGAAGAAGATGCATGGAGTACGTAGCCAGACAACAGAAAGGAACTTTCTCACAATTCCGGGTCGCCGAGATCATCCAAGGTAGAGACGGCTGGTGATGGAGATGACGGAAGGCAACTCTCAAATGATCCTGGATGGAAGATTTCGAAATATTTCAAGTCCAATGAGGGGAGCCAAAGATCAGAACCACAGCGATTCTGCCCCAGGCCAGAGCTCACCTCTGCACACCCAGTGCCCCGTATTCTCCCTACCTGAAGTTGAAGGACCCAAAATATACATACATCCTAAGGATGATTGTTTCTCTGGTAGTCTTGTGGATCTTTCCTTCTTTCTTTCTCTTTGTCTTCTTCCTTTCTTTTTATTTTCTTTCTTTTTGATAGGTTTTTGCTATGGCTGACCTAGAACTCTCTATGGAGAATTCACTCTCCATAGAATATTCTCAAGTTTTCAAGACTCTTCCTGCCTCTGCCCCCTCAGAACTAGAACTATAGTCATGAGGTACCATACCCAACATATACATATGTGTATATGTGTAGGTGTAGATGTAGATGTGTATATATACATATATATGTATGTATATATATACATATATATATATGGATAATATATCTTTTCCTTTTGCAAGGAAATAATTATAAAAGGAAAGAGGTTAAAAAACAAACAAACAAAAAGCAAGTGTCTGAGAATGCTCTACACAGCTGAGGTTTGCCCTAGTGCTGTGGTGGGAGACATGGTCATGTACATCAAACAGGTCTCCATGATTCTTGACCGAGCTTGGAAACTGAAGGAATAAGGTGTGTGGGACCGTGCCATCCAGCAGTGCCAGGTCCAGGTTCTAGCTGGATTGTCTCAAGCCAGGCATGGCTGGACTTCATCATTTCTCTCCTTTCAGAGAATAGAACTCATGGGGACAACCAAAAGGATAGATAGGGTGACGCAGTTTAGTTAGCATCATCCCCAGTGGCTAAGAGAATCCCCAACTGGCTTCCCTGGAACCAGCATGTTCTGGTAGATTCCACATGTGGTAGCCATGGGGTACAGCACCATGCAGAACATGATCCTTTTTGATGATGATAATTATAGAAAAGCATGCACTCGTGTGCGTGTGAGCACACACACACACACACACACACACACACACACACACACACACACACTGATCTCAATGCTCAACATCATGTGGAACATGGTTCCTCCTTGAAGTCTTGATGGATGAGTAGCAGAGTTGGGATTCTCCAGGAGATGAAGGTGCCAGCTGGGGGACCCTTTCTTCCTAGGATGTCAAATCCCAGCTGAGCTCCAAAGGGTTTCTTCAGGGCTGGGGAGAAGGTGGGTCAGCACATGGCTGCTGCCTTGGGGTAGGGGGGAGACTGTCTCGCTACAAGACTGCATTGCTGCGGGGTCTAGTGGGCAGTCAGGAAAGCCACAGAGAGTGAGGGATCCCACTGCCCACCTTGGTCAAAGCCAAGCTTCATTCCTAGGGAAGAAGACATCAGAGTCTCTCCTCTAAGCAAATCACTCGAGATCCAAGGGAGGTTGAGTCCAACTAGGGACTCATGGCCGGGCACCAGCCCATATTATCTTGACTGGTAGTGGTGCGGTTTCAAGTCTGATTGATTTATTCACCACCAGCCACTTCTAGATCTCCATCCCACAAGCCGACTGAGTTTCACACCCACAGCCATGTGAACATCATACCCACCTTCTCATTTAGCCACCACACATTACTGTGGCCAGGGTCAGAGGTCCCATTAATAAAGTCATAACCTGAGCTGGCAGATCTCAGAATGGGTTAAGTTTCCAAAGGAAGGAAAGGTTCCAGGACTCTGGGTGCAGCTCAGAGATGGCAAGCTCAGAGCTTGCCCAAGGTACGCAAGGTCCTGTGTTTCATCTCTAATCCCTGGGGTGTGGGGAAGGCTGCCTTTGCCCCTCGTGTGTTGTGTGACCTCGGGTGAGTCAGTTCCCTTTCTAGGCCTTGGTTTTCTCGTGAATCTGTAACCTGAGCCAGCTCAATCACACTACTCATAAAATGCCTTGAATGGAGCTGTGACCGAACATGCTGACTTTTCAAGGGTGCAGGAGAGGAAAGTGGCTTGAGATCCCAGGCTCCAGGTGTACATCTCATCAAGGAGAGAGGCGGGGGCCGCGTCAGAAATTTCTGTCTCCAGTTTCCCTTTCCAGCACAAATGACACGTTTTAGAGCTCTACCTTTTTCTTTGGGGGATGTTGGATGATGTAATTGTTAGTTCTCTACTTAATAGGTGCTTTGTGAGTGCCTGAGAACCGCCTACGAGGGTGGTGATTAAGTCAAGGAGGACCTCAGAGTCACCCGAGAGCTCTGTGGGGAGTGACTCACTTAGGCACCCCAGTAAACGTTTATGAAGCGTGTGCCGGATTTATCCCCAAGTACACGTTCCGAGGCAGTAGAGTTCCCACACTACTCTCTGTCCTCAGACAGAGACTCACTGAGGCTTCATGATTTAACCAGAGGCTCTTGGTGATCTCTTCCTCAGGAAACACGAGTCTCAATGCGAGATCCCAGCCTGCGTTCATGGTGCATGTGTGCTGCTGATGGAGCCTTAAATGGCAAATAAAGGTTTTAGGAAATGCCAAGTCTTCAGATATCCAGTGCCAAGTTAAGGCGATCTAACACCAGTCTTACGTCCTATCAACAGGGAGTCCGGCGATCTAACACCAGTCTTACGTCCTATCAACAGGGAGTCCGGCTGTCTGTGTCATCAGGTTTTTGTACGTGTTTTTAGAATGTTGAAATATTCTCTCTCTCTCTCTCTCTCTCTCTCTCTCTCTCTCTCTCTCTCTCTCTCTCTCCTGTATTTCTGAGTCTATTTCACACCGCAGGGGTGTTCACTGTGGATCTCTTAGCTGTCTTTCTCCTCAGTGCTGGGGATTAAACCCAGGGCTAAGCTGGGTGATTGTGCTACCACTGAGCTACCCTTCCAGGACCCTGGCCCCTAAACTATCCTAACTAATCCATCACTTCACCGTCCCAATCAATTACGTGTTTTCCCTTTCTGTATTCCTCTCTGGGCTTTCTCTGTGCAGATACATAGTTTTTACGTCATTGGATTTTATAGCTGACGTATATTTTGGGAGGTCCTGATTTTTCTCTTCCGTATTATGGCTGAGAATTGACCCAAACATTACCTTATTGTCTTTATAAATGTCTACTTATAATGGCTTATAATGCTCTACCACATAAATGCATGTATGTGTTTAGAAAAAAGTGCACCCATTGCAGAGCGGTCCTTAGATAACTCAACCCCGAGACGCCTGACACCGCCTTTGCTAAATACAGGTTCTGGGAGGGCTGCTGGTCTTCTGTCAACTGGACACACTAACCGGAGTTATCTGAGAGGGGGAACCTAAGTGAGAACATGTCTGCATGAGATCCGGCTGGAAGGCATTTTCTTAAATAGATTGATAGGGGTGGGCCCAGCCCACTGTGGGTGATTCCATCCCTGGGCTGGTGTCCTGGGTTCAATAAGAAAGCAGACTGAGCAAGCCATGGGGAGCAAACCAGTAAGTAACATCCCTCCATGGCCTCCGCATCAGCTCCTGCCTCCAGGTTCCTGCCCTGTGTGAGTTCCTGTCCTGACTTCCTTCACTGATGGACAGCAGTGTGGAAGTGTAAGCCAGATAAACTCTTTCCTCTGCAACTTGCTTTTGGTCATGGTGTTGGGTCACAGCAGTAGAAACTCTCAGTAAGACCCAGGGAGACCCATAACTCTCATGTGATGTTTAAAAATTTACTCAGTGACAACTGGATCCTTTGGACAAATCCTGCCTTGCCTTTTCCTTAAATGAAGATGATTTTGGCAGAATCAGTATTTTAATTATTGACATCAATAATACCGGTGAAGTTTTGTAGCGTCTTTCCCCTGTGGAATGATTAGAAAAAGAAGGCTTAAGGGAAAGAGAAATGGGACAAAGTCTGGGCAAATGGCCCAGTCAGCCAACCACCTATTTGGCCTGCTTGCTGTTTCCTGGTTATTACGGCTGTCTGTGCTTTGAATGGAAAAGCTGAAGTCACTGAAGGTTAGTGTCCGGCCAAAGGTCAGAATGCCAGCCTATGGAGGAGTTTGTCTGAGAATTCTTCTCTCCCAGCTCACTGCACTGAAACAATGGCTCTCATCAGAGCACTTACAGCCATTCATCCAGAGTCTCCTGGATTCCCACAGCTGGGCTGACCTCCCAGCTGGGGCACCCGGCTGTTTCTAGGGCGAGCTCTGCTGCTGCCGCAGCCAGCCTCAGCCCTTCCCATCAAACCAAACAACCTGGCTGCTCCATTCCAAAGTTATAGGGCGTCTACCCACTCCTCATCCTTCAGAGGTGACTCACCTCTCCCCCATGCCCACCTGCAGGCAACAAGGGAACTGTTTGTGACTTTGCGTGCCCCTTTAAGGTAGGAAAACATGCCTGGCAAGGTAGCGAGATGTGAAGCCCAGGGTGGGAATCGCGGCTGCCTGGCTTTGACTCCGCCTTCTCTTCCCAAGGCCTATGCTGGGCCTCTGTTCATATGAGGAAAGTGGATCCCCTCTAGGTGGGTGCAGCCTTATATGGGGGGGCTGGCACCTTTCAGAGCAGTAAATGACTTAACACGGCCATATGCAGATGCTCTTTCCATCGCGTCCTGATCGGTAACCCTCAAGCTGCTCGATGCTTCTGAGCCTGTTTTCTCATCTTTAATATAAATGCACAATAGCCCCTCCCACTTCGGGAGTCCTTAGAGAGTCAAGGGAGCTACGACCGACGGGTAAGGCACGTCTCAGGAGTATGCAGGGATTTGGCAAAAAAACGGTATCAGTAATACTTTGCTGCTAAAGTTACCATTTGGCTTTATAAAGGGGGGGAAAAACCCTACCCCTTTCTCATGTTCCCTTGGGAGTCTTGATTTGACTAGAAATGAATTTCGTAAATGGAAGATAATGATGAAAAGAAGGGAGGAAGGCTTGCAATAGGCTGCTTGTTACCATGTTAATGTAGACGGCATTTGTTTTCTTGCTTGCATCATGTGAGGCGGGCACATCTGATAAGGGTTTCTAATTGCCTGTTTAGTTCGGGAGAGGGTAATTTATAAGTGCACACCCTGGCACGCCTGTGCCTTTGGAGAACACTTCCAGTTTCTTTGGATGTCTTGGGCATCAGGATAGACGACCTTGTTTGAGTCATCTGGTGAAGAAGGTTGTTCCCCGCCGGCATGCCAGAGTGACTGTTGGGTGGTACAGTGACTAACTCAAAGGCAAACACTGTCTCATTTGCATAGCCTCGTAAATGAGCCTCCTCAGCTGGCTTGTGGGGGAAAATCCTTCTTAAAGAGCTGTCTTGTACGCTTCAGTCCAGGTCAAGTCCCAGCATGCTCAGGGGCAGCTCTGTGCTGGGGCGAGATACACTGACTTTCATCATTTAATCATCTTAGTTGGAAGGAGACATTCATAATTTAGCCCCGGGAGAAAAAAAAAATAATTCCTGACAATGAATAAATAGAATAGGGTTTGTGTGCTCTCAAAAGTCACCGGAGGGCAGGGACCAACTGTCAGCTCACCTAAAATGGGATGCCTGCCTCTTCTAGATGAACTGGCATTGTCTTCCGGGGCGCATGCCTTCCATAACTTAGCGTACTGCTTTGAAAGACAGCCTGTTGTCCTTAAATAGCTCTGTGGTTCTCTAGCCTGAAGTCGTTCTTTCAATTACTCTCATGGAATATTTTAGAATCAAGAAATTACACCCAGCAAACAAGTGTGGTGGTTCCAAAGAGAGCCCACTTCACTTGCAACTCTAAAGGAAGTGATGGGGACAGTGAAAAGTCATCCCGGGAAAACTTTAACAGAGCATTCCAGGAGCTGAGGCAGGAGGATGCTGAGTTCAAGCCAAGCTGGGATGGCTACATGGTGGGACGGCCTCCGAACAGGCAAAAACAAACAAACTCAGTAAAACAACACAAACAAGCAAAACCCCAACACCACCACTAACAACAACATCAAACAAAACAGCGACCAAACCCCCAAGCAGAGAACCTTGAAAAGCCCAGAGACTCCGTGTTCCGTGGCTTCCCAGCTGTGGTTCCTCAGTTTCTGCTGCTCAGAATCTAATGAGATGGAAGTGGATCTGGAGATGTAAACACAGGATCGGTGGCCTGAGCAAGACCCGCCGGGCTTGGCCTGGACGGCCGGCTACTCTCACAGATATCTGCTTGCAGAAGGGAATTCTTGTAAGACTTTGTTTTCTGGGCAGAAGAAGAGAAGAATTTTGTATCTGGCTTGGAAGAGAGACGGGGATGGGGAGGTGGGGGGTGAGGGGTAGAGGAGTGTGGGGGTGGCTGAGGAAACAGAAGGGGAGAGCATGCTATCCTCTGTCTCTTGCCCACCCGCCTCCAGACAGCACTCACAGTGGGTCGTGATGACTGGAAATGCTGGCATAGACCAGAAAACACACACCTCTTTTCAAGCACCGGGGTTTTAGGGATCCAGGAAACAAATGTAACCTTCCAATCTCTACTTTGCTTTAAAATCAATCCCAGTTTTTGTATTTGAACTCAAGGCTACCAGAGAGGCCAGAGGGCTTCCTCCTCCGGTAGGACATTGTCATAATTCAGCATGACTGACTGTGTGTCTCTGACTGCTAAGTCTGGTGGGGTCCCAGCTCTGGTGGTTAGGGCTATAACAGTTAGTAAACGACTTTAACAGAAACAAGCCCATTCACTCTCCATCCCCCTTAGGGATCAGAGCCCTGCAGAAGTGGCGGCCCAGGGATCGTAAGTCTTTCAGTGACAGAGTCAGTGTGGGCTGGGCTGGGGCAGAAACTCTGGTCCTTCATGAGTCTGCATTCTATGGATGATCAGCTACCTGAGGAGCCCACCCCACACCACAAAACACATCACACCAAGTGTCGTGCGTATTTATTGTTTTTACTGTGTCTCGTCAGTAGGCTTTCTATGGGGTCACACATTGGTGTTTTATAATGGCGTCTGTTATGGGTGCTGTGTGCCTCTGTGTGTCAGCTGTCTGAAGAATACCCTCTGATTGTGTGTGTAACTCAACAGTAGAAAGCTTGTCAGGTATGTCCAAAGCCCTGAAAAGAAAAAGAGAGAGGAGGAGGAGGGGAGGAGAAGGAAGAAGAAGAGGATATAGAGAAAACAATAAATTAAAACCCTGAACCCAATAACAACCAAGTTTTACTTCTAAAATTAATTCAGAAAGCCAGGCAATGGTAACACATACCTTTGATCCCAGCATGTAGGAGGCAGAGGCAGGAGGATCTCTGAGTTTGAGGCCAGCCTAGTGAGTTCCAGGACAGACAAGGCTACGCAGAAAAACCCTGTCTCAAAAAATAAAATAAAATAAAATAAAATAAAATAAAACTTCAGAAGTCTTAGTTGGTCGAGAAACGTAGCTCCGTGCTTCAATGCTTGCCTAGGGTGAATGCCATTCTGGGTTCAATCCGCAGCGCTCCTGATTAAAGAAAAAGAAACAGTGGTTATTTAGGATGTGAAGAGTTAGCTCTACGTTGTGGGGCACAGGAGAGAATATCAGAAGTCCTCGTTTTATTTCTTAGTCTGAGATGGGAACCCTGGAGGTCAGGCTGAGGGCTGTCATACTGAAATGTTTATTTATCTCTGCTCCTCCATCAGACCCATGTAGGGAAATATGTCGACTGCGGAGCCTGAAGCCCAACCCACTGACTGGAGTCTGGAATCGGAGCTCTTTTTACATTTCTTCTCCGTGCCTATGAATGCAGCTCAATCGATAACATGCTTGCCTAACATGCGGGAAGCCAGGGGTTAGGTCCCCAGCACCCACCTACAAACAAGCTGGTATAGCGAGTGGCACAAACTTGTGATCCCCGCATCCTGAGGTAGAGGCAGGTTGGTCTGGAGGAGCTCAGTGCTAGACTACATGACACTCATCTTTAAAGAAAGGGGAAAAAATTTACGCAATAATTCTAACGCGTACCCAAAGTTAATTTAAGGAAATCCCAATGAACCAGGAGCCCCTGCAGAAAGCAGGAAACGCCCTCTAGTGGCCAAAAGAAGCCATGTTCCATTGTCCCTGCTTTTAAGCTCTGGGACTCAAGCTGGACTCTTAAGGGAGATGGGAATAAGGTGTCAACAGCAAAGCCTAATTTAGTTGACCAATTCCACTGAAGCACCATGAAAAATAAGGTGTAAGACCCATTGGGGTGGGGACCTTGCTCTCAACCTGCCCCTGAGGGGCATGGCCCATTATGGTCCACCATGGTGCCTGGCCCATTATGGTCTAAGGTCTAAAACTAAGGATCAGTAATATCCTCTGCCTTGACATCTGGTAAAATCGGAGGGCCGTCCCGATGGTGTAGCTACAAGCCTCTCTCCTCTTCTTATTAAACCGGGTAGGTTGGCATAATTCTTATTTATTTATTCCTGCATAATGGGCTCCCTGCTAAACCATGGAATCAGTCCAACATTCCAGTCACGTGCTCCCTGGGAGCCAGGAGTTCTCTCACCCTTTTGATACTACAACATGCACCCCCCCACCCCCTGGGATAACCGCTGTGTGGCCCTGTGTGCTGCACTGAATGTTCTACCCTCGGGCTTTGAATACAAACGACTAATGTGATATCAGTCCCATCTGCGCAGTGCAGCCTTGTGTGTGGCCAGCCAGCTTCGTGATCTTAGGATGAGGGCTGCTCTCTCACCATGGGATAGCCGTAAAAGGCGGCCAGAAAACATTTGTTAAATGGAGGGATGGGTGAGACCAAATGCCTCTCGACAAATATCACTGTCTTTATTTTACTGAGTCATTATTCATTCAACTATTATAGGCACAGATTAATAAGAGAATGAATAACACCCCTTTAGGGGTGTGTGAGGGTTGTGAATGTACAGGTACAAGGGCCCAAGGGTGCACACACAGAGCACAGATGTTCATATAGCCTTTCTCTATCACTTTCCACCTTATTCTCTCTCTCTCTCTCTCTCTCTCTCTCTCTCTCTCTCTCTGTGTGTGTGTGTGTGTGTGTGTGTGTGTGTGTGTGTGTGTGTGTGCATACATACATACCTGTGAGTGTGGAGGTCAGAGGGAGGCATCGGGTATCCCCCTCTGTGATGGTTTGAATATGCTTGGCCCAGGGACTGGCACTATTTGGAGGTGTGGCCTTGCTGGAGTAGGTGTGTCACTGTGGGTGTGGGCTTTAAGACTTCCACTAGCAGCATTCAAGTGAAGATGAAGAACCCTCAGCTCCTCCTGCACCATGCCTGCCTGGATGCTGCCATGCTCCCGCCTTGATGATAACGGCCTGAACCTCTGACCCTGTAAGCCTGTAACCTGTAAATGTTATAAGACTTTATAAAACTTGCCTTGGTCATGGTGTCTGTTCACAGAGGTAAAACCCTAACTAAGATGCCCTCTCTTGCTGCTCCCTTAGTCCTTTGACACAGGATCTCTAGCTGAACCTAGAACTTGATTTTCTGTTTCTGTTCTGTTCTGTTTTGTTTTTCTAGTTAGGCTGGCAGACAGCAATCTCCCTACCTCTACTCACTCCATGCTGAGATTACAGGCGAGCATGGACCTCACTTGCTACATGACTGCTGGGATCTGAACTCTGCTCCTATGCCTGCACTTCTGAACTATCTCTTCAGGCCCTCTCTACTCTATTTTTTGAGACAGGGTCTCTCCCTGAACCTGGGGCTCACCAATTTGGCTAAACTGTCTAACCATGCTTCTGGGTCCTTCCTCTCTCTGCCTCCCCAGTGTTTGGATCATAGGCATGCACTGCCATATCCACCTCAAACACGAGAGGGAGGGATCTGAGCTTAAGTCTTACCTTACCTATGAGTCATCTCCTCTCATCCTAGTTCTAAGAGGATTATTGCCCAGAGGAGACTGTCAATTCCTTAAGGAAAAGGACTGTTGTGATTTATTTTATTTTTAGGCCTTCATGGTTCAGCACGGAACTCACAAGTAGCACATGTCTATTCAGTAAGTGAATAAACACAGAGTGACGGAGTGGATTTCCCTGAAGCACATGTGAATTCGTGGTCCTGTAAGCACTCAGCCTAGAAATCCACCCAGCAGATATTCATAAAAGTCTTCCATCAAATAGTGTCTCGGCTAGTGTTCTGACAGCAAAGGTTGGTCATAGGCTGGGTTACAAAGACAGCAGAGAGACAGCCCCTGCTCTTTTGTTTGTATGTGTTTATATTTTGAGACAGGATCTCAGCAAATATTCCATGCCGGTCACAAATTCACTGCAATCTTCCTGTTTCAGCTTCTGAGTGCTAGGATTATAGGCGTGTACTGCCACGCCTGGTACAGTACTTGCCTTTAAGGAGGGTGATGGTTAGCTTTAATTGTGACCTGGGAAGGGAGTTGCCTACATTGTGTTGGCCTGTGGGTTTGTCTGTGGGGTGACTGTCTTAGTCAAGTCGAGTCATGTGGAAAGAACCAGCCTCCTGTGGGCGTCACCATTCCCTAGGCAGAGGGAAAGTGGAGAAATGGAGCTGAGCACAAGCAAGCAACCAACCATGGCTATTGACGTGTACCTCTGCGGTTACCCTCTGACTACAGTATGGTATTGGGTTTTCTTCTGTAAGACCAAGATCCAGTAAGACTTGTGATGATAATCAAGGAATTCTTTACTTGTGTTATCCAACATATCCAGTAGGTGTTAGCTCCCATGAAGTTATTAAACACTTGTGGGCCTAAAGAACTGTATTCTAATGCCACTTGGACAGCTGTCTGTCTGACAGCACTTACAGAGTATGTGCTCCTTGTTCTAGGTTCGCTTCTCTTGCTACAATAAGACACCCCTGACAAGAAGAAACTAAGGAAAGAAATGGTTTGTTTGAATGACAGTTCCAGTTCCAGCACGTCATTGTGGTGCAGTCAGAGCAGTCTATAGTAGTCAAGAACAGAAATGAACACGCGTATGCTGCTTGCTTGCTTGAGCTCAACTCAATTTCTCCATTTTTCCCTCTGCCTAGGGAATGGGACACCCACTGTCTGTCTGTCTGTCTATCTGTCTGCCTATCTGTCTGTCGATCTATCTATCTATCTATCTATCTATCTATCTATCTATTATCATCTATGTATCTATATCTATATATCTATAATCTTATATAAATGTAAATACCTTTTATAAATACATTTAAATATAATATATAAGACCTTATATTTACTCCCATGTGGAAGCACACAGTGCTAGTGAGCTCGTTATAACCGTCAGAGACTATTTTATTGTGTGAAGGATGCCATAGTTTACCTGTTATCCCTGTGGTACAAAACTGGCTGGTTTCCAGTTTTTACTGACAGAGTTGCAATGGACATTCTCATGTTCTCTTATGCAAACATGCCGATCATATTTCTAGTAGGATTCTGAAGCCTGTGGTTATTCACATCTTCAGCTATTCCAAATATTGAAAAGTAGATTTCTGGGGAGGAGGGAGGATGGATAGACCACGTTATACTCCCATTAACACTGTATGGATATTCTCACTCTCTTTCTTGTCAACACTCAGTATTGTCAGGCTTTTGCTCTCTGCCAATCCAATAAGATGAAATATGTTATAGCGTGATATCTTCTAGGACATCAAAGAGGTCAGAATAAGGCAAAATACCCAACTAATAGTTGTGATATTGAGGAAAGAGGAGAGTAACACAGTTAATGAGCTTTTGTGTTATGGTGAGAAATTTGCCTCTGGGACCACAGAGGTAACTGCCCTTCAAGACAAGCAAAACTAGTTTAAAAAGGTGTAAGACAGTTTTGCATTTGTGATGGTTTGTATGTGCTTGGCCCAGGGAGTGGCACTATCAGGAGGTGTGGTCTTATTGGAGTAGGTGTGTCACTGTGGGTGTGGCTCTAAGACCCTCACCCTTGCTGCCTAGAAGTCAGTGTTCTGCTAGCAGCCTTCAGATGAAGATGTAGGGCTCTGAGCTCCTCCTGCACCATGCCTGCCTGGATGCTGCCATGCTACCACCTTGATGAAAATGGACTGAACCTCTGAGCCTGTAAGCAGCCTCCATTAAATGTCCTTTATAAGACTTGCCTTGGTCATGGTGTCTGTTCACAGCAGTAAAACCCTCATTAAGACGGTATCTTAAACTTTCTTGCCTGCATTGGGCACAAGAACTTTTAAGTAGGACGTGACCATCAGAACGTGTCCAGCACATTCGCAGTGTGCTGTAAATTTCCCCAAACACAGAGTCACCTCCATATCTGTCCCTTTTAGGGTCCCCTCTCTCTGCTGTTTCGTCTTAACCTAATTTCTGATGGAAGACATTACTGGCTAGTAGGGAGGAGCTATGCCAACCAGATGTCTGCTGGTGGGAAATCTTAGCAAGCCAAGGGATTGCCACCTTGATAAGAGGCTATGACTGACGGTAGGCTCTGTCGTGACATACTTGGGCTTGGCTAGTCATGTAGATTTTGTAAGAGCTTGAAACACAGAAAATAATCCCATACTTTAGGAACATATTACTATTTGATCTTAACAAGATTTTCCAGTACGATTCTAGTTAATACTCAAGGGACCAAAAGGAACCGATCCAGAAAGGCTTTGAAGCCTGAGGCAGTGGGGAACACCCATGGCTCCATTTTCCCCAAAGTAGTTCTTTGATGGAAATGGAGTGTTTCTTTCATTATGGCCGTTATACTCCTGGGAAAAAAATTGAGAAAATGCCGACATCACCTGTGTGAAATCCTCCCAGCATACCAACTTGAGATTTTTAAATTGTCCAGGAAGGTCGTTCTTGCCTCTTCACACGAACCAGAGAATCGTCCCAGAGAAGGAGGATCAGTCAGACTCTGCAGCCAACAGGGATCAGAAGAAACATTTGAGACTAGAGCTTGGATGAACCCGTCACATTCTGTTTATGCTCAGAATTCAGCCTCAGGTTCTCTTTTCCAGGAGGATTTATGTCGGCGATGGTGTTCTTGGAGGATGGTGGCCTTTAGGGGGAAAAAAATTCTTAAAATAAGCAGCCGTGCTTATTCAAAAAGCTGGTTGTCGTTTTTTTTCCCCGTGATCTTCGAAAGTGGCGATGCCACGACTCATTCCATGGTTCATTCCACAGCAGAGCAGGCAGCCATGAAACGTTAATGGGTGTTTTCCCTGGGAGATGAAGGGAAAAACGGTATTTATAGTTTCTTTGGAAAAGCATACAATTTAGGTGCATTAAAAGCTGAAATTAAAGGCTGAAAATTGTATTAAAGTTAATGGCTTTGACAGTAAACTATATAGGCTCAAATCTTACTTTCTGCCATTGGATAATTTCCCCACGCTCCCTGTATCTTTATCATCCCTAGGTGTGATGATTCTAGATGGTTCTGAGATTCATTGACTCAACAAATGTCTCCTGCTTCTACTTGACAGCGTTTATCCTTGATGCCAAGGAGAGAGGGGTGAGTAAAGTATCATTCCCATTCTCATGGCTTTCACTCCAGTGTGGATGGCAAGATTCCAGTGGATGGACAGACCCATCAGAAGTGCCTTTAAATCTTGCTGCTTTGGGGTAACTGGGGAAGGCCTGTGCAGCTGACATCTGGGCTTGTTTGTGAATGATGAAAGGAAGTAAGCGCTGGGAAGGCAGGTGACGGTGTGATCTAAGAAAGGGAAGGAGAGAAAGGGCTGAAGCTAGATCTAGGGAGCCATTGCACTATTGGTGTGGTTGTTGTATTGTGTGTATTTGGACTGTACAGCACACTCTTCTTCTACACCCATATATAGTAAAATTATTATAATAGTCAAACAAGTTCACGTGTCTGTCACCTTCCATAGTTACATGTGACTGAGCGTGTGTGTGTGTGTGTGTGTGTGTGTGTGTGTGTGTGTGTGTAAGAGCACCTATTTTAGGGACAGAAGAGAAGGCTCATTCAGGAAAATGTTTGCCAATCAAATGTGAAGACCTGAACTTTAAAAGTCAGGCAGGGTGGTGCATGCCAAAAATACCAGCATTTCGAAAGCAAAGTGAGGCAGATCCCTGGGGCTTGCCAACCAGCTAGGAGAGCCAAATTGGTGAGCTATAGGTCCAGTGAGAGAGACCCTCCCTCTCAAAAGTAGAGTGATTAGCAAAGACATCTGATGTTGATTTCTGGCCTACACACACACACACACACGATGTGTACACACAAGAGCACATACCTCACACCATGCACTATGCATTCTCTCTTGGCAGATTTTTAGATATGATATGATTAACATGGTAATTGTGATATGAATTACACATCGAGGCTTTTCCATACTAACAAGTGCAAAGGCGTGTGTACACCTTGACTTATGATTCCCTTCCCCTCTCTTCTCTTCCCCTCATAACCATGGTTCCCCTTTGTTTCTATTTACTGAACTCTTTCATAAGGAATTCTCCATTACATAAGAGCTTCAGGAAGATGCAAATCAAGGCCACCGTGAAGCATCACCTCACACCTGTTAGAATGACTGCCACCAAAAAGCAAAGGGGTAACAAGTGTTGACAAGCTTGTGGAGAGACGCTGACCCACATACGCTGTTGGTGGGAATGTAAATTGGTGCCGCCGTTATGGAAAACTGTATGGTAATTCCTCAATCTGACTGGCATTGACAAAGAAATGCACGAGTAAATTTTATATATGCATATATTATAGGAATATTATTCAGCACTTAAGACATAGGGAATGCAATCTATGACAACATGGTTGAATCTGAGAGACATTGTGGCATTCACAGATCGCCAATAAAGAGCATTTTTGTATGAAAAAAGACCATTTGGGTCTTCCTGGGAGAAGACACAGCTCAGTAGACAAGGAGTTAGACAATTCTTGTAAGAGAACACCAGTCATCCACCAGGGAATGGGAGGGTCTGGGCCTGGAAGCAATGAGGGAAGAGAGACGTGGATAGATTTTGAGTATGTTTTGGGGGTAGAACCTTCAGGATATGGGGACCAGGTGGATATGAGGGCTAGAGACAGGGAGCAATGGTCACTTCTGTGCTTTTGGCTTGACCAACTAGACTGATGGCTGTGACAGCGTATGTATTGTCGTTGGTTCCAAACTCGAGTTTCTGGACCCTGCATTGTGATGTCAGGGGACAGGAGACTAGAGGCTACTTACTGCCTTGCCGGCTGATTCTTTGTTAGGCTCTGCCATGTATGGGGAATATACATTATGCACATGAAAAAAATTATAGCATGAAAACCAAAGAGGGATGAGTGCCCCTTTGCCCCTTTCTTACGGTTATCACATTGATCTGCCTCCGTTTTCCTCTTAGCAATCTCTTCTATCAGGAAATTCCTCATTCTTAAGATTCCTAGACTCAAAAGGCTGGTTCAGTGGTACTGCTCTTGCCTAGCATGCATGAGGTTGTGGTTCAACTCTCAGTATGGAAAAAAGACAGAAAGAAAGAAAGAAAGAAAGAAAGAAAGAAAGAAAGAAAGAAAGAAAGAAAGAAAGAAAGAGGGAGGGAGGGAGGGAGGGAGGGAGGGGGAAAGAAGGAAGGAAGGGCAACTTCTATGAATGTGTCAAGCATAACGACCTCTGATGCCTCTGGGCTGTGAATCTGAGGAGAACAGCTGAGGCAAAAGGAGAAGATGCTATAGTCACCAGAGAGAATAAGGAGGCAAAGAGGGAGGAGAGGCAAGTGAGCTGAGGATGTCCCCAGAGAGTCAATCACAGGGAATTCTCAGTAAATCCTTCAAGATTTAAAATGACCCTGCAGCCAAATCCTAGTCAGAATGGTAGGTAAAGTTCCTCTGAACTAAAACCAAAAGAAAGAGAAGAATCTGATTTCTGGGTGTTAAGGAATCAAATGCCTGATTCCTTCTGTAGAAAATACATGTAGAAAAATGGGAAAGACAGTCTGATCTACAGTTCTTTTTGATGTGCAGAGAAGTCTGATGCTTGGTGCTACATCAAGTATCCACTGAGAGTGTCAGTAACGGGACCAGTAGGAGATTCTTAGGGTGAAACTTGGGACCCTTGTTTTTAAGCACAACCCACAGTAACAAATGCATTCTTTGCCTTTAATCCTGGCGCTCCGGAGGCATAGGTCGGTGAGTTCAAGGCCAGCCTGGTCTACAAAGGGAGTTCCCAGGAAAGCTAGGGCTGTTCTGTAGAGAAACCTTGTCTTAAAAACAAAAAAGAAAAAAAGAAAGGAAAAAAAGGAACATACTTTCCTCTGTGGTGTGCTGCAGCCACTCCTGTGGGCCCCCAAGAGCAGGCCGACACATCTTGATAAAGTTTATCAGCTAGTTATTAAACACAGTCATTATTAAAATCTAATTGCCTAAACACACCAACAAATAAATCTGAAAACACAAGTTACAAATCTTCCAAGCTCACTGTGTCCTCATTCTTCTATTTACCGTGTGTCATTACAACCTCTGGCTTTGAGGTTGTATTTCTTGAAGCTGTGTACGGAAGTATCAGATAATGAGGTGCTACATCATAATTCTTTCAATACCAATGCCACAGTGATAACTTGAAACAGTTAGGGTGGGAATATCTCAGAAACAGGCAAACACTGTAACCTAAGGCTCAGTATCTCAGTATCTGCCTTGTACTGCCCGTGAAAATAACAGAGGTCTAGTTTGTACAGTTAATATATGCAGATACATTTGACAAAAACAGAACAAAGAAAGTGGTACAGAAAATATTAACATGCTGGTTAAGTTTCTAAGTGTCCATAGCTGTTACACTGTGACTATCGCAAAAATAGTGGAAACCTGTTTTTCCACTGTCCTGTTTGAAATTGTATCTCATTGCACAGAGACTCACTGGGTCATGGATGAACAAGTGACATTTCAGTATGTCTTCATTGTTTCGTATCACTTATTAATACAGATGCAAATGCCAACTAATGTTTACAATGAATAGTCATTCATCACTAATGTCAGGGCTTTCTTTTCTGAATTGGTAAGTCGAGCTTTTATTCAGTGTTATTTCATTGAATAAGAGTTGATTTGCAATTAATGGGTTGGCTATAAATACAATTGTGGCAAGAATCAGTGAAAGCTCTCCTTGAGAATCTAGTGACTATAATGAAATTTATAATAAAGGCTACTAAATAATTATTGGCTGTAAATTGTGGCTGTACATCCTTTACAACAGTGAGATTTATAATGAATGAATGTATGCATACATCTCTTCTCCCTCAGAACCTGGTCTTTAAACACTTTCCAGGATACTGCCACCCCCACACACACATTTTCACAAAGAACAGTTCCAAATACACTTACCCTATATACCTTCTGAGACTCTATGTTATTTCATTAACGATCAACTCATGTATTGGGCTCTCAAATAATCAGTTTTATAGCCCACCAGCTGTTTATCATCTGAAGGCTGTAACGTGCTGTTGGGGAGGTCACCAGCTGTAGGTTCTGATGGGAGATATGTTCTCAGAGGTAGTGATCAAGTGCCCTTTTTTATACCAAGAGCTTAACAGCAACTCAAGAAATATGAAGCAGAAAACTAAAAAAACAAAAAACAAAACAAAACAAAATATCCTAAAAGCAAAAGCTTCTATCAAGGCAGAATTGGAAATCTGAAAGCAGGGCTTTACAAAAACGACAATTTGGCAACTTTTCATGGTTTTGATAACACATGCCTGCATTTTCAGCTTTTGTTCTGAAAGCCTTCTCTGTAACTCAGAACCTGTCGTTCCTAATAATACTTACATAGCCATTCTCCGCATCCACGGAGGTGGGCATTATTGTGGATAACTCTCCACCACTGTGCATCTGTCCGAGTAGGTCAGGGTTGTTGTTGCTGGCACACTCACTAAGCCTGCCATTGGGAAAAGACATCAACACTTACAGAAAATGACAGTTGGTGTGAGTCCACCTGACCACACTGCTAAAAACAATGAGATAAGATATCCATGGAGCATGAAAGGGACAGACGGAATCAGCCAGCCGCAGTTCCCCTGCATTAAAGTAGCACTAAATTCATGTATAGGGACTAGAAGGGGACTCTTTGCTTTTGAAGATTTTAACAAGTCCTTGGGAAAAACTTAGCCTCCTGGGGCTAATATGTGGGCTTTTGACAATGCTAGCCAGCAGCCCCTTTTAGAATTCCTGTCACTATAACAACCCATAGAGAGCTAGATAAATGGCCTCAGGCTTCTCGCCTCTCAGGCTGCCAGGGCGATGGGACACAGTAAAGTTTGAGAAGGCAAACTTCGTTTTCCCTAAATCTGTATAGAAACTTTGATTTAAGAAAAGAATGCATTTTAACCTTTCTGGGGGAGGAAGTCATTTGAAAAACACAGCCTTTCTAGAAAAATCTCTTATCTAATATTGAATGCAGAGAATCTGCGATCTCTGATGATATCCATCCCAGCTTCAGAAACTCACAGTTGGTCAAAGTGCAGACAAAAATAAGTGTTCGTGGTGAACTTAGCCACAAATGGGGGCATCTGTCACCCCAGGACCATCACAGAAAGGGGGGGTCAGAAAGATCATAAAAACTCAAGGCCAAGATAGAACCATATCATATCTTCCGGATGTGACCATATCTTCTGCTCTCGTGAACTCACCACAGTTGTGACTACCTATACACGTACTGCACAACAGCAAGGCAGTCAACATTCTAGGTTCAAGGAGGAGCTCCCACCTGTAGCTAAGGATTTACTGGCTACTGGTGGCTTCTGGCGGGAGGGAGTCAGTTTTCTTTCTGGGTAGGGCCCCTGGTAGGTAGCCCAAACTCCCTTGCATGGCCCCACACCCATAAGTACGTAGGCAGCAGTAAGTGGACTCCTTGGGTTATTTGGGGAGAGTCGGGAGAGCGAAGGAGCTGGAGGAGTAGGTTTTGGAGGACTTAAGAAGGAGTGGGGTAAATATGATCCAAATACATTGTATAACGTGTGCAAAGAATTAATAAAAATACTGTCTCTAAAATAATAAACTTAAATGAAAAAGAAAAAAAGGAAGTCCGCTTGAGGATAGTGGTCTTTCTAGCAAAGACTCGGCAAAGACAGTGAACCCAAAAGACCTGTTCTTTAGCGTCGAGGCCCTAATCCCAGAAAGTCCAACTCCTGAGCCCTGTGTGCTCCCGAATCTGCTCTATCAGCTAAACCATGTTCATAGATTGCAGCATCGTATCAAAATGCTGGAAAACTGAGCACACCAGGTCTCTCAGAGGCCCTAGGAAAGACATAGTTTATCAACACTGTTCTTTTATGGGTTCGCTCTCAGGCCAAGCACCTAAGACCTTCAGGGGAGTACAGACTGAGAGAAAGGTTACTACAAAGATGTGGGGGGACAAATTTGATCCACCAGAGTCAGGAGGTACCTCTCAGAGGAGGAGGGGAGGGGTATGAGAGGGACTCCCTGAGTGGGGAGACTAGAAGGGGGTCAGCAATTGGGATGTAAAATGAATATTAAAAAAGAAAAAAGACATAAAAGGCAAGCAAGATTCTGCCTGGCAGCCCTGAGTTCAGTCTCCAGACCCATATGGTAGAAGGGAAGAACTCACTCCCATACACAGTCCTCTCATCCTCACACTCACATGTTGGCACACACCTGCAACACACACACACACACACACACACACACACACACACACACACACAAACACACATACACACACACACGGCCCAAAATAAAAAATGCAATAAAGATATAGGTATGGGCTGGGTATTGTTCACACACTCCTGTAAACTCAGCATATGACAAACTGAGGCAGGTATAGGATATACTGTCTATCCAGGTGACATAGCAAGATCCTATCTCAAGGCAGAGGCAGGCAGATGTCTATGAACTCAAAGCCAGCCTGGGCTATAGAGTAAGTTCCAGGGCAGCCAAGGCTACACAGAGAAACCCTGTGCAGAAAACAACAAAACAACAACATCCCAGCATCGTCACCAGCAAAAGACCCAAGGAGAAGAAGAGACCACAGTATTCTGGCCAATCACAGACACAAAGCTGTGGCCTTTCTGTCATTACTTCTGCCTCTTAATACAGACGATTGATACTTTCTACACAACACACTGGGCAAAAGGATGAACCCCACGGTCTTGTGCATGCAAAGCAAACAGTCTATCACTGAAATACATCCCAGCACAAACGATTTTGAGAAAAGTCTTTCTTTTTAGCTCCTTCCCATATTGAAATGTGAAGGCCTGTGGTTGTGGTTGAGGGAATCCAAGCTAAACCTTCAACACTCCAGTTATCCTAAGCTTCACAATGAAGGTGAGCTATTCTCGACTGCCCCTTCTCTCAGGGTTAAGAGCTGTGGTGTAGACAAACTAAAAGCCACCATGCCATGCCAGCTTCCAGATAACAAATTCATTTTGAGTCAATAATTCATGGAAAATAAAACATTCGGAGAGTAGGAAGCTGACTGTCTTTCCAAGGCTCAGCAGAATCTAAGCGCGTCAAGGTGTTCCTTCTGGGACACCTTAGTCATCGACCCTAACTGGAAAAGGACACCCAGCATAACTTAGGAAGGAGGCCGCTTCTACAGAATGGCTGTGGCTGCTCTCCCTTGGTTCTCAACTACTGATGCATGGCACTTTCCATTGTCTCTGGATTGTTTGAATGTGTTGAACATCAAATAACCATCTGGCACCAGGCAAGCTAGACATTTTAAAAACAGAGATATTTTAGACTTCTGAATAAGCTGCCCTACGGGTTGTAAACCACAGACACAATTGCATGATGGCCATCTTCCCTCTGGCTTTAGATTTGAAGTGTCATGTTTTGGTTCCAGCCCATGGGTCTCACAAAGGGTAGGAACACCACGGTAAATGGATATATCTGGGAAACATGAAGAATAAACACTTGTTAAAAAAAAAAGAAAAACAAATGCCTTTTAGCATGAATTTCTGTTTCTGAGACTCTAGAATAATAAAGAACCCAATTGAAGTTTGTTACACCATAAATACAACGGCTCTTTCCTGATTACAAATACATTTACCAAAAAAAGGATGAATTTTATTTTAAATTGATAAGGGTTTTCTTGTATTTTTAGTCTTTATATTTTTCTGTGGATGTGTCGGTCAGTGAGCTCAGTGAATTACAGAGAGCATAAAGAAACGGTATCTGGGATTTGCCTGTAAAAGCACTGACTAAAGGCATTACTCATGACGAGTACATGAAATAAGGGCAAATTGCAGATAATTGCGAATGTTGGGAGGCTGGTATATGGAAGGTTCTCATACTTTTTATATTTGTTTGAGATAAAACACATTTCAATTATTTTTTTAAAGTCTAAGTGAACGGACCCAGTGATCAAGAACTAACATCTAAGTCCCTTATAAGGCTGGAGAGATGGCTCAGCTATTTAGAGCACTGGCTGCTCTTGTAGAGAATCCAGGTTCAATTCCCAGCACCCACATTGTGGCTCATGTCTGTAACTCCAGTTTCAGGGGATCTGGCTTCCTCCTTTTACCTCTGCACACCAAGCATGTGGTGCATACACATGTGAATCATCTGGACACATAAAATAAGTGGTTATAAAACACGCTGACCTTGAACCCCCGTCCTGCTTGGAGTGTGTGTGTGTAACAGATATGTGGTTATATACACATGTATGTAACATGAAAGCAGACCAGGAGGAAACAAGACTAGGAAGATAAATATGAGAGTCTTGGATACATGTATATGCAAATCTTGTATTTTAAGACATTTTTTAAAGATTTTATTTATTTATTTTATGTATATAAGTACACTGCCGATGTCTTTAGACACACCAGAAGAGGTTGTGAGCCACCATGTGGTTGCTGGGATTTGAACTCAGGACCTCTGGAAGAGAAGTCAGTGCTCTTAACCTCTGAGCCATTTCTACAGCCCCATTTTAAGACATTTTAAGGCAGCAAGATGTTTCAGCAGTCACAGGCACTTGCTACAAAAGGCTGACAACCTGAGTTTGACCCCCAGATCCACATAAAGACCAAAGGCGAGAACTGATGCCTCAGAGTTATTCTCTGGCTGCCACATAGGCACCATGTGACACACTCAAGCCCCTCCCCCAGTAATAAAATAAAAGTGAAATTATTCTTTGTACTAACAACTCCTAAACACTAGAAGTCATACGTTAGAAGACCATCCGACTGATCTTGCTGGTGTATTTTGGTTAAAATGAAAAACAATGTGTGTGTGTGTGTGTGGATTTAAACAAAGGAAGTCAAAGTGTCGTGGGCTTTACTTGGTTAACTCGTATTGTGGAGACAGAGGAAGAGGAGGGTGAGTGGTCTGCTCTACTCTCCAACTGAAAGGTGTGGGAGGGGCCTTGGGAGTGGAGGTTGGGAGCTTCCATGGATGGAGCAGAGGCTAGCCCAGAGAAAAGATGTTAAGAATGATAGGGAGGTCAGGCAAGTCAGGACAGAGAGGGAACTAATGTATTCTCCTTGGAGTCTTCACAAAGCTTTCTACTCTGCCCCACAAATGGATACTCGCTATTGGGAAGGAGTCCCTACCCTGTGGAGGACCTGGGGACCAGGTCTCTGCCCCTTGTCAGCTCCTATAAGGAAGGCAAGTAGTTTGTCCCTTTCTCATGGGGCTTAGGTAGAGGGGCTCAAGAAGCTTAGTTATTTAACCCGTGCAGAGAAACAGGATCCAGCTGCTCTAGGGATTAATTTCAAGGGCCCATCCTGAGGTGCACAAAGAAAGGCTAAGTCTTGCCAGGGCCAGGAGATTCACTGACTAAGTACCTGTCTAGGACAGGGCATGGTGCTGAGAAAACCCTGGCAAGGAAGTTAGGCAAAATATCCCTCCTCTCACTACACTTAGCTATCCTACACAAAAGACACTATGACGTCATCTCCTTATAGAATGTCACTGATGGTGAGGAAGAGCCCCCAAGGGCCTCCAAGACCCCTGGCTGCCTCCTTGTACAAAGAATTCTTTTGTCAACACCAGAGAGAGAAAGAGGAAACAGTGGAGTGCCAGTATTTCCAGCCAGGACAGGCTCAGAGCAAAACCAGCGTGCCATGGAAATCTGGTTTTTTTGTCTACGAATTGTTCCCCAGGCACAGGGTGGAATACAATGTGCCAAGTGTGCTATGCCCTTATCTCCCCTGCCATCTACACACCCTGTTGCCGAGCACCAAACTGCTACCCGGTGCCTACTCCGTGCCCTCCAGACAAAGGTGACTGAAGTCCCGTCACTATTCATTCACAAGGCATCTTCCAAACCGAACAGTTGGAAGCGAAGTCCAGAAGGGAGCTGTGGCATCAGATCAGGATGTTTGAAGGGCACTGAGGAAGGACGGGAGGGTGGACGCTCTCCAGCCTGGAGAAACCTTACCAAAGCCCTCCTCTGTGAAGACCAAATGGAGTGGGTTTTTGTTTTTGACTTTTTAGCTTAGATATAACTCACCCCTAGAGTAAAAAGTATACTTTTAATGTGTGCAACTTGGCTACAAACTATGTAGTCTAGACCTATGTAGCAAACATTCTGTCGATACGTAGACTGTTTCTATCATCCTGGGACGCTCACTCAGGACTCTACAGTCAGTCAGCCCTCCAAGGTAACATCAGTCTGTGGGACTTGTTGATCCCTGACTTCCTGAGAACAGAATGACGCACTACCCACTTACAGTACGTGTTCTTCCTTGGGCTTCTTTCACTACGCCCGTTAGCTCACAAATCTTGTTTCGTGGGCACAAATGAATTCACTCTTTTTACTATTGTGTGGCAGCGGATTCTATGACCGTCCTATGGTTTGTTATCCCATTCTGCTGTGGTCAAACAGGTGAGCTGCTTACAGCTTTGTGCTAAGCAGAAAACACCGTCATCCTCTGTCGTATGCATGCTTTCTGGTGGATATATGAGTTCTTTTTTGTTTTCTTGGAAATAGACCCAGGAATGAAATTGCCAGACCGTACGGTAGATTTATAATTGGCCAGTTTCTTGGATTAGTATGCTTTACACGCCCACACAAAATATGAGAGTGTTCCAGTCTGCCCACACTCTCGCGCTCACTTGGAATTGTCATCTTTTTTTCATGTCAGCCATGCCGCGGGGTGTGAAATGCTGTTCAGCAAGAGATAGAAACTGAGGAAGGGGCTCGCTGGCCTCCAGCTCCTCAGTTTATCTCCTTATACAAAGCATTCTTTAGTCAAAAAATAGAAGACTACAGATGTGTTAAAGTGTATTTCTCTGGAGCCCAGTGACACTAACTGAGTACAGTTGTGTATGAATACAGTAGCGACTTAGGAATCATTTCCCAACGAGAGTCACAATGGTTTTAGAAGTCCGTGGGAAGAAATCAAATGCTTTTATTCAGATTTATCACCCTCTGCTATGCCTCCTACACTGCCGCCTTATTTTGTTCAATAAATACTTGTGAATGAATTTCCCTGACAAGTGAGGCTTTCTCTCAGTCCCCACTCTATATTCTCCTTAGAGCTGAATCAAATGGACAGAAATAATAGCATGCTGGGCTTGCTCTGGGGTTTCACCTCATTGAATCCTGTTTCCTTGAGAACTATTCCAGACGTGGGTTCGTTGAGTCACGTGGGTGTCACGTGACTCCGAGTCTAAAAATTATTCTGTACAGGCACTGGGAGAGCAGCCCAACACACAGAGGCTTAGAAAGCTCCTCTACAGGCAGAGATGACTAGAGAAGACAGGCACAGACCGAAGTGGGAAAACAGTTGTGGGACAGCACAGCAAAGAGACACACACACGGTTCTGGGGTTCCCCTCCTGTCTCCATGGGGCCGCCCTCGGCTGCTTTCCTTCCTCACTCCGGTCCTTGGTTCACTGAGATACTTTAGTGCTGAATCGGCATTATCAGGGATGCTAATTTGATGGCGCTTTTATTTACTTCCTCACACAATTCATGGTGGGAAGGAGCTCTCTCGTTTCACCTACTTTGGGTGTGGATTGACCAGAGGCTAAAATCCAGGGGAGCCATACGGGTGAACTCCATCTCTCCAAGCACACCTTGCAAAATACTAAAATTTTTACATTAAACTCAGCAAATGATAGGGATGAAATTAAAACTAGGGAATGCTTTAAAAAAAAAAAAGAAAGAAAAGAAAAAGAAAAAGAAACCACAGGGTCTGCTAAATGTCCTCAGTTACATTTTCCTTTTCCCTACTGCTGTGATTCGCTATCAACTTGACACAGAAAAGATATCTGGGGGAGGGTGGGGAGGGGAACACCCATAAAGAAGGGGAGGGGGGAGGGGGATGTTTGCCTGGAAAAAAGGAAAGGGAATAACACTAGAAAAGTATATAAGAAATAATAAAGTTAATAAAAAAAAAAAAAAAAAAAGATATCTGGGAAGAGGAATCTCAATGGAGAAAAACACCTCCATCAGATCTCCTATGGGTCAGTCTTTAGGGCATTTTCTTGATTAGTTTGATATGAGAGGACCCAGCCCAGAGGAGGCAGTGCCATCCCTAGGCAGAGGAACCTGGGTTCTGTAAGAAAGCAGGCTGAGCAAGTCACGGGGCATAAGCCAGTAAGCAGCATCCCTCAATGACCTCTGCATCAGCTCCTGCCTCCATGAGCTCCTGCTTGGGCTTCTCACAGTGATGGACTTTGATTAGCACGTGTAAACTAAATAAATCCTTTCCTGGTAGGCAGGTGACTAGAGACGTCGTATTTGGTGGTGTCTATCACAGAAATAGAAGGTGACCAGGACATTGATTGTGTCCCTTTGCTGTGGTCTTTATCTTCTTCCCCCCTTAACTTTCTTTCTATCTTTTGTTTCAAACTCTTCGGTTTAGAAAGCATATGTCCTCAGAAAAGGAACAACCATCAAATTAAGGACTTGCAGTGTGAGATGATGTCCTCCAAACCCTGGGCTGCTCTATTTTTGTTTTCTAGGAGATGCTTTTAAGAGAGGATCCCCCAGCAACTATTAACTAAAAAGAAACAGTGCCCAGGTTGGGAGTTCGTTACATTGTAGAGATAAAGGAATAAACCAGGTCCCCCATGAGCCCAGCCCAGTTTAGACCGTGAAAGCAAATAAATGGCGTCTAAATCTTAAGAAAAGTGTCTCTTGTACTATTCAACAAGTTTCACACTATTCAACAAGTTTTGCACTCTGGTGATCAGACTGTAACCCAGATGTTAGTTTGAAAGAGCTCACGGGTCTGCAGTCAGTGACGTCATCACCATAGCACGTGACCAGACCGCCCTCTCCAATGTTACAAAGTGTAAAAAGGCCAGTCCGGAAATTGATCTGAGAAGCAGCCTGAGAGACCGAGGGAGAGGCAGCTTTGAAAAGCTTATACTGTGTTTCAACACAAAGAAAAATCTAGATGAAAGCATAGACCTCAAGCAGCAGCGTGGCCCAGCTTTCTCACATGTATCATATTTGGTTCCCTAACTCTGTTTTTAATTCCTGCACGTACATACCTCTTTCCGTTGAGAAAATTCTTTTCTGCCTGACGTTAAAGGAAGATGGGGGAGATCTAGATGGGTGTTGCCTCAGGGATGCTTGGGGAAGCCTTGGAAAATTTTAGTTATAAGAGGCAGGCTTTTAAGGACTGAAAGTACACCTATTAAACTGTGTTGTTCTGTCTCCCCTGGCACTCTGCAGCACCGCAACCAGATCCTGTGGTTTCTGCTAGGAAATTCCATCCGGTCTTCTGAGGCATTATCTTTTTTAAATGAGTAAATCGAAACAAGAAAAAAATTCCTTTCTCGGGTACTCCCTTTAATCCTTAACCTACTTAGCCTTGTGTATTTCAAGTATCAAAGCCAATTAGCATTGTGGTATGTGAACACGAATCTGTTGAAAAAGTTACTCTGTGTATAAGGAAGGTATTAGCTACAGGCTGAAGTCTTTTTCCTGATGCTAAATGTGTGTGTTACTTCCCCTAAACAGGAGGGAGCCAGAGGCCAGAGAGCTTCTTAGATTAGGGATGTCAATGAGTGTCCCAAAGATAGGTCCAAATATACGGTTTAGGACATTACAAAGTGTCAGTCAAGGGTTGACACTTCTTAAGCTTTTGAAATAATTTTCTAAGTAATTTTCAAACTTGGATTTTTTTAATATTACCCTTTCTTTCTGGAAAAGACATGACTGGGTAGCATCCTGTGTCTGGTATAACCCTTACCTCCTCTCATCCAGAAATATTCAAGGCTAGCATCACTTTGCTGGGTCAGAAACTAGAAGCCATCAGTCACTGGTGACAAGAATCTGTCTATCACCTCTCAGCTCAGCCAACCTTTAGGTCTTTGTTTGAATGTCACGTTCATAGAAACACAAGATTCTCAACAGGTTTGTGTGTTATCATATTGTTGTAATTGCTTGACCATGCTTGTCTTTAGCCTTCTAGTAGTTCCTCCTTCAAATTATCAAACCCCACAGTTTCTCTCTGATGGAGAAAATATTCACCTTCATTATTCAACACACGCCTGTGTAGGTCCTTAGCAAATACTATTGGTGTAATATATGCAGTCAGGAGGAACGGACACTTGAACACTGGTGCTTGGCTATTGTGCTCTTTTTCTTTTTATTAAGTCTGGGGACAAACCTGTAGGTTGGTGGCACCCACATTCAAGGTGAATCTTCCCCCTTTTGGCTACTTTTCTCAAGAAACACCCTTACATACATTCCCAATGGCATGTGTCCTAGGCTATACTAAATCCAAGCAAGCTGACAATGCAGATTAACCATCGAGGGTCAGAGGGATACCAATCTCTGCGAGTTCAAGGGACAACCTGGTCTAGATAGCAAGCTCCAAGACATCAAGTGCTACATAGAGAGACCCTGTCTCAAACATCAACAACAATAAAAGAAATAAAAAATAAATAATCTAGAAGGATGGATGCTATATGACACTCTTCCTAGGGAAGATATGAACAAATATCTACTCACCTCCCATAGGGAATCAACAACAGAACAACGTACGGATGCCACCAGAGGCCAAATTGGTAAACCAATGAGTTTTATAGGTGTTACGTACAGGAGTATGGGTAGGGGTTATTTACAGGAGCAGAAATGACTCAAAGACAGTTGCTTCACCAAAGCCTACCCCAGCATGGGTGACAGCTCATGAAAGGAGGAAACCTAGAATGAACTTCACAGCCCGCAGCTAAACAGGCTTGTGAGAGACTCTCCCAGGAAGCTGGACTCCGCTTCTTCTGGGCAGTCAGCTTGTCTAATGGTGGCTCTCAGCAACACTTACTGCTTACAGCTGCTTGGGAAGGGAGGGACATGGTGAATCCGGTCAGTTTCAGGGAATTCCTGAAGCCATTCAGTGGTCTTCTTCCTGAGGTTAATGAGCTTCCCTGTAGGATGAAACTTTTTCTCCCTGACTTTGAACATCCTGTTTCACCTCCTTAATGACATCCCATCTCCGTGACTCTCAACCTTCCTCATGCTGTGATCCATTAATACAGTTCCTCATGTTGTGGTGACCACTAACCATAAAATTGTTTTCGTTGCTACTTTACTGTAGTTTTGCTGCTGTTACAAATTGTCACATAAATATCTGTTTTCCCATGGTCTTAGGTGACTCTGTGAAAGGGCCATTCAATCCCTCAAATGGGTTGTGACCCACAGGTTAGGAACCTCTGTCCTATCCTAACATAGTCTGTTTTTTGTTTTTGTTTTTGTTTTTTTCCCCTTTGAAATCTTTTGTCTTAAGAAATCTTTAAATTATAAGGTTTAATCTCAGAGGACACTTCTACCCGACAATGGACACTGCAGGTTGCCATCAGGGTGTGGTACTCCGGCTGTAGACCTAACAGGACCAAAGCTACAGGAAAACGGACAATGAAATACAACACAACAGAAGAGTCTCAGGTTTGATTGACAGGTTTGGTGGGAAGCCAAGCATCCTTATAAAGATGTTGCAGTATCACTGAATGAGCCTCCCCAGCCTGCACAGGACAAAGTGGGCCACACATCTGTGAAAAAAAAACACAGAAATGACTCAGACATACATGGCCTTACAGTACCTCCATGAGATTTCCCTGCTTCCCTTGGAAGATGAATCCTGGCTTCTTCCTCACAGATGAAGTTTTCTGAAAACATGTGGTTGAGAAATATTTTCTCAGTTTGGAGCAGAGACTGAAGGAAAGGCCATCCAGAGACTGCCCACCTGGGCCTGGGGATCCAGCCCATATACATACAACCACCAAATCCAGACAATAGTGTTGATGCCAAGAAGTGCATGCTAACAGGAGCTTGAGATAGCTGTCTCCTGAGAGGCTCTGACAGAGCATGACAAATACAGAGGCGGATGCTCACAGCCAACCATTGAAGTGAGAACAGGGTCCCCATTGGAGGAGTTAAAGGATTGAAGGAACTGAAAGGGTTTGCAACCCCATAAGAACAACAATACCAACCAACCAGAGCTCCCAGGGACTAAACCACTATCCAAAGAGTACACATGGACATGTCCATGGCTCCAGTTGCATATGTAGCAGAGGATGGCCTTGTTGGGCACCAATGGGAGGAGAAGCCTGTAGTTTGGCCAAGGCTGGATCCCCCCCCCCAGTATAAGGGACTGTCATTGTGGGGAGGTGGGAAGGGGTAGATGGGTGGGTGGGGGACACCCTCATAGAAGATGTGACAGAAAGACTGAGCTCTGGCTCAGCATGTAGACTGCACCACGCCTATGGCACACACAGGTAAAGATGTCGGAAGGTAGCGGGACATGAAGGTCTGCCTGGTTCGGGAGACACATTGTCACTGGAGACAAAAGCTTGGAGACTCTTTAGCTAGTGAGTAAGAGAATAGCAGGGCTGGTGGAGGAATGGGGGTGAAGCATTAAAGGACCTAGGAGGGGACAAGGAATAGGTGAAGGCACAGGGGTTGTGTGTTTTGTTTCACTTTTGAGTCAAGCTCTCACTCTATGTAGCCCAGGCTGGCCTCTAACTCACCATGTAGCCCAGGCTGGCTGTGATTGTACAATGATTTTCCTGTCTCAGCCCTAAGTGCTGGAATTGCAGGCATGTGCAACCCCTCCTCGAGGTGAAAGGCTTTTAGGCTGAGCATAATAAGACTAGGAAAGACCTGAGTGCGGTGGCTCAGACCTTTAATGCCAGCACGCTAGAGGCAGAGGCAGGCACGTGTGAGTTAGAGGCCAGCTTGGTCCATTTAGTAAGTTCTAGGACAGCCAGAACTCTACAGTGAGACTCAAAATCCAAAGCAAAACAAAACGAAAGTTAAGGAAGGAGAATTTTTTTTTTTTTAAAGAAAGTGGTTAGAGATCAAATGGTCCAGAAACACAAAGAGAATTCCTAAGATCTCCTTGTCCTTAGAGAGTATTTTCCACATTTAAAACTCCTATCTGAGTTCTCCTCTGAGGAAGATCTGATAGAGTGGTTTACACAAGATCGTATCTAAGTTCGTGATGGCGAATTGAGAACAAGCTGTTTGCTTCGTTATAAACCCAGGATATGACAGAAACATGAAGAGCAGAGTGTGTGCTCTGTGTCCGAAGAAAGGAAGGCTTAGGTGTGGGGGACAGGAAACAGAGGTGGGATCCTTTCGTGTGGTGGCAAGAAGTTAGTAGGCAACGTTCCAAAGTGACAAGAGAAACGGAAAATACGAGAGTAACCACCTAATACAGTGTGATCGTCCCCATTCAGCGCTGCTTATTAACAATAAATGTAATCATAAGAATGCCAAAATAGGGGTTGGGATTTAGCTCAGTGGTAATGCCTAGGAAGCGCAAGGCCCTGGGTTCGGTCCCCAGCTCCGAAAAAAAAAAAAGAACCAAAAAAAAAAAAAAAGAATGCCAAAATAGCCCCTCTGATTGTGTGTCCCGAGTGCTGGGGTTAAGGGTGTGCCCCACCGTGCCCAGCTTCACATGCTTCAGCAAGTCTTTTTACCACCAAGGAAACCAAAACTCACGCTGAAGGAGGGTCACCAGCTCGAGTGCAGAACTACAGAGTGAGCTCGAGGCCAGCTTAAGGAACTTAATGAGACCCCGTCTCAAAGTAAAAATTAAAAACCAAAGTGGGGTGGCGATTTAACTAGGTGATAGGAAAGCTTCACTCTCTTGTATAAGGCCGCTTACGTTTCATCTCGATTACTGCCAACAAAACAAAGAAAAAACTGAGAGCGACGCTTCCACCACAACCAACAGCACAGATGTAGGGGCGGGGTGTTGTGCGCATGCGCGGGGCTGGAGGCGGGAGGGTGGTATATTACAGATTGAATCTACTTGTACCTGCTCAATCACTGAGCCCAGCCTCTCTAGTGTTGCTGTAATACTCCGTGTCTGCTGGATGCATTACCAGAAGAGAGCAGGACGGTGCTTCTTCATCTCTGTGTGGAGATAGCAGTGTCCAAGGTCGCACAAAATCTCCTGAAAGCCCGAGATCAAACTCTGAGGCCTGAATCCTGAACTCTGAATGGATGCGGCCAGATTGTTTCTTTGAATGTGGCCATCAGAGTCGGTGCAATGTTCCCTGCTCGGCTTACAGAATGAGGACTAGGGTGAGCAGGGACACAGCGAGAGCAGTCAGGCATAGAAGCAGCTTACAGCTCAAACGCAGAAGGAGCTGAGGGGGAGGCAGAGAAGGAGTATCCAGAGTTAGTGACCTCTCTGAGAGTAAATCTGATCCCAAATGGGGCTTAATCCCAATAATCAGCTTGTTACCTTTGCTATGGGAATATTATAGATTTCTCTTTGGGGCATTCGGGTACTCTGCAAATATTGTCTGAGCATTTACAACATGTCAACCATTCTCTAGGCCAGCGGTTCTCAGCCTTCCTAATGCTGGGACCCTTTAACACAGTTCCTCATGTTGTGGTGATCCCCAACCATAAAATTATTTTTGTTGCTTCTTCATAAAGGTAATGTCGGCACTGTTATGAACCACAATGTAAATATATCTGATATACAGGATATCTGATATGTGACCCCTGTGGAAGGGTTGTTTGACCCCCACTAAGGAGTCACAACCCACAGTTTGAGAACTGCTGCTCCAGGCCTTGGGGTGGAAGAGGAGGGGAAAGAAAGTCTGGAAAATGGGTACAGTCACATAGATAAAGGTCAGGTGTGGACTATAAAAGAAGTAACCAGGACTCTGGTTGTGGTGGCCCACGCCTTTAGTCCCAGTACTGAGGAGGCACAAGTAGACAGATTTCTGTGAGTTCCAGGCTAGCCTGGTCTACACTGCAAGTTCCAAATCAGCCAGGGCTACACAGAAAAACCCTGTCTTGAAAAAAAAAAAAACTTGGACTAAGAGACCGGTCAGTGAAAGCAACCACAGTGGAGACCTGGACAATTACATAATTTGCTGAGCTCAGTGTAAAAATGAAAGGGACTCTTACCAAATGTTATTAAGAATTTCAAGATGGGGGTTGGGGATTTAGCTCAGTGGTAGAGCGCTTGCCTAGCAAGCCCAAGGCCCTGGGTTCGGTCCCCAGCTCCAAAAAAAAAGAAAAGGAAAAAAAAAAAAAAAGAATTTCAAGATGATGGTACCAGTGCATTAAAACAAGCGTGGGCCCTTCTGAGTGTGGAGCACCATGCATTGCTGGTGAAGCTGGCCCTGTTGCAACACCCAATTTCCAGATAGATATGGACCAGCCCTGAGAACACACCTCAGTATTTCCAAAAATAGCATAGGTAAATCAGAAGAGCCTTCACGCTATTGATTATGAGACTGAGCCTCACGGTGACAGCATACAGGGATACTGCTGTGATTGTGTGTGTGTGTGCGAGCCTCGCTATTAACACCCACCTCCCTGCGGAGCAACAGAAAGCGTTTCCAGGACAGCTAATCCAAAGTTTGGCTCTGAAGACTGATCTTGCTGAGATCCTTCCTGGGTGAGGCTCCCTGCTCAGCAGTGTCTGCAGCCAGGCACCCTGGGTTCGGCTCCGGCTGTACCCGCACGAGGGAGAAGAAACACAGTTGAGAAGCAGTAATTTATCCTTCCAGCACCTGGTACCCACCAGAGATAAACAGTGCCAACTGGGTCCGGGAAATGCCCGCCTCAGTCCAGTGGGAAACCAAGAGCAGACAGTGTTGTGGAATATGCGAAGAGCTTTAGTAAGAGTGAACGAGAGCTTGATTAAAACAGCAGTTAGCTTTGCTCAGGAAGGGACCAGGGGAGGGAATTACGCAAAATGAATGAGTACAGCAATAACTTTTAGTTTCTAAGTCTGGGGCCTGAAAGGGTGACTGCTGGTCTACAAGAAGAAACTTGATATTCCCCACCTCCTGTTCCACCTTAGGAGGGGACTGTTTGAAAGTCAAGGACATAATTGTATCACCATATAAAACTGTATGTCATACATTGTATGTCTAGGGCTATTATTGCTTTAATGAAACACCATAACCACAAAGAACCCCAGAGAGAAAGGGTTTATTTGGCTTACACTTCCATGCCACATTCTCTCTATCACTGAAGGGAGTCAGACAGGAGTCAAGCAGGGCAGGGACTGGGAGGCAGGGACCAGGAGGCAGGGACCGGGAAGCAGGAACTGATACACGGGGTGCTACTTACTGGTTTGCTCCTCGTGACTTGCTCAGTCAGGTTTCTTATAGAACCCAGGACCTCCAGGCCAGGAATGGCTCCACCCACAATGGGCTGGGCCCTCCCACATCTACCGCCAATCAATGACGTGCCCTGAAGGCTCGTCTTAGGAAAGCATTTCCGAGGTTCAGGCTCCCTCCTCTCTGATGACTCTAGCTTGTATCAAGTTAACATAAGACCAGCCAGCACAGGACAGAACGTTTTTTAAAGGCCAAGTCTTACTCTGTAGCCTTGGTTACCCTAAAACTCTGTAGACCAGGCTAGGCTCCAACTCATAGAGCCTTCCTCTACTTCCTGAGTTAAAGGACTAAGATGTGCGCTATCAAGCCCAGACCAAGGATGGAATGGGCTTGATAAGAAAGAGACTAAAAGGGGTTGGGGATTTAGCTCAGTGGTAGAGCGCTTGCCTAGCAAGCGCAAGGCCCTGGGTTCGGTCCCCAGCTCCGGAAAAAAAAAAAAAGAAAGAAAGAAAAGAAAAAGAAAAAACGGTTGGGATTTAGCTCAGTGGTAGAGCGCTTGCCTAGGGAAGGCGCAAAGGCCCTGGGTTCGGTCCCCAGCTCAAAAAAAAGAACCAAAAAAAAAAAAAAAAAAAAAAAAAAAAAAAAAACAAAACAAAAAAGAAAGAGACTAAAAGCACTGACTTGCCAATCACTGGTCTGTTTGCATTTCTACCTGAAGGCATATATTTTTCTCTACCTACTTTAATAAGGGTTCAATCTATTCTCTAGCCCACCACCCAAGGTAGTGGAAAAGAAAGGTTATTAGGACATGGGGGAAGAGGACCTGTTTAGAAATAGTTCTTTGTGGCAATTCCAGTCTTCCTTGTTCTCAGTCCACTCCACTGGCAAACACCAAACACAAAACGGGAGCTGTAGACCAGTCTGCTCGGCAGACACCACACGTGAATCAGCAACCTCGGTTCAATCCAGAAGAAACCTCGAGGCTCACCAGTCAGCCCAAGTCCACAGAAGCAGAAGTGGCAAGAAGCCACAGGAGTCTCATGAGAAGTTCTCTGGTGATTTTTCTCTCTGAAGACACCACAGTGAAGCTCAGTAACACAATGTAGGCGAACTAATACATGCGTGTCGTCGGTGAAGACTAGTGAGGCAGAGCAAAGCGAACCATTGCTCCAGCTCCCACTGTCTGTGGGAGTCACGTTTATTTCCTTCTAAGCATCACGTGTCCTTCCATGTGTCTGCTATAGCAAAACATCCTTTCACCTGTCTGCCCCAGCAAAACATTGTTATAACCTGAGCCTCCCAAGAAACTAGAAATTTCCACTATACCCACCTCCTTTTGTGTTGTCTTCCCTGGATCCTTGTCTGCTCAGTAAGAGACTTGATTCTTTGCTTTGGAGGGACATCTATCTAGATAAGGTCAAACTGGATAGCAAAGGCCAGGTCTTCTCCAGTCTTTCTTCAGAAATACTCTTTCTTCACTCTCTTTGGGTTGGCCCATTTTGTTACCTAGTACCTGAAATCGGGAAGATCTAACTAGCATCTGTGACTTAGGAGTTCAGTCTAGTAGGAAGGCACCAAGACTGCTTATGTCGCAGGTCTCTTGTCAGAAATACCAAAGGATGGTCTTGACAAACCTACAAGGCTGGGCTCACCTAATAGGGCTGAAGAGCTTGAGGCCCGTGGCCTTGAATCTGATCTTGTTATAGAGCAGTGGTTCTCAACCTTCCTAGGGCTGAGCCCTTTTAATACAGTTACTCATGATGTGGTGACTCCAACCATAAAATTATTCCCATTGCTACCTCATAACTATAATTTTGCTACTGTTCTGAATTGTAATGTAAGCATCTGTGTTTTTCTGTCTGAGGAGAGAACCCAGTATTTGGGGTACCCTAGACCAGCTCAGCTTCCTGAACCAATAGCACCAGAAACCTCAGACTATCCCCAGCCCTGTTCTCTTTGGCTTTTATTTATTATGTTTTAAAACCAGGCAAATTGATCTTTATTATTATTATTTTTTAAGATTTTTTATTTTATGTATGTGAGTATACTGTCGCTGTCTTCAGACACACTAGAAGAGGGCATTAGACCCCATTACAAATGGTTGTGGGCCACCATGTGGTCACTGGGATTTGAACTCAGAACCTCTGGAAGAGCAGTCAGTCCTCTTAACCACTGAGCCATCTGTCCAGCCCTATTTTTTATTATTTTTAATTGTGTACAGGTATACGTTGGTATGTCCACGGGAGTGCAGGTGCCCAGAGAGGCAGAAGCATTGTCTTTCCTGGAGTGGGCAGGCCTGATTGAGTCTCAACCCACAGACTGAGAATGCTATAGACTGTCCCTCTTTCCATCTTGTCAATAAAGTGAGCACCATGATCTTGAATGAAGCTATAAAACTTCCCTGACTTGTACCAGCAACTGGTTCTTCCGTGATGGGGTCCTGGACCAAAAGAGAAGAGGATAGGGAAGTTTGGGATCGGGAGGTCTTGCACAAGCTGTGTCTTACGCCAAGCAAGCTTACTAAGAAGCACAGTGTCTTAGATACTATTTCCAGGAAAGAAATGGGACAGGGTTAGCAAACGGCTACCACACAATGAAACAAAGTCAGCAGGAAGTTAATCAAGCAATGTTGCACAAAGGGAATGTTGGTATCTCAGGAGTCTCAAAGAGCAAACGCATAACAGCCTTGGGACTGAAAACCATACCCCCTTAGGGTGGCAAGAGCTGAGTTCTCAATGTCAGAAGCCATAGCTTCCCCCAAGGCTCTGGCTCCAGGCCATTACTGGCTCTATCAAGAATATTCCTGGTTTTAGAAGAGAAACTGTGTTCCTTCTCCATATAGCAGGGCCTCAAGAAAATGTTCCCAGGGCCCAGGGCCCAGGCTGTTACCAGCTCTGACAAGGGTTTTCCCGGTTTAGAGAGAAAAAATGTGTCCCTTTTCTACACATCGGAGCCTCGGGGAAAGCCTTGGGTCAGACTAGCCCTCAACAGGTTCCAGAACTCTATAGCTTCTTGTATTTTAAACCCAATGAGCTTTATGAGCCCAATAATGCTGTCAGCATATAATAACAACTGCTTTAAAGGAAATAAGGAAATCGTTTGTTCTGAGCCAAATATGAGTGAGCATGGGCTGGGAACATGGGTCCAAGTTACCCTGAATGACCTGTTCCCTCACATGCACTCCCATCATGGGAAAAGAAGCATGAACTTTCATAGCCACAGAATGAAGAGGGTCATAAACCAACACATGTAGCGGGCATGTCATGTAGCAGGCATATCGTGTAGCATCGCATGTCGATGGGAGCATCAGGCAGGTGCCCTAACACTAGGCAAGGTGATCAGTTCTATAGGATTCAGATGCTATCTTATATCATTCTTAGCTTTGGAGGTTAGCAGGGACCACAGATCTCCATTAAAGTTAAGACACATCCCAAGAACTTTGCCCTGCAGTCACAGGATGTTGGGTCAGACACAAAGGTTGCAAGAAAAAGGCTGTTGAAAGGATTGAGATAATCCGAGATCATTTGGCTCTTGACCTGCAACATTGTATCTCTGGACAGGCTGGAGGTTTTGCTCAGCTGAGATCAAACAGCCCATCAATTCTGTACCGAAGAAGCAACTTCTTTAGAAACCTTTGGCTTCAGAGTGGTTATGATTAGCCAGAAATAATTTTGTACTGTAACAGTGAGGAAGTGAATTCATTTAGACTTCTTTTGACAATTATTCACTCATTAGCATTATTTTGACTTTCTGGTCTGCATAAAATTTGTCTCAGTCCTTTCAAAAACAAAACAAGTTTTATGACAATTTGACCAGGGCCAAGAGAAATGAGTCTCATGCATCATAATTCATGGGTAAAATCAAAGAAGAAGCTAAAAGGCATTTGATTAAAGCTGCTAAGCCAAGTTAGCCCCATATCTGACCTCCCCATCCATCCAACCACCCTCCTGCTTCCCTCCCCCCCAGGGTTCTCAGTAAGAGACCCAAGGAATGTGTGTAGTCTGTTCTTCCCTGCAGCTCCCAGATCGCGTTACACTTCACAGTCTATTCCTCTTCAACTCCATTTGGTCCTGCAGCCTAATGTCTTCTATTTACATTGTACCCCTGAAACTCTTGTTGTCCTGCCAAAAATTACAACTGCTTCCTAGGTCTGTATCCTTTCCTTAGCCACCTCCTCTACTTCTGGACTTTGGCTAACATTTCTATTCCCCAGAGGATTCTGTCCCTTGCAATCCAGACCCCTGAAGTGGAAAAGTTCGTACAGATCCATATGGCCAGAGGCAGGTCCTCTGTCTGTACCTTTCTGTCCCACAATGCACTGTTCTTTCACACTCTTTGAAAACACCATCCTTGGGGGGTGTCTTAGTCAGTGTTTTATTGCTATGGACAGATACCATGGCCAAGGCAACTTTTATAAGGACAACATTTAATTGGGGCTGGCTTATAGAATCAGAGGTTCAGTCCATGATCATCATGGTGGGAGCATGGTAGCATCTAGGCAGGCATGGGGCAGGAAGAGCTGAGAGTCCTACATCTTCATCTGAAGGCTGCTAACAGAATACTGGCTTCCAGGCAGCTAGGACAAAGGCCAGATCCACAGTGACACACCTACTCCAATAGGGCCACATCCTCTAATGGTGCCACTCCCTGGGCCAAGCATATACAAAGCAACACAGAGGAGGATCTTATCAATCAATTTCTCTCTGAATTAGTTTCTTTTGCTGAAAAAAAAAAAAAACACCCAAACCAAACAGGTTTCAAAGACCACAAATTGTATTATCTCACCATCCTGGAGGTTGGAAGTCCCAAGTAGGCTTCGATCGCTGGGACACAGTTCTGCTAGAAGCTGCTATGTTTCTTAGTTTGAGGCCTCTTCCTCTGTCTTCAGAGTCAGCAATCCCATTACTCCAACCTCTATCCCCTTTATCTTCATATTTCATTTCTCTCTTGACTCTTGGCTCTTGTGGTGGTTTGAACGTGGTTGGCCCAGGGAGAGGCACTGTTAGGAGAAGTGGCCTTATTGGAGTAGGTGTGGCCTTGTTGGAAGAAGTATGTCATTGTTAGGTGGGCTTTGAGATGCTCCTCCTAGTTGCCTGAGGACAGTCTTCCCCTGACTTTCTTTGGGAGCCTGGAGAGACGGCTCAGTGGTTAAGAGCACTGACTGCTCTTCCAGAGGTCCTGAGTTCAATTCCTAGCAACCACATGGTGGCTCACAACCATCTGTAATGAGATCTGATGCCCTCTTCCGGTGTGTCTGAAGACAACTAACTACAGTATACTTTTATATAATAAATAAATCTTAAAAAAAAAAAAAAAAAGAGTTGCCTTGGTCATGGTGTCTGTTCACAGCAGTAAAACCCTAACTAAGACAACTTTTCTCTCCTAGTGTCTAGGAGCCCACATGATCATGGTGACCTCTGACCCAGATAATGCAACATAGTCTTCTCATATGGAAATTCTTAGTCATGTCTGTGAAATCCTGTAAGTTAATACATATGTCCTGGGGTTTAAAAAAATGGACATCTCATTCTTCTCTCTCTGGCTATATCACTCTTGTCTCCAGAAAGCCCAGTCTCTCCCTAGTGCAGCCGAGGCTAACTAGGAAACAGTGGGGATGTGAGATGGGAAAGGGTCCCTCCCTTTATGCTCCCGGTTCTGATTTCTATCTCTTGTGGACTGACACTCGGGAGTTTTCAAAACTGACCAGACCACATGGGAAAGAGCCATACCCCTGTCGTGAGTAGACCGTAAACTCACAAGACGTAGCAGTTTCAACAAGAGCTTTCTCCAGAGACTCTCAGATGCCTGGGTGATCTGAACAAAGAGAACATAGGAAGGGTTTTATTGCAATCACCCAGCACACGGTGCATGGTGAATATATTTCTCTTTATAGACGTATGTGTGTGGTTTGCAGAGTGAATTTGGGTAAGTTAAAGAGAATCCAGCAATGGTCAGGAGGTTTTTGAAGTAGGCTGGTGGAAATTAAGTAGGGCCTAGACTGATACAGTAACAAACCGGAAATCACCTGCCGGAAAGAAGGTACCACAGGCTGGGGGAGTCAGGGTTGGCAGTGATCCTGCAGAATTGAGTCCAGCTTCCAGGCAAAAGCAGAAGAGGGTCCAGATGGGCAAACAGGTAGATGGGCAGAAGGAAGTTGTATAGACCCAGTCAGCAATGGGGAACTGAGCTAGGCTGAAGTCCCAGGCACAGTTCAGACGTCTGTCTCTTGCTCCTTGATATGCATTGATATCCTTGATAGCCATTGTTATGGCTATGTTAGGTGTCTATCATTTTAAGGGATCAGAATGAGGAAGTTACACCTTCCCTTGGTCTGGGCTGTCCAGTAATGTCTTGAATGTGGTTTTTCCCAATGTGGTTTTAATGCACCCACGTGCGCCTACAATCTCACTTTGCCCCAGTAAGTCACAGAGTAGCACCTTTTCTATTCCCAGGAATGAGTCATTTATCAGCCTGTGCACACGTGTAGTGCCAGATAGATGGTGGTGTTTGTCCACCCAGGAGTGAGATCATCCCCCACCCTCAAGACGGAGTCAACCTTAAACCAAAACCAACCCAAATCATTGTTTTATACAATATGAAGCAACTCAGAGTTGGGCACAGCCTGATCTCAATGACTCCCCTCTCTGAGATGAGACACTTCACAAATGATCGTTAAAATGGTCTATGTGCCTAGTCTGACTTTCTGTTTGCAGCGTTCTCTCTGTTAGCAGCCCTTTCTGCAAATCTCTACTAAGGACCTGAAACAGCGTCCTCCTCAAGAACAAATGCCACAGAAGGAGAAACAAAACGTTCTAACACATTCTTTTCCTAATATCTAGACTTTAAGACAAAAGTAGCTTCAAAGCCCAATGTCACAGGCATAGCCACTATGGGGCACGTAGATGCATTCCTCTGTCAACCCCTGCAGCAGCTGCTCATGAAGTCAGTGGTTCTCAACCCATGTGGTTTCGACCCCTTTGGGGGTCAAATGACCCTTTTACAGGGATCAACTAAGACCAGCCAGAAACACAGATATTCTGATTCATTACAGTAGCAAAATTACAGTTGTGAAGTAGCAAGGAAAATCATTTTATGGTTAGAGGTCACCACAACAGGAGGGACTGGATCAAAGGGTCGCAGTGTTGGGAAGGTTGAGAACCACCGCCTTAAATGCATCCTGTCTTGAGACAGGCACTTAAAACCTGTTTGTGGTTAAAAGCCTGGGTGTTTCACTAAAGCCTACAAGGCAGTGAAAAGCTTGGCAAAAGCCTGGTGTCTCTATCTTCGTGTCTGTCTGTCTGTCTGTCTGTCTGTCTGTCCATCCGACCTACTTTTGCTGAAGGCACAGACTTAAGTCATTGTCCTTAACTTTTCAGGCATCACCTTGGATGAAAGTCTTTTCCACATAGAACCCTCCACCCTCTGGGAGAGGGTGATAATCCATGAAGTCAAGGCTGCACGACAGAGCAAAAGGGACCAGATTGCTGGCCTCAAGTGATGACAGTAACCATTGGGATCGCCTTTCCTAATTGAACTGAGACAGTGCTCAGCAGGCCACACCGTGACTAGCGCTGCCTGGCTATGCGTAGCCCGGCCTAAAGCTCATGTCAGCACCTCAAAGATGGGCTTAGGGACACTGGTCCCTTTTATCTTTCCAGTGTAGTGCAACTGAATGGGTCTCCTCTCTTTGCTGGTCACCATCACTGACTTCCTTTAGTGGGACATAGAAGGCTGAGCCTAACCTCTTGGGGCTGCTAGAACCTGGGCCTTTCACTTAGAAAGGTCAATTAGAGTCTTCTGTTCAATCAATACACTCGATTTTTCTCACTCTGCCTCCTCATGAAATTCTTTTCTGTGGCGTTGTGTTGAGAATCGATCTGCACATGAGTTGAAGCCCCGGTATCTAAGGGAACTCTTCAGACTGCACAACTGTCAAGGTCATGTTGAGTTTCCTGCTGCCAGTGACTTGGGGATCTGTCTTCAACCTTGGCCTTGTCCTCAGAGGTAGCATCCAGTCCCATTCTCTCTCACATTTATGCTCATGTGCTCTCTCTCCTACCTTCCATCTCTCTCTTTCTCTGTCTCTCTATTCCTGTTTCTCTGTGTGTATCTCTGTCTCTGTGTCTCTCTATCTCTGTCTCTCTGTCTCTGTCTCTCTATCTCTGTCTCTCTGTTCCTGCTTCTCTGTGTGTCTCTGTCTGTCTCTCTGTCTCTGTCTCTCTCTCTCTGTCTCTCTGTCTCTCTGTATCTCTCTCTCTCTGTCTCTCTGTCTCTCTCTCTCTCCTATGCTAGCCTCAAACTTCTAGGCTCAAAGAATCCCCCTGCCTCAGTCTCCGGAATATCTGCTCTGTACCACCTTTGGTTTACTCTACTCAACTGAGCCTTACGCTCTTGGCTTCTTGATGTCTCCTGTTTTCTTTGACCTCTTCCACACAGAAGTCTCTCGGGTGTCACCCAAGCCTTGCTGTCACCGGTACCTCCTCAGCTCTCTTTCAGAACTCCTGCACCAACCTCTTCTTTCTTAAGTGTTCTTCCCATTAAGCATTCTCTTTGATCTCACTGAGAACTACAGCCCTCAAACTCTAATGTGCAAACAACCTGCTCTGTGGTTAATCCCTTCAGTGACTCATATTGACTAGCAATCCCTCCTTTCTCCTCCTTGAACTTCCTCCTCCTTCAGTTGACCTGGGTCCTAGAAGAACCAGATCCTGAGGATTTCAGAGGGATCAGACTATCAGCTGCTCAGCCTGGTACCCTACAAGCTTGCTTCATCAAAGCTGCCTCACAGGGCTCTAGTGCGACCTCCTGAACATTCAAGACATAAACCCCACACATGTCCCGTTCCTCACTCTGTCTTATCACAGTGCTTCCTCTGAATCCAGAAAGAAAACGGGAGCCACAGGGGAGTGTGAAGGGCTGTGTAGGCGTGGAAGATCCCCAGAGACTCCATTGCCCTCACAGAGAACACCCGCAACCCTCAGAGGAGAGGGTCTGGCCTCTTGTGATTCTGTATGTGTGTGTGTGTGTGGTGTATGCATGCATGTGTATATGTGTGTATGTATGCATGTATGTGTGTATGTATGTGTGTATGTATGTGTGTATGTGTATATGTGTGTATGCATGCATGTATGCATGCATGTATGTGTGTATGTGTATATGTGCGTATGTATGCATGTATGTGTGTATGTGTATATGTGTGTAGTATGCATATATGTGTGTACATATGTGTGTATGTGTAAATGTGTGTATGTGTATGAATATGTGTGTATGTATAAGTATGTGTATATATATTTGTGTGTATGTGTTTGTATATGTGTGTATATGTATATGTGTGTATGTATGCATATATGTGTGTACATATGTGTGTATGTGTAAATGTGTGTATGTGTATGAATATGTGTGTGTGTGTAAGTATGTGTATATATATTTGTGTGTATGTGTTTGTATATGTGTGTATGTGTGTATATATGTGTATATATGTATGTGTATGTGTGTATACATATGTGTGAATGTATGTGTATATGTGTATGTATGTGTGCGTGTGTGTGTGTGTGTGTGTGTGTGTGTGTGTGTATACAATTTCTTGTATCACTTCACAGCTATCTTTCACCTTTTGTCTGTGACAGGGTCTTTTATTGGCCTGATCAGTAAGGTTTCTTAGAGTTTACTCTTAGGGATATACATGAATAGCCCTTTTGGCTTCCTCCTTTAGCTTCTCTCTCCCTCCCTCCCTCCCTCCCTCCCAGTGTCTTCTGCATGAGAATACCCTGATAGCTATTGAACTTGAGGAAGTTATTATGTCCATCTATCCAGAATAAATACCTATTTTTCAGAAAGTGCTCTAGGTACAATACATGTTAGCCCTATCAGAGTGATATATAAGGGTTCACACTTTGTCTTCAAAGGGGACCCCAAAAGCCTACTTGGGATTGGTAAATCTGTGAGCTTGTGATGCATTGCTCCTGGTCTTAAGATTAACGAAATGGGTAATATCTTGGTAACAATGTATTTCTACCCCTTCCCTGTCTCCCCTCCTAGTTACCATAGAAGTCTAACTCTCTGCCTCATGTCTCTCTCTTATTTCTCTGGGCATCTCCTGTCCATCCTCTGTCTCCGTCTACATTGCATATATCTGCCTTACTCTCATAGCATTACACCTAGCTTCTCCGAGTCTCAGACCATAGGACCCCAGGACATCACCAGGAAGCCAATACACATTAATTAGCCACATTCCAACCACCCTCCCATATTATTCTCTCCTGCCTCACAGGGGTGAGAGTCCCAAGTTCTTCTCCCTCATGACCCAACAGGGATTACTGTCTTCCCCAATGGAGCAACCATTTTCCTTAATGCCAGGCTTTCTGATCTATGTTTTCTCCATACAACCTAACGGCTGTCCCTAGAACTCACAAACCAAATAACTGTGCAGGCCCGAGAACGTTCAACACTATTAGAAGACTTAAATTTGCTTACAGTTGCTCTACTTCAAAGTCCTCAGGCCCTGGATTACTGACCACTGTTGAGGGTGGCTTGTGTCATGTTAAAGGAAGTAAAAGGAATTGGGACAAGCACATCAAAACCCCTGAAATGTCACCAGCCCTGCCCAGTGATTTTCAGCCACAGGAGGAGGGTTTGATTGGTGGAATCAGAAACAAATGTCTGGTCATGGCCTGTACGGCTTCTGTGTTGTTCTGGGGCCATTTATCAGCATTTCTTTCTTGTGTTTGACTCCTGCATTTTTAACCTTCTTGTCAAATTTATTTCTTCTGGGGCTCAGCAGTTCTATCTCCAGATGGTGCTTCCCCAGAGCTTTCAATCCCTGCCACAGAACCCCCGCCTCTCTAGAGCTCTCCAGACAAAGCAATACAAATAGTGCGTCCAATCAGCGCCTGCAAATGGTTCACTTTCGGAAGTTGTTGTATTGTGTGGGGTGGGGAAGATAAAAGGTCGTGGTTGAGAGGCCCCATGGGTTCCCAATGTGAGCTTCAGTCCATAAGGCCTCTCCAAAACAGAACATCATGACTCTGTTCCACTCAAACAGTGCAAAGCAGAATGAGACCAGACAAAATTAATCACAACCTGATACCATAGAAGCACCCATATTTGCATGCTGGGAATTGCATGCTGGGAAATTTCCCTTGAAGTGGCTCCCCGAAACCAAAACCATGCACTGGTGATTCTGTTACTGCCATACTCAGCTGGCTCCTTTCAACGCACTAAGAAAACTTATTTCCTTTCACCTTTGATGTAAAATGAGAATTCTTTCATCAACACAACAAAGTCCTCCATCACAGAGGGATGGATTCTTCCTCCTTTCTGAGCTGAGCCCTACTGCCGCTGTTGGCTCCTTCACTATCTGTTGCCTCTTTTATCAAACGTTGGACATCATGAAACAGTCAAGCTTTTCTAGTGGAAACAGAACGGAAGGAGATGGGGAGGAGAGGGAAAGAAAGAATAATAGAGAATGCCTGAGAGAGGGACGTTTGGCGATAAGAAGGAGATCAGAAGGAGGAGGAAAAGGACACCGGGAGTAGCTGAGGAGGGAGATGAATTAAAACAGAGCACATGAAAATGAAACAATTATATACTTTGTATGCCAATATACATAAATTAACCTTAAAATCGGAAAGGGGAGGGGCAAAGAGAAGAAGGAAAAGGAGAAATTAAAACAAAAAGCCTCAAAAGTTTCTTCCAATAAAGCCAATTAGGCCAATGGAGGGGGGGGGGGGGGGGGGTGGGGAATGAAATAGAAACTAAATAAACTAAATGCATGCTTCCTTACAGTCACCTACTTCCCAGGCTACTGACCCACGTCATTACACGTCCTTTTACAGATGAGCTGCAGGTAGGCCCCAGGATGTCGGTGGGCCTGAGAAAAGATGCTTCTGTCAGGATGAAGTGAGGAAAATGGAGCTGTTAGGCGTGAGTTTAGCCATCTTTAGGTCAGTCCGGAAGTAGGAATGTGATTGAAAGTCTGGGAAAATGTTTCTCCTACAAAAAAAAAAAAGATGGTGGTGCTATTTAAAAAAGAAAATGGGGGGGGGCTGGAGGGATGGCTCAGCGGTTAAGAGCACTGACTGCTCTTCCCGAGGTCCTGAGTTCAAATTCCAGCAACCACATGGTGGCTCACAACCATCTGTAATGGGATCTGATGCCCTCTTCTGGTGTGTCTGAAGACGGCGACAGTGTATTTATATATAATAGTGTATATAAGTATGTAATAAATACATTTTAAAAAAGAAAAAGAAAATAGTCAGCAGATGTGGTGGGAGGACAAGCGGGTGATCTCTGACTTTGAAGCCAGACTGACTATAGAGTTAGTTCCAGGGCAGTCAGGGTTATATGGGGAAAACTCTCAAAAACCAAAAGGCGGGAAAGGAGGAGGGGGAGGAGGAAAGGGAGGAAGGAGGAGGCAATGTGATGGTTTGCATATGCCTGCCCCAGGGAATGGCACTGTTAGAAGGTGTGGCCTTATGGGAAGAGGTGTGGCCTTGTTGGAGGAAGTGTGTCACTGTGGGGATGGGCTTTACCTTCCTCCTAGCTTGGCTTCCCGTGGAGCAAGAGGTAGAACTCTCAGCTCCTCCAGAGCCTGCCTGGACACTGCCATGCTTCCCACCATGATGAAAATGGACTGAACCTCTGAACCTGTAAGCCAGCCCCAATTAGATAGCGTCCTTTATAAGAGTTGCCATGATCATGGTGTCTCTTCACAGCAGTGAAACCCTCACTAAGACAGGAAGTCAGTACAAGAAGACTGATAACAGGGTTGGGATTTAGCTCAGTGGTAGAGTGCTTGCCTAGCGAAAGTGCAAGGCCCTGGGTTCGGTCCCCAGCTCGGAAAAAAAAAAAAAAAAATAAAGAAAACAAAAAATAAAAAAAAAAAAAAAAAAAAAAAAAAACAAAAAATTTAAAAAAAAAAGGCCCTGGGTTCGGTCCCCACCTCCGAAAAAAAGAAAAAAAAAAAAAAAAAAGACTCACTGTAAGAAAACAAAACAAAACAAAACAAACAAAACAAAACAAAACAAACAAACAAAAAAACCCAAACAAACAAGAAGACTGATAACGTGTACAGGCTGAGTAACAGGCTCTCCAGCCCAGACTTTCTGCTTCCCTGTGTATCTGCTCTGCCCCGTGGGGCAGTACTGTGAGTGGCAGGCTCTGAGAAAGTCTACTGCACAGTGCTGTTTGAGCAAGGCACTCACAGGAGCTCAGCTATGGCCCCGCTAGATTTCAAGATGATTTAGGAGGATATCACATAGTCAGATTTTCAAATTTTTCCATGTGCTATGTGACAACACATGTGTGCACATGCATGGAGGTCAGCTGTGGACTTTTGGGTCACTTTCATGATTACCATTTTACTCACTAAGGCAGTGGCTCTCACGAACCTAAAGCCCATCAATTTAGCTACCATAATTAGCCAGGTTGCCCTGGGAATCCCCTGTCTCTACCCCCGGACCACTGGGATTAACATCAGGTCAAGCCATCATCCTTTCCTCCAATCACATTTGTAGCACAAAATTTCCCCTTTAAAATATGTTTTCGGTAAAGTATGTATTTGTATTTAAAATATGTTAGTAAATGTTTTACTAACATATTTATAGTAAGATGTTTTACTGTGAATTTTTAGTTAATGGAAAAAAAAAACCCTAAGGGAAGGGGCGAGTGGGCGTGGCAAGTTGCGCATAGACAATCTGAGGATGATTCCCGTGTGAGAAGCACCAAATCAAAGGTGCCAGAGAACAATCCAAATGTGAGCCGAGGAGATGACTGGGCCAGCAAAGCCCTGGCTGCAGAAACCCGAGGACATGAGCTCAATCGCGGTCTCTGTGTCAGATGCCTGGCACGATGGCCGGTCTGACAATCCCACCGCTGCAGAGGCAGACACAAGTGGGTCCCTGGAGCCCATTGGAAAGTCGTTCTAGCCAGTCTGTGAGCCCCGAGTTCAGTAAGAGAGCTCTTCTCAAAGCAGGAGGAAGAGAGGGGTTGGCGGAAGCTACCTGAGGCTGATCTCTGACTCTCCCTCCCACACACAGTTACCGGTGTGCGTACACACCCTTAAGCATTCCCACATCCACAGGGGCACCGGCATACAAACACAATCCGAAGAAATGGAATCTGTCAATGGACTCCATGTCTGCCCACGGGAAGAAGCCCACGGTCCATGGACCCCGGGGCTAGTTAGCGAATACAGCTTATAAGGGAAGTGGAGGCACGGCAGTCGCGGGTTAATGTCACCAGTCTATTATGTAGTGAGTCCCCTAGTTCTGAGCTCATGTGCCCTGGCAACATTTTAATTATAATTAGGCACTGCCTACAGACTATAATGCTCTCATTAGCAACCCACGAACATCTGGCCCCCTTTGTACTATATTACTCAGTAACAATGAATCAATCAACATTCTGGTTTTTAAACATAAGCTCACTTGAGCCTGTGGACCCTTGATCTGGGCCTGCTACACTGGAGATAAGGGTCCTGACTGGAGGTAACCTTGCCAACAGGACATCTTCCAGATACTTGCTGCAGTACCAGCCCACCATCCGTCCTTCCTCGGGGGGCCCAGCTAGCCTCCTGCTGCATGGTTTACATCAAACCACAGCCCCACCTTCACTTTTGCTGTTGCCCACTGCCTGCCCTCGCCGTGTGTGTCTGCGGTCTCTCCTAGCCGTCTGACCACGGCTTGTTTTCAGAACTTCTTCCTAATGGCCTTCCTTATCTTTGCAGGCCTTTGAGCATCTGACGCCCTCCATCTGGCTTCTAAGAATCACTTCATTTGGCTGTGTTGTTGGTCCTCCGTCAAATGGTTTCTCCTCGGGCTCTTCTTCCCTGCCCCTTGAACATAAATATGGCCGAGGTAAACATTGGAACAGAGCGCTCGGGGTCAAATCACACGGGTTTAAATTCACTCACCAATTATGTTAAATTGGGGAAGTCGCTTGCCATCTCTCTGTGCCTCGGGTCATTCTTTGGAAAAGGACAGTGGCAGTAGTTTCTCCTAAATAATATTGCTGGACGTGGATAATAATATTGGACATTGTAAACCAGCCAATAGCTGGTGGCTGTTTGTCCCCTCTGTTTATTGCATGACTTCAGGGACCGTCCAGAATAACCCATTCAACTTTACCCACCTTCTGTTCACCCCAAATTGGTGTTTAAGCTGCCTGCTGACATTTTCTACAGGCTCCTCAAAGTGGGCATGTCTAAACCGGAATTCATCAACACCCCTCCTCCCACGGTGTCCCCAGCCAACAATTTCTGTTTCTCACCTATCAGTCCCTAATGCTGACGACTGTGTCAATCTCAGGCATCCAAGCAGAAAATTAGAAGCCATTGTTAGGTCTCACCTCACCCAAATATGCCATTCATCTCAGCCATCAAATTGAATTCTCTCCCATATAGACTCCCTAGAAGTGGCTTTCCTGATTTAACTCATACTCTACATAGTACCTGAATTTTCTCTTCAGAAATTCACTATGTAGCATCCCTATTCTGCATGATCCCCCCATGGACGTTCCACATTCTGATCGCAATTTGTTTCCTCTGCCCTGCCCCACCTCCAACCTGACCTGCGCTATGGCTTCCCAGAGTGTTTCGACCTACGTTTTGTGGCTTTCTTGTTCTTTGAGACAGGGTCTTGTTCCGTAGTCCTCTTTAGCTTGGAATTCACTGTGTGGCCTCCTGGCAGTCCTCCTGCCTCAACTGCCGTGAGTCCTGGGATTTGGGCATGTGTCCTCATGACTGGTTTGGTTTTGCTCTTGGTGTATACACTCTTCAGTTCTCTCTCCTGGCAACCCCCCTCTCAGATTTGATGTTCGTCTCAAACGTCACCTCCCCTAAGACAGATCCTCTACTCGACAGTGTGCCTTGTTTCTTAAAACAGCACTGAACGCTGGCCCTGTTGCAGTGACACTGCGTGTGTCCTTTACCCACTGTGAGCTCCTTGAGGGTAAAAGCCCACTGCAAAACACCAAGTTCCCAGCATGATCCCTGACACATGGGGGCTGCAGCAAAACTGGCTCTCAGAAAGCAGCTACCGGCCGCTGTCCTTGGTTAAGGGACTGCCACGTTCTGGTCTTTTCTTGTGTGATCCTGCCTTATGGTTACTCCTTGCTGCACCTTCCATGACCTTGGCCCTGTAAAGCTCTTCCTGTGACCTTCAGCCACCAGGGTCGTCATGACTAAATGCCACAGTGACTTCGAGAACAGAAATTCATTGCCTCCCAGTTCTAGAGGCAGAAAGTCTAAGATTAAGGTCCCGGGGGATTGATTGCCCAGGAGGCTCCTCTTGTGCTCTGCACATGGTCAGTGTCTCGCTGGTCCCTCACGCAGCCTTCTGCACGTGTGTAGGAAGTGACAGCTTGTGTTCGTTCTTACGAGGACACCAGGATTAAAGTCCCACTTTCCAATACCATTCAACCTTTGTTCCCTCCTGCTGGGCTCCATGTTCAAACAGAGTGCTATCTGTTTGAACACAGGACCCCTTGAAAGGACACAATTCAGTGCATACATCTGACTCAGTCTGACGAACGCTGCACTGTTTTGACTGTGTCCCAGCAGCCAGAATGAGTCAAGAAAAGCCTGAACCACACCATCTAGTCTCACCGTAAACTTAGGATCCATGGAGACCGGCGAGATAAATAGTTGAGCAGGTTAAAGCTCTTGTTACCAAGGCCCATACTTGAGTATGAACCCCCCAGCTCTACATGGTGGAAGGAGAGAGTCAACTCCTGTCCTGTGACCTTCACATGCATGCACATGCATGCATACCCAAGCACACACAAGACACAGCACAAATACACGCATCGAGAGACAGACAGACAGACAGACAGACAAAGGATTTAGAATTGAATTAGATTTCGAATCTCAACCTTCAAGAAGCCTTCAGCCCATAAAGTAAGTTTATTCCATATCCCTATCCTGTCCCCACGCCCTGGATAACTATTTCATATGCTCTCTGTCCATCAGCCTTCAGCGTGCCATCCGCTCTTCTGGTCCCACTAAGAATACCAAACGCCCTCTGCTCCCCTGTACCTATTCCCCCTGTGTGCCTTTCTCAGTCATGCTGTCCTCGTCACCCAGAACGGTGGCTGACCCATGAGCCTTTGCATTGGTTTGCTAGGCCTGCTGATAGGAAGTGCCACACATGGGGTAGCCTAACAGAAACTTAGCTCTCACAGCTCTGGAGACAAGAAATGCAAAATCTAAGTGTTCCTTCTGCTAGCTGTGAGGCGAGGGCGTGGCCAGGCCTGGCTTGGTTTATGCATGGCCGTTTTGGCCCTCTGTCTAAGTGTCCCCTCACTTGTGTATCTCTGTGTTTACACTTTCCCCTTTTTATGAGTGCATACTCACCCCCATGAATTCACTTGAACTGGTTTCAATTCTGCAAGGAGCCGGTGTCAGGCCAGGAGGTGTAACTTGGTGTTAGAGAGGGCTTGCATAGCACAGCAGCACCTTTCCTGTACTCTGGGGAAACCCTATCTCACAATAAGGTAACACTTGGAAATACTGGAGGTCTGCATTTCAGCCTGAGTCTGGAGAGATTGGATGCAACGTGGAACAACTCAGTGACTTCCCCTTTTTAATTCATCTTTTATTATACTTAGTCCTTCTATTACATTGTGAGTGGTTTGCCTGCATGTATGTGTGTGCACCCGTGCGTGCCTGGTGCCCTAGGAGGTCAGAAGAGGGCAGCAGATCCCCTGGTGACAGAGCCATAGATGGTTGTGAGCCGCCATGTGGGAGCTGAACATTAAGCTGGGTTCCCTCTAAGAGCAAGAAGTTCTCACGACAGCTGAGCCATCTCCCTCGCCTCCTGGGTGATTTTTATTGAGTAAAGAAAACCCTAAGGGAAGATCCTCAGAGAGCTTTGCGTGTAACACTAAACCTCGCCCGTGAACACAGCGTGTGACTGCTGTCCCCAATTTATTGCTCATCTTTTATCTTCTCATGCCCAACTACGACATGGTTTATTAAACAAGTTTTCATTGAATAACTAAACTCCTGAAGGTTGACTGACGAGACAAGGGAAGAACTGTCAGAAGAGCTTTGTGTGTAATGACAGCATCAGACCTAGCCGAGAGCACGGCGTGAAATCCTTCTCCCTGGTTTATTGCTCATCGTTCGTCGTTTGGTGTCCAGATACAACATGTTTATTGTTACAAATTCTCAGAAGCAGGTTGAACTCTACGTGTTCCAAGGCTGACTTAACCCACTGAAGTAAAAGGGAGCCAGTCACAGGGTGCTGTCGTGAGCGTTGTTGACAAAGGTACTGGGACCCCTGAGTGAATTAACTCAGAGGCAAGGTGTCCTGCAGTTGCCCAAATATTCGCCAGAGGTTTAAACCACTGAGCGGGACAGCGAAGAAAGAACTGGAGTGGAGGCAGAGGCAGGCAGATCTCTGAGTTCGAGGCCAGCCTGGTCTACAGAGCGAGTTCTAGGATAGCCAGGGCTACACAGGGAGACCCTGTCCTGGAAAACAACAACAAACAAACAACAACGACAAAAACCCCACACCAAAAAAAGCAAAGGAAGGAAAGAAGGGGAAGGTAGAGGAGAAAGTAAGTGAAGGGGAGGGGAGGGGAAGGGAAGAAGAAGGGGAGGGGAGGGCAGGGGAGAGGAAGAGAAGAAGGAAGGAAGCAAGCTAGGGAAAGGAAAGCAGACTCTTTTGACTGAGGAGAATGGTGTAAAAGCCACCAGAGTTGTGACCTGGATTAGTCAGACACCAGTTAAGCATTTCTGTCTTTCCTTTTAGGCACTGTTCTTCTCTTTGCTAGTTCCCAAACCACACGTGAGAAGAATAAAACAGGATAAAACCCAGCTAGAAGATCAATTAAGGTGTTCCTGAGGAGAAGGGCAGGGAACAAGCATATAAATTAAGTATGTGGACTAAAAAGGAGTCAGCCTGCACTTTTAAGGGACTTTATTGTATAGAGAATATCTTCAGGCCTGAGAGTAGACCAATATGGAGACGAAGCAGTCAAGGTCAGTCTCTCCACGTGTAACCACTCCTTCGAAACTTCACAAAGTATCCCGTGGCAGGACACCTTTAATTTGTTTTGGAATCAGGCTCCATTTATGGAGAATCCTCCTTCACAGTGGCTCTGGTGTCCCAGTAAAAGAAAATTTAGAGCCAAACTGACCTTACACATAATAATATACCTTGTTATGGTGCTGCTTGCAAACGGATCGCGAACGGGAAGCCGCTCTCCTGTGATTAGTTTAATTAGCGCCTTCCACAGTCTCATCAAGAGTGTTGAGGTTCAGCTGGGCGGGGAGTCCAGCGCGAAGTGGCTGAGCCTCCGGGGGAGGGGTGGGGTGGGGTGGTCTGGGCAGCCCTTCTGAGAAGGCTCTGAATTCTGGAACCCCGGTGGCCCCAGCAATAGACCATTTCCCTGGTCGGGAGGGGACACACGGGCTTCCCTGGACAGTACGTTCAGGCGTCTGGGATTTACTAGGCAGATCCCTCTGTTAGGAGCCCTCCCACCTTTCATGTCTCCGTAACCCCCCTCCCCCGCCTCCCTTCTGATTTCGCTAAAGTAGAATCTAGGTCCGCTCATCGGATCTTTAAGACAACTCAGGGTGAGAATTACTGAGAGTACAGAATGAAGTTCTAGACCGTGATGGAACCTCCCACCTATATACCACGGTTTCTTTTCTTTCTACTTCAGGTCACAGCCGGGGTGGGAACAGTAGACTCGGCCAGAGAGGCAGAGAAGAAGGTATAACAGAGGACCCCAGGACAGTGTGTGGTCTCCGGGCCGTGAGGTCACAGAAGGTCGCCTGAGATGGCACGTTGTAGGTCAGAGAGAACAGGGTAAGAGTGGGTCCTGACGGGGCCTGGGGATTTAGCTCAGTGGTAGAGCGCTTACCTAGGAAGCGCAAGGCCCTGGGTTCGGTCCCCAGCTCCGAAAAAAAAAAAAAGAACCAAAAAAAGAGTGGGTCCTGACGTAGGAGGGAACAGTAACAACGTAGGGCTACTTGTACCGGGTATAGACCTTAGCAGGGTGGGGTTGAAACGTACAAAGGTTGTCATGGAAAACAGTCACTTTGACCAAGCTGGGAAGCCCTGGAGGACGGACTGTCTCCAAAGACCGACAGACTCACAGCATAGAACAAGAGCCTCTACAACCTTGCACTACACGACGATACTGCCAGGACATTTCTGCCATCTTCTCTTTAAATTTGGACTGACCTCTGACCCTTGAACACCCTTGTCCATTAATCTCCCAGGCCAAGGGATTGTCGCATCAAAATAGGTTGTGTGATCTTCCTCGTTTTTGCCTTCAGAAACCTCCCTTTCTGTGAGGTTCCAGCAGCACATTTACTAAAAGCTGCCCCTGCCTCACCCTCCTCGGGTGGACACACTCAGGGTTTATGATGGCCCACATCTCCTTGCAACGCTACTATTCCCAAATAGGCTTTGGAGAAGCTTTGCATTCCTAATTTGACTTAGCAAAGGCCTCTCCCCAGGTACTACCCAAGCAAGATGGTCTGAAAACTTCCGGCTCCTTACACCGCCTCAACAAGGAAGTGCTTCTCTTTCAAGCAGTTCCTGGGCTCAGAACATAAACTCTTCAAACAAGACAATTGCAACTATGTCTCCATTTACCCAACCCTTGTTCTGGTCCTGTGCTAAAGGACAGGTGTTCATGCACGCACGGCCTTTAAATGTGTTTGACCTCCAAGTTCTAACAACATTCCTTTCTTTTTGCCTTTATCTCCGTCTTAGATTTACACGGTTTAATAATTTACTACAGGAGAGGTCCTGGAAACAAAACTCAGGTTAGCCGCTGCAGGGAAGTTGCCCAGACTTGTCTGAGTTTGCCAGTATTCCTGTTTAATCTCTAGTCACTTGTTAACAATTTGGATCTTAAGTGTCCCCTAAGAGTCCATTGCTAAAGCCTTACTCGCTCACCTGTGGTGCTCTGGGGAGATGATGGAATGTTTTAAAATGGGACTTTTACTACTGATCATTAGAAGGGCTGGAGAGATGGCTCAGCAGTTAATAGCACTTCCTGTTCCTGTAGAGGACCCAGGTTAGAGTCAGAGCATCCCTTATAGCTCACGGCTATAATTCCAGTTACGTTAGTTTCTGGCGCCCTCTTCTGGCTTCTGCAGGCACTGCATGCATGTGGTGCAGATACAGCAGGCAAAACCCAGTCATACATAAAATTTGTCCCCGGATCTGAGGACCGAACCCAGGGCCTTGCGCTTGCTAGGCAAGCGCTCTACCACTGAGCTAAACCCCCAACCCCGGGGTTTATACTCCTTCATCACGTGTCCTTCCCCATGTCTGCTTTAGCAAGACACCCTCTCAGCTGTCTCTGCTTCAGGACAATAGTCTTTCACATGTCTGCTTTAGTAAGACAGCTTCTCACCCGTGCGCCCCAGCAAAGCATCGTATGAAATAACTGACTTTCTAAAGAAGCTAGAAGTTTCTACTTCAGGGCCCAGTCCTTCTGTTCATTCTCTTCATTTTCCAGCAGTCAAGAGATGAACAGGCTTCCTCCCCCGCGTGACCCCACATTTTTGCTACCTTGACACAAGCCCAAAGGCAATGGTGCTAATAGACCTTGGCTTGAACGCCAAGGCCATGGGCCAAGACAAACTCTCCTTCCCCGTAAGCTGTGAATCTCAGGTATTACGGATGCCACATTGATGGGAACCTAACTCAACCCTGAAGACTTTCCCCTTCAGTGCCTTCATTCTCAGCTTTCAAGGTGATGAGATTTGCAGAAATCCTTGGTCATAGGCAAAATCATGAGCCTTCTTTCCTACCTAAGACCATCTGGCCAATCGCACTCATCCTCAATGTTCTACTGAAGTGTTTGCCATCTCTTTTCTTCTTTTGAAAGTAGGCTACGGGCTAGAGAAATGGTTCAGTGGTTAAGAGCTCTTCCAGAGGTCCCAGCAATCACATGGTGGCCCTCGGTACAGGCCAAGCTACATCAAATTAAAATGGTGGCTGCTTCTGGGAGGTGTTCAACAGGTAAAGGACAGGGTCCCACTGTGAAGCCCTGGCTGACGTGGAACTCACTATGACCAGGCCAGCCTAGATCTCACAGTGTTTGCCCAGAATGGAGAGATACTAACTTTTCTTAGGGCTCAATGATGTGGTAAGAAGAAATTCTCTCAGGAAACATTTTCTTATTAAAGAAAAACAGTGGGACTGTCTCATCTGGGCACAGGAAGTGGGATGTCTCGTTGTGAATGGTTTTGTGAATGTATTTTGACTTTGCAATGGATATCCTCTGCTAACCCCACCACCCTGAGGGAGGCAGCACAGCACTTGGAGTTCGTTCATCAGATAACAGGACACACGGTGCTAGGATGATATTTTCGCACACGCAGTGAATGTGGCCGGCTTGCTAGCATGTGGCCAGTAGTGAGTGTCCCTAAGGACCTCGCAAACCAAGGCTGCTGATAGGTCTGCCATCTTATTGGAAGTGGATTTTGGGACCCGCAACATCTGACAGTTGCCAAATGGTTTGGAAGATGGGTACAGTTTCCTGTTGTTCAACTCCAAGATCTCACGGATGACAGCTAGCTAGCTCTCCAGTTCTTGAAAACAGAATGGTAACTCCTGTTTCTCCAGACTGGTAGTGATCTATGTGCTACACGTTTGGCTTGGTGCTGGGATGCTGGAGACCCAGGCCCCGGGCTTCAGGCAAGCCCTCTGTCATTGAACTGACCGGTCATCAAAGTGATCTGTCAGTGCCAACCCTGTATCGTGTAAATTAGAATGACTATAAGAGTAAAAAAGAAACCCCCCAACCTTTTGTTTATAAAGTTTTAAACAAACAGCCCCACCCCCAGCCCCCATCACTACAGAAAACCCAGAGCGGTTCTTAGAAACACACCATTAGATACAAGAAAGGTTGTGCCTGTTCATATTGGAGTGGCCCCCAGCTTTGAGCAGGGGAGCCCACACCACTGGGCCGTTCAGCTGTTGAGGAATAGAAATGGATCATCGTGCAACCTCACACTGCCATCGTTTTCTGAGCAGAAGTCCTCCGCCCCATAGTGCAGGCAGCCCACGGTCTGCCTTTAAGCTGACATCTGCCCCTTATTCTGTGCCAGGTTCTGCTCTGCTCACTTTATGCTAACATATTCCACCTCCGTGGGTGACATCACCCCTCCATGGGTGACATCACCTTCTCCGTGGGTGACATCACCCTCTCCAGAACCTGTGACAGGCTAAATTTTATTAACAGAGAGCAACTTACTTGCCCAAGAGGAGCGTTTTTGCTGGGCTGGAGATCTGTTCCAGATAGCTCGGCTTCAGGGTGTGAGTGCCTAGCTGCATGGTTCCTATTTTTAATGGAGATCTAGGAAAGGGTCCAAGACAGATCAAACTGAGATTTAGGGCAGAAGCTGGGCAGATCTGGGGGTGCTTTTCCTCCGCTGCAGTCTGTTACTGATAACAGGGGAGAATCGGGTACCTTCTTCAATCCCTGTATCCCCCAGTTTCTCTGTACTGTGATCTTTCCCATAGCCACCCGCCAAGCACCCTTAAACTTGCTTGTTGTGTTAGTACTCTCAGCGCCCTCTCCCACCCCAGGAAGATATAAGCAGCTAAGAGCAGGTTTCTTGTCTGTTTGGCTCTCTGAGGCATCCCAACCATCTAGAGCCGTGCCCTGGCCCCTGGTGTGCTCTCAGTATCTCTTCAATAAATAACACCTTACCACTCGGTGGGTTAGCTGGGCTGTGGAAGGCTTTCACATTTCTAACAGAAAGCACAGTGGGTGGACCATTAGGAGGCAAAGAAGACCCCACGGAGCGAGCGTAATGGAGCATGGAGGGCCAGGAGGCTGTTACCGCTCAAAGTAGGAGGTGCCCTAAATCAAGGTGACACGTCCTGGCCCAGGGAGATTATCAAGTAAGTAAGACAATCGGACCAGACAGAAAGGCACCAGGGAAGGAGCCAGCAGGAAGTGGGGAGAGAGTGGTTTCTGGTTTCAATTTTCTTTGTCTTCTTGGGTTTAGTGTTTCACTCTAATCCGTCTCGATCCCCTCGGTTAAATCCTATTATTTAGACACTTGATTCTAGTAGAATCTTTTTAAAAAGAAAAGACTGTGTGCGTGTGTGTGTGTGTGTGTGTGTGTGTATGTGTGTGTGTGAGTGTGTGTGTGTGAGTGTGTGTATGTGTGTGAGTGTGTGTATGTGTGTGTGTGTGTGTGTGTATGTGTGTGTCTGTGTGTGAGTGTGTGTGTGTGTGTGTGTGTGTGTGTGTGTGTGTGTGTGTGTGTGTGTGTGTGTGTGTGTAGGCCAGAGGTCAACATAGGGAGTCTTTCTGGTTCCTTCTCCACGGTTCTTCTTTCTGAGACAAGGGCTCACTATGTAGCCCTGGCTGTCCTGGAACTCACTGTGTAGAACAGGCTGGCCCCAAACTCACAGAAATCCGCCCGCCTCTCTCCCGAGTGCTAAGAGTAAAGGCGCACACCACTCATCACTGTGCCTGGTACCCACCCACTTCATCTTTTAGACAAGGTCTCTCACGGGACCCGGAGAATATTGACTTGACGAGATGGGCAGGCCAGCCTGCGCAGAGTCTTCCTGTCTACCTCCACAGCGCTGCAGTGCCAGGCACGGCTCTGTGCTCACTAAGTCTGTAGGCCTGCGCAGCAGCCGTCTGGCCAACGAAGCCGTAATCTCGTGATTTCGGGAGGCTGTAGGTCTGGAGGGAAGGCGCACTGCTGTTTACTGTAGCTCGCCATTTTCCGTGCGTACTGAACAAGGCGTCCCTACTTGCAATCCGAGTAAGGAAGATGAGGCTGAGAACTGGTTCCCACGGAGCCCAAACCTCCTGTCTGCAGCAGAACGACCGCAGCAGCTCTCCTCCACGTGCTTTACGTTCTTTGAGTAGCGCCCTTGTGGCAGGCCTGGGCGGGTTTTGTCTCCTTTTTTGGTAATCCCATCCCAGGATAGGTTAGCATAGAAACGCTACATTATGTATAACCATTAAAGGTTATTTCTTGTGAGTCCGCGACATCTGCCCACAGTGGGTCCTTAGTATCCCCAGGGTGAGTGCTCCTAACACAGAGGGTGTCTCCCACGGACTCTGTGACTGTAGATAAATGGCTCTCTGGAGACTGGAGAGATGCTTTCCCACGTAGTGGTGGTTGACTGAGAACTCCCCACCCCCACCCCCTCCTGCACAGGCTCATTTATTTAAACACTTGGTCAGTTCCCGGTTGGTGGCAGTCTTTGGGGAGAAAGTAGAACCTTCCTTCATGAGGCTCCTGGAGGAAGTACGTCGCTGGGTGCAGACTTTCAAAGCTTACAGCCTGGTCCCACTCCAGCTCATCCTGCTCGGTGTTTTCATTTGAAGATGTGGTCTCCCAGTTCCCAGCCACAGCGTCTCCCCTGTCATTATAGACTCTCCTCCTAGAACAGTATGCCCAAATAAACTTTCTTCTTCCTTCTAGAATTTGTCCTGGTCATGGTATTTATCACAATAAAAAAGAAAGTACTTTTATTATTAGCAATGCTCATGGGACTGGAGAGATGGCTCAGTGGTTAGCACCCACATGGGGGCTCATCACCATTCGTGACTCTAGTTCCAGGGGACATGACATGTTCTGGCCTCTTTGGGAGCCAGGCACATGTGGCACACAGACATACATGCAGGCAAAACACTCATACGCATAAAATAAAGTAATACTTTTTTTAACTCATAAAGAAATCCCGGTACATCCTTAATTGTAGAATAAGAGGTTAAAAATCTGCCCAGGATACACAGAAACAGCCTGAAACCTGAGCTGACATCTTCAGAGTCCCTGCTCTGGGTCACAACTCGGCTTTTTCTGCTTTAAAAATGTACACAGATAATGAAAATATCTGTCCAATAGAGCCCGGGGTGCTTAGTAGAGTCTCCCACTAAGCCCCACGAAAAGCCTATGAGACAGCCCTAGTCAGACCCCGAGAGAACTGAGACAAACGTACAGTGGGTGAGGTACAGGACGCCTGGCCAGACTCCTTGACTGTCAGAGTCGTAAGAAATGAGAAATCTCGAAGCTGTCACAGCCGGAGAAGACTGGAGACGAACTGTGGCTTCCGGACACCCGGAACACAAAGCCGACATCGATAGAGGACAGGCCAGTGAAGCAGACCTGACGCTTTGACAAACGTCCCGAGGTAACGCGAGATGTGAGCAGAGGAGATGCTACCATCTTCGCAGCTTCCCTGTCAACCTGAAATTTGCCCCAAAATGGAATCTCTGTGTGTGCGCACACGATACTGGGGATTCAACCTGCGGCTTAGCATATCCCAGGATTTGCTTCAACTCTTAACCCTTGGCCCCCCGTGGGCCACTATCGATGGTGACTGGAGGGACTTGAGCTCAGTTGTCCCAGCCCTGTTTGACCAGTAGCAGCCTCTCGAAGGAGAGCAAAGTGAGAAGTGAATTGAAAAGGGCAGAGGAGCTGAGGAGAGGGCAGGGCAGCGGAGAGGGGTTGGCAGGAAAAGTGACTACCGTACAACCTGGTAAGCTAGGTTTGAAAAGGGAGAGACCCCAGGGAGGGCTCAGTAGTCAGGAAAGCGCCCCTGCTACTTTTGCAGAGGACACAGGCTCATCCCCAGCAGCAGCTTGGCTGCTCACGACCACTGTAACTCCAGTTCCAAGGAACCTGACACCCACTTCTAACCTCCGCCAGCACAGGACATGGTGTGGTCCCCATATAGACATGCAGGCACAACACTTGCACGCTGAAAATAATGATTTTGGAAATTAAAAGGAGGCTGTGGGGGCGGATGAGTAACAGGGAGGACCCGGGAAGTTGGCAGGAAGTCAGTGGGAGAACCAACCAAAACAACTTTTGCCAGGATGAACCGTAAACTGTGTAGGCTGACTAAACAAATTCGAAAGATGCGTTTTTAAAAAGAGAGGATCCGTTTAAATGTTGATGAAGTAGGAGGAGGTCTTGAGATAACTTTTCCTTTTAGCATCTCTCACGTAGATAAGAAAACACAAGGTGATATTTTTACATATCTATTCCAAGTGTTAGTTTGTCTCCTCTCCTTTTCTTTTCTTGGTGCATAAATCATTCCCAGGGCCTTTCCCCAAGTACTGGGGACTGAACCTAGAGCTTGTCTTAGGTAAATCACTCTACCACTGAGCTATAACCCCAGAAAACTTGAGGTCTTTTGCATACCAGGCAAGCATTCTGCCACTGGGCTGTGCCCCCTGCTTCAACTCATAAATTCCTGACAAAAACTCTCCTAAGATTTGACCCAAATACACAGAGATGGCTCCATAACTTTAGCTCTTCTCCCTCTCTGCCTCTCTCTGTCTCTGTGTGTCTCCCTCTGTGTCTGTCTCTGTGTATCTCTCTCTATGTCTCTCTGCCTCTGTTTCTGTTACTCTGTATCTCTGTGTCTGTGTCTCTCTGTTTGTCTCTGTCTCTGTCTGTCTCTGTCTCTCTGTCTCTGTCTCTCTGTCTCTCTGTCTCTCTCTCTCTCTCCCCATCAAATCTAGTTTGTGTTCCCACTATTATTATTCTGCTAAATGGATATAGCATTAAAGTGGCTTACTGCTACACCCATACAGCACACTCAAGAGTTGCACACTCTGAAGGGGAAATCTGAGTCCTAGGGTCTGTCCTCAGACCCTAAAGAGACTCATGTTGTACACGAATCAGAGTGGAGTAGAGATGGATTCCTTCCCACTGGGCATGCTCACATGAAGACAGGTGAGAGACATTTCCTTCTCTCCATCGTTCAGGCAAGGAACCGATGGCTCCCCTAACCAAGCAGCATGTTTTCCAGGCCAGCGTCTCGGTGCTGTTGATGAAAGAGTAGAGGGTGATTCCTCAGCTTGGTAGACTTGACCAGCATTGCTCAACTACATTGACTCTGAAGCCAAGCAGTATTTCTGCGGTAGACAGCTGAGAGCTTGCCTATGGCCATGGAAACAGTTGTATTCTTCACCTATATAACCATAGTAGACGTCCATTCTTCCACCAGCAACATGGAGGGTAAGCTAACGAGCACGCTTACAATGTCCAGTCACTGAGCGGGTTTACTTCTTTTGTATTCCTACAGGTCAACAGCCACCTGGGAGGGCGGGAAGAGTTACTCTGCATTCCTGATCTGTCCACTAACAGACAAAGAGAATTAGACTCATAGAAATTGAGCAACTTGAGCTTGGAAATGCCTAATGTCTCAGGTAGAGCTAATGTCTTTTGATTCCACGTCTCTGCTTTTGGATCAGACAGCAAGGAAGCAAACCATGTGCCACATGTGATTTTTCTACCACGCGTGATTTTTCTAAAGATATCTGGGGCTTTATGTTTCCACAGAAAACGTTATTTTGAGTTCAGTGGGTACAGGCACTCCTCAAGCGTGGAGCTGATTTTTAAAAGCATCTCACACTCTTTCTTCCACTGGATTCTCAGACCTGCTGCATGAGGGTTTTGAAACAGATAAGATGTTCCTGATACCGTGAGCACAGACTTGAACTCCTCGATCTCGGAAGCTTTCGCTAACAGAGACCCACTCTGCAGGACTCCACGGCAGCAGTGCCTAGACAGTCATCTGACTGTAGGTAGTCGGCCTCCGTGTTCCCTACTGTTAATTACCACCTCTCCAAGCACTTACGAGTTTTTACCTTTTGGTTTATACAAATTAGGCATATATGTCAGATACGAACTATTAATTTCTTTGAGACAAATCCTGCACAAATCTCCCCTTGCTTTTTCTGGTAGATTTCCATAATTTTAAAGAACAGTCTCCTATACGCAATGAGTAATATTTGCTTGGTTACGTAGCCAACAGGCATTTGCAGGGCACCTCCTCCATGCCGGGAGGAGGGCAGAGAGACCACCTGCGCGTAAGAACATTCTAAAACTGCTTTTTTAAAAAAAGATTTATTTATAAATAAGTACACTGTAGCTGTCTTCAGAAGAGGACATCAGATCTCACTACAGATGGTTTGGAGCCACCATGTGGTTGCTGGGAATTGAACTCAGGACCTCTGGAAGAGCAGTCAGTGCTCTTAACCACTGAGCCGTATCTCCAGCCCCTAAAACAGCTTAAGTTAGAAATCTGTGCGCCATGAAAGTGAACTAGGGTGCCGTGATGAAATCGGATGATTGACTCAGGGTGAGTGACTGACAGCCAGGTTGGCGTCAGGAAAGGCATTTTGAGGAGCTGGGTTTGAGATGATGCTGCATTTCCATGCATCTGATGGACACCTTGGTGGGTACTGGCTAACACCCTTTCAGTCTTGTGTCTATTTCACTGCTCTGATTTAATATTGCCAAATACTAGAAATTTTCTCCTTTTGGAGATGTTTCCTTGTGAATATTTCTATATTCACCTGCTGCTTAGAAGGTGGATATAAGGTTCATTGATCTGTGAAATCACCCTCACCTTTTCTATTCTCAGAATAGTTGCATCAGCGGCACCAAGATGCTGGCCTTGAAAACATGCTGTTTGGTTTGAGGGTGCATGGGTTCCTTGCCTGATAAGATGGACAGAAGGAAACCCAAGAAAGACAAATCATTTCCTCTCTATCCTGTGCCCAAAGCAAGCATGCCCAGCGGGAGAGAATCCACCTCCACTCCATCATGATTCATGAACAACATGCATCTCTTTAGGGTCTGAGGATAGCCCCCCAGATAGCTCTCCCCTGGGAGTCCCTGGGTGGTGTGCAACTTCTGAATATGAGTTTTCTTTTTGCTCAAAAAAAAAAAAGTTTAAAAACATTCACGTTACAATCCAGAAAGTCTAGTCAAAATGTGGTCCCCATCCCCGCTAACTGGGTATCAGTGTTGGAGAGGAAAGAGGAACCAGAGAAACTGGGGTTCCCGGGTCCCACACTGTTGGGTTTTGTTAAAACGGGCAGTAGTGAGCCAAGTCTGGATAGACACTTGGAGACTGACAGTGAGGATCACGTTGTCTTATAGTTGAAGGATAACTACTGAGCCGGAGTGCATACTTGGCAGTGGGGAACAGAAAGACAAGTGAACACGGTTTCTTAATGTCCAGGGTAATTTAGATGGCAGTAGGTGGATATGAAAGCAATTCATCCGGACGAACTGAGAGAGGGAGGACAGGAAGTGCTAGGTCACATTCAGTATCACATTTCCTCAAAGCACAGGCAGGCTTAGGTGGTCGCCTGAAAACAAAACCCATTCAACAAATGTGTATCTTTAAGAAATAGTTTTGAATGAATGACCTCAGCCCTGTTCTTCTTAAAGGGACAGGTGCGTATTTGTCCAGGCGTCTTCACTGAAGGACGGTGTGCAGGGAGGTAGGGAAAGCTTCCAGAAAGACGTCCTTTGTAGCACCGAATCACATCGGAATCACGGCATTTTCCAGGTTTTATCGGAGCCACAGAGACATGACATGGACAGACACAAGAGCAGTCTAAATGAGCCACAAAGGAAAGCTGGGCCCATGCGGGGACCTTGGGTTGATACAGAGGACATAAAGGAGGATCTAAGGCTGCTTTACCACTTTCATTCTGCTTTTTGATTTTGGTCATAGATAAGTGCATAAAATTAAGTGAAAGATTTAATGTGGGGTGCCACGGCTTCTGTCGTGAGCTCCTGTCTGTACAGAAATTCACTCAGTTGTGGAGACTTGTGGATCTGGTTAATTTTTGGCATATGAAAATCTTATTCATTTGCAAGTTTTTTTATAATTAATTTTTTTTGACAGTGTCTCTCTGTATAGCCCTGACTGTCCTGGATCTCTCTCTCTAGATCAGGCTGACCTTGAACTCAAGATCTGCCTGCCTCTGCCTCCCAGGTGCTGAGATCAAAGGCATGTGCCACCACCACCTGGCTTAAATGTTTTTAAAGGTATCTTAAGAATAAATTTTAAAACTAATCTCTTCCTTTTTTTTTTTCAGTAAGATGTCTGAAATTAAGGTTAAGAAATTTGCTCAAGGTCATGCAGCTGGTTTGTGAGAGGCCCAAAGCTCTGGGCCTCTTGGTTCTCTGGTACTATCCTGCAGATGCATGTTTTAGTAAAGAGAAGCGGGCTATCCTGGGCATCATGAGCACACCTGTGACCCCAGAGAAATGGGCTATCCTGGGCATCACACACCTATGAACCCAGAGAAGCGGGCTATCCTGGGTATCATGGGCACATCTGTGACCCCAGAGAAATGGGCTATCCTGGGTATCATGGGCACGCCTGTGACCCCAGAGAAATGGGCTATCCTGGGCATCACACACCTATGACCCCAGGGAAGTGGGATATCCTGGGTATCATGGGCACATCTGTGACCCTAGAGAAGCAGGCTATCCCAGGCCTTGTGGGCACACCTGGGATCCCAGAAGTTAAATAGAGGTAGGAGGACCAGGAGTCCGAGGTTGTTCTCAGCTGCATAGCAAGTTCAAGGACAGCCTAGGCCACAGGAATCCCTGTCTCAGAAACAAACATCTTCCAGACATAGGAAGAATTTGCACATCTGAGCTCACAGAGACTGCAGCAGCAGACACAGCAGACACAGAACCTGCACGGGTTCGAAACAGACAAAATCCCTGAGAAAGGGAAACGGGGACAGAGCGCTACCCCTGACCGAGAAACCATTTGCAATTGATACCTGTTGGGAAATGGGCAATCTGCTTTCTCGGGGAGAGACCCGGGTATGTCAACTACACCCCACCCCAGAGCAGGCTCCATGCACAGGAGGAGTTGACCGACATGATGGACTCCGTGTTTGTTGCAGGACATTTGATCATATTGTGAACCCCAAAACTATTATTTACTGAAAGAAAGAAAAACAAAACAAAAACACCAAACCTGTTTCTAGTTGTGGTGGCTCAGCCTTAGCGCACACGTTCAGTCCCTCTCCCTGGAATGCAGACACACCCTTAGTACACATCTTCAATCCCAAACAATGAAGGTAAAGTCAGTTTGTAGAAGGAAGCACACGTGTTTGAAAGTGATGTCTAACTGAGAAGCAAAGTGACGAATCAGAGAAAGACTGGACAGAATAGGATGTGCCCAGCTCTCAAGAGAACAGAGAGGAAAGGGAAGCTACTTAAGAGAGGAGTGCAGAAAGAGGAAGGAGGCCATTTTACTGGGAGAATTGTACAGAGACAGGTTGCAGAGAGAGAACAGACCAGACACAGGTGAAGACAGAACGAGCCAGAGGATGAGAAGGAGCCATAGACCATGTTGCCAAAGTTAGTGTGGGGCCAAGCAGAGCCATTCAGGAGAAGCCAGACTGAATCAGTCACCTTGGAGAAGAGTTTGAGCCACAGCAGCTGAGTTGAGCCAGCCAGCCAGGGTTCAGAAAGAGCCTGAAAGGGAGAGCTTAATCAGCAGAAGTCCCAGAGGCTGCAAACACTCTAGGCCTGGATAAGATTGTACGGAAGCTAGAAACTTCCAGGACTAAGCCTGGGTGAGCAGACTGAGGCAGCAAGCTTCAGAGAGGACAACTACGTCGTGCGTGTGAGTGAAAGATACATTTACACTTTCTTTTTTTTTCTTTTTTTTTTTTGGCTTTTCGGATTCTTGGGGTTTTTTGCACTTTATTGTTTGTCCATTTGGTTTCTGTTTTGTTACATTTTTTGAGGGAAAGAAGATGAAGTTGAGTGGGCAGAGAACGGCCTGGGAGGAGTCGTGAGGGGAAATAATATGATCAGAATATATTGTATGAAAAAATTAATTTTTAAAGACACACAGGAAATGAACTGTCAAAAAGCCAGCCTTAGCCCATGCACACAGAGAAAGCTGACTGCGCCTTGAGCAACAGACGGCTTAAGAAGAGAGGAGTGACAGACAGAAGGTGTTAACGTGTTCCTCATAGTCCACAGTTCTTAACTGCAGAGGGATCTGCCCTAGCAGATGGAAGTGTGTCGTCCAGAAGTGGGATGTGATATTAGTGCCCCTCTTCAATCCATGTGCTCTGATACTGCGGCTCTGTTCTAGTTTGTCCTCTGAGGAGAGTCATTTTGCAGACACGTGCACTCATGCATGCACACACACACACTCATAAGCACACTCATAAGTGCAGGGACAGTTTCTCACTAATTCCCATCCTTTAATTGGTATGGATTCGATGATCTGCATGGTGAAGTCGTGGTGAACAATACCAAATCACTTCCAATTCACCTTATGTTCCAAACGAAACATTACGCCTCCATTTTACCTCTCCTTCTCTTCAAGATGACGGAACCATAAGCCAGTCTCTGTAAAACCTTCCACAAGTTGACAATCTGCTTTCCTTTCTTCAATTCCCAAAAAGGGGCGATCATAAACAGAGCTTCCAGAATTTTCTCCATCGTCCGTCTCCAGGATTTCACTGCTTCTCCGGTTTTGCTCCTGGGGGTTTCTCTGCTGCCTGTTTATATTTGTGTTTCCTAAGAAATAAATCCTCTTAATTAAAAGACAAAGTCTGTGGTGGCAAAGTTCTAGGCACGATGTAAATGTCACCTGATTAATTCCGTTCACTGAGATCTCCAACGAGCAGCCGTGGTTTCGCCCATTCTCTTTAAGCTACAGACCCACCAGTCACACAGCGCTGGACAGCGGAGGATGTGTGTGCCCTGTCCCCAAGCCAGTTCGTCGAAAACAGAATCCCTTGCTTTGCTCCACAAAGAAGGGCCTTTTTAAGGGGAAATGTCTTTTTAAAAACTCCAGACAAAGGAAATCCCTTCTGCTTAGGAAAGGGATTTAGACGCTGGAACTGTGCCTGATCAGGTCCTTAAAGCCCGGCTCTGTTCCTGAAACAATGACAAACTCAGACCACCGCTTGCCCTGAAGACCACCAGGAAAAGGCTGAGCGGCAGGGCATGAAGCCCACGCTGTGTCCAGAACACAGCATAGCGAGCACAGCGTGGCATCACACCATGGAACCATGAAAAACCACCTGTGGGTTTCTGGATCCCAATGTGGGCCTGCCATGAGAATTGTTTCTTAAACGTGAAATGGAAGGAAAGACATCTCCTTTCTCATTGGATCTCAGGATGCACTAACCCCCATACCACCAAGCCCTGGCCCCAGCAGACAGTCAATGTAGTAAGTTTACTGGCAGCTGAGGTAGGGGAGAAACAGAACGATGAGCTAGGCTTGGAGACACGAAGGGAAAAAAATCCCATACCCAGGGAATTCAAGCCAAAATGTCTACCTCAGACAGGCAGAATAGCCCAGCAGGCCCCATTCACCCAATACGGCCCAAAAGGATTCTGGCTAATTTTAAGTTTTATTCAATCAATTATAGACTTACAGAATAATCAAGCATTATTTGTTTCTCTTGGCAAAGTCCTGATTTGCAAAGTCCTATTTGGCAACAGAAAGCCTGAATTCTTTTTTCTTTTTTCTTTCTTTCATCCTTCCTTCTTTCTTTCTTTTTGTTCTGTTTTAAGAAGGTTGTTTTAGTAACAAAATATAGATTGCACGAACAACCTATTTCAATGTCCCTTCAGGTCAAAACGTACCGTTTCTGACAGCAATGTGCCCTGGTGTGGAGCATGTAGGAGAAGGACAGACCCGAGCTTCAGGGTCAGACAGAGGAGTCCCACTGGATGTATTCCACTCGGACTGCAAGGAAACTGCCGAAAGCTGTGGCTCTCGGGTCTAGTTTCATTCACTACACAGTGAGTGGGGATCGGAATACCTACCTTATGGCCTGTGGTAAGAGCTCAGTGAGGGTGAACCACACCAATCGTGGTCCTCACACAGTAACTCACCAAAGACACCTGGCAGTGTGTCCTGAGTGTGTCTGTGTAGGAAGCTCCTGGGAGAGAATTAGAGACACAGCTGACCCTTCGCCAAGGTCTCTATATGATGTCTAGCTTAGGCAGCCTCTTGAGATTTTTTATTTTTATTTATTTATTTATTTTTTGAGACAGGGTTTCACATAGCCCAGGCCCACCTCACTGTGTAGCTGGGATGACCCAGACCTCCTGGTCCTCCTGACCCCGCATTCTGAATGCCGAGGCTGCATGCATGCGCCTCCTGTATGCACAGCTGTACGCAGCACTGGGAACGAGATCTGGCGCTTTGCAAAGAATACGACAGCCTTCTACCCACCGAGTCACCTCTTTGCAACTCGTTTTATGAGGAAAGGGAATAAGAGAGGCCAAGGGGAGAGAACCTTAGGCTGACATTTTCATGGTGCTGGGCCAGCTGCCTTAGGGCCCGGCTTTCAGCAGACACCCACGGAACAAATGTCTACTGAGCGCAAATTTATTTTGAATTGGGTTGGGAAAGGAAGGTGAAAGATAAACTACCCCTCCCCCTAAGAAAGAGTTCACAGCCAAGGTTCGAGAGGGCTCAGGGGTTGAGAGCACTTCCCGCTCTTGCAGAGGACCCAGGCTTAGCCCTCAGTACCCATGCGGCAACTTACAGCCGTGGGAACTCCAGTAAAAGGGGATCTGCTGCCCTCTTCTGGCCTCCTGGGGCCATACACGTGATACCCGTGAACGCACACAAGCACGCACATACATAGAGAAATAAAGAAAAGTGTGAAGAAGTTCACAGCTCACTGGGAGAAATAGAGAGACACACAGGGAATTAAAATGCAAGCCAGTGTGATGGGCGCTGCGGAAGGAGGAACGAGGTGCCGCGGGCATGCGGAGAACAAGGTGTGCTTTCTTCCCCGCGGCTGGCAGCTTCCACTGCTTCATATTTACCCAGGGGAGCCGAGAAGTAGAGTTTTAATTTTTGTTTATCTATTTTCTTGTTTATTTGTGTTGGTGTTTTACCTGTATGTGTGTCTGTGTCAGGCTGTCTGATCCCCTGGATCTGGAGCTACAGACAGTTGTGAACTGCCATGTGGGGGCTGGGAATTGAACCTGGGACCTCTGGAAGAACAAAGCCAGTGTTCTGAACCACTGAGCCATCTCTCCAACCGCCCCCCTCCATTTCTTAAATTTACTTGTAACAGAAAAATATAAAGGAAGAAGGATGGTGGTAACCCCAACATTCAGAAAGCTGAAGTAAAAGGATTGTGAGTTTGAGGCCAGTCTGGTCTATATAAAGAATTTCTGGAAAGCCTGAACTATATGTCAAGACTTTGTCTCAAAATAGATTAATAAATAACAAATAAATGAATATAATGAGTCTCAGTATATCTATTCACCATTTTAAAAATAAGAAATAAGTATAGGGTTGGAGAGATGGCTCAGGGGTAATGCCTAGTCCGATGCCCAGAAGCTACGTAAAAAGGCAGACTTGGTGGCACACTTGTAATCCTAGAGCTGGGGAATCAGACACAGGCAGATTCCATGGCCTGTTGACCAACCAGCCTAGCTTAATGGATGTGTTCCAGTCAAGTGAGAGAGCCTTCTCAAAACACAGTTCCTAAGGAATGACAAGTAGGGCTGTCCTCTGTCCTACACGCACACAGACACACACACACACACACACACACACACACACACACACACATACACATACACCACACACACATACACATACACATACACACACACAGACATACACACACATACACATACACAGACACAGACACACACACACACAAGACACATAGACACACATGTGTGCATATGCAGCCACATGCACAACTGTACCCTCATACATGTAGACATGAACATAAACATGCATGTGCAAATAATAACAATAATAAAATAAATTGTGGGCTACTGATGTAGCATGGTGGTAGAGCCTGGTTTGTATAAAACCCTGGATTCGATCCTTTGCAAAGGTAAACAGACACACACATAAATGCATACACACATACATACTGCAGTTTGAAAATAGGTAGTAGTTTCCAGAGACTCCTGTGTTAAAGGTTTAGACTCCAGGGAGGTATTATTGAGAAACGATGAAACCGTGAGGAGGCAGGGCTTCATAAAACCTTAGGTCCTTGGGTCATTAGAAACATGCCTTTGAAGTGGGCTGTGGGACCCCAATATCTCAGTGTCTTTAGAGGCAGGAAGATGGCCTCACCACATCTTTCCAGAGACATGACGATTAAGGCCATCTGGTTTTAGACTACCTACCACTTGGAGATCTGTAAGCAAAAATAAACCTTTCCTCTTCATAAGTTAATTGTGTCCGGCATTTTGTTATAGTAACACGAAGCTCTCTAATATATCTACTATTCAAACAGAGTGGAAACCTGTGTAGCCTCCTTCCTCATTTACTCCTTTATACTTCCACTGCATAGCTGTCGTCTTATGGTAAATAGTACTTTTGAGTGAGGCAAACTTCTCATATTATTTATAGACGTTTATTTAACTGATTTTGCTGAGCATCGAAGTGACTAGCTGAAAGTCAGCGCCAGTCAAGGCTGTGAAAATGTCCCCTAGTGCTCATGTTTCACTTCTGTTAAAATTACTGCTCGATTGCTTTTGGATTTTTAAAACTTCACTCCTCAGCCTTTCTGCTAAGACCAGGTATAGATTTTCTGAACCTCACAAGTTCTTAGGAGAATTTTTAAGTTCTTATGTAATAGACTAGACGATTTATTCACTGCAAATATCACTCTGCTATTCGGTCCCGCAGCGTCTGCTGACGTGGCCGCTGTTGCATAAGCTGTAAAGAGGCCCGGTGGAAATAGGCCTGTGATAAAGAGAATGTTATTTCAGTAACTTACTTCAGGACTCCTGGGACCAATTTACGTCTCTGGTTACATAAGCAGTCGGGTGTGCAGTGATACTCGGACCACCACGGGTGGGCACCTGGAAGAGCTGCTGTGAGCGCACAAACGGGCAACTCAACTGGACACCACGCTCAGAGCTGGCTGCCCACCGTGCTGGATGGAGGTGTAAAGGCCAAATGGAAGTTCCAAACCCAGCCGTGAGAGGCAGCGGGGGTGGGGGTGGGGGAACAAGGGCGCTATTTTAGGCCTAATGAAAGGAGAATTTGAAGCGGAAAGGGCAGGACATATTTGGACAGTAGGTGGCACAATATCGTCCTAGTGTTGCTAAGAATTAGACTTGGAGGAGAGAGGTGATGAGCTGTAGACCGGAGGAGTCAGGTAATCCAGGAGAAACTCAATAGACAATTGCTACGGAATGCATGCGTGTGTGCATACATACATACATATACACACACACATACACACAGAGAGAGAGAGAGAGAAAGAGAGAGAGAGAGAGAGAGAGAGAGAGAGAGAGAGAGAGAGAGATGCTTAGAAATCTGTGGGTAGACAGAACAACCTACTGTAAAAGTTGGATGTATTGATGCCCTCGGTGTAGTTGTCCCCAGGCCCTCCACAGTGCTCTCCAGAAGCGCCCACCTTTTCAGGAATGGAGCAAAGGGCTGAGTATATCGTAGCCCGGACACTTGCTAAGGACATAGGAGAGTCCTGTGCTCTACCTGCTCTCTGAAGGGTATGCCCTTTAACGGAGAGAAGACCACATGGTGCAGCCACCATACCACGGAAAACAGGTGCCCAGAGCCAGGGAAACTGGCTGGCTGGCTTGAGGACCACCTTGGTTTTGTCCTGTGATGGGGGGAGGTTTGCTTCAGCAAGAGTTTGGATTCTTCTGCTTGAGATGCTGGCCTTACAGAAGAATTCAGAGAAGACAGACTGAGGAGCTTGGGAGAGCAAGGCTCCCCCACCCCTTCTGGGAGAGAGGGCCAAAGGCCAGTCACGTCAAGGAGATTTGACCCAGTTTTAGACTTGCCGCTCAAACGCTAAACAGAACCTGGGACCCCTAACCACAGAACCGGGACCAAATGGTAGGTAACCAGGCATCTTTTGAAAACTCACAGTGGGTGAGCCAGGTAGTTCAATTGTCCCAACTGAAGAAAGAACCCTCAAGAGCTAGACATGTCCTCAGAGAGTAGCAGGTGTTTACCAGTTCCTGGAGTATCTAAGGTGGGCGATGCATGGCAGAACAACGTGGGTTATAAAAGAGATCCAGGAAAGGAAGGTGTCAGCATAGTGCCCCGTGTGTGCAGCACCAGAGAGCTGGGCTGTCACCACATTCCCGGACTCTCGTAACAGTGTTAGCCATGTGGCCACACACAGAGTAGATGGAAACAAACACACACACACACACACACACACACACACACACACACACACACACACACACACACCGAGGACTTGAAATTAATCCGTGTGGAACAAAGATGTTACACTGAATGCTCACAGGTACACGGTCGGTGCAGATAGGTAAGGCAGGCGGTTCAGAGGCCAGGAAGACCAGAACTGGAGGAAGGCATTAACAAATCCGGAAAATATGAAACCAGTGTGAGAAAGGAGCCTGCCCTTCCCCTTTGCTTGTATGTTACACCCTCTTCCGACCTCAGCTCGCGGTCAGGATGTGGACCACCACACGGTGGCGCTGCCGTCTAATCCTTAGTCTCCTTGGTCGGCCCTGTTTGTCTATGATGGCCGTCGCGTGTGTTTGTTGACTGCCTCGTGTTCTTGTTAGCTTTCAGACTAAACGAAATTTGGAAGTCACCATGAAAGGGAGAATTCTCCGGGGTGGAGACTCAAGATTCTGGCCCTCGTCGCAGTGACATTTTCTCTGTGAAATAACGAACCCTCATTCCTATGTGTGCTCTTCGCTCCCCCGGGACATTTCAATGGTAGAGGTCAGTACCCTGAGCTACAATCAACGGATAAAGTCACCTACTGCCACGGCCGAGGTCAGATCCCAGGCCACGGGAAATCCTTCAGGTCATTATTACCCTGTCTTATTGTTAGTGGTGTTTTCTGAAGCTCTTCCTCAGCTGGCCCTGGCCGAGCTTGGCTTTCTCTTCTGTCACAGTCTTTGCAGCTGATCCCGAGAGTAGTCTTTAATAAACACACTGGAAACAAGTCTGAAGGTTTTCCTGAAACACCGCCATTATTTGAGAGAATGAAGTCAACACACAAGGGAAACGGAAACCAGAGAGGAAGGCTGGGTGCAGTCAACCTGAGGGCCGGCTCTAATGCAGGCATCCTGTGGTTTGACTTGAGAACCAGATGTTTCATATTTGAAAATATTCGGTTTCAGGGCTGGTTTGAGCTGGTTCTCCAAGCAGAAAGCCGTGGCTGATATAACGGGCGTCTGAACAAACTGTATGGGCTATTCTTAAATATTAGTTTAAAAGATCATTCCTCGGTTTAGACGGCAGCTACTTGAACACACTGTATCTGGTTTCCTTTATTTTCTTTCTTTAAGATGTTTTTATTATTAACTAATTTACTAATTTGTGTTGAAGGGTCTCATGCGTGTACCCCAGGCTGGCCAGAGTCTTCAGATCCTCCTGTGCGCTGGGATTTCAGGCCCATGTGACCACGCCTGTTTTCTGCAGTTGAACTGAGGACTTTGCACAAGCGTGGTGAGCACTCTGCCAGGCACCTCCTGAGCCTTGCTTGGTTTCCTCAGTGCGGAATCAACACTAGCAAGGACCTGCTCATTGCATTATTATTGGAAAGGTTAGACAAAGAAATACATACAGGTTGCCTGGAACCGTGCCGGACACATCAGGAACCCCTAAATATTATTGGCTCCAGGATCAGATCACTCTTTACCCCATAGCTTTCGGGGAAATGCCTTTGCTGCTTTGTGGGTTGGTAAAATCATGGCAAAAGATGGTCACAATTGGCTCCCGCCACCCATCTGGAGTTCCAGAAAGCAAATGCCTAAAGGAGCAAGCTCAGTAGCAAGACAGTAGGGACCGGGGCACATGGGAAGCCTAGGTCTCCTCAGCTGTGCTTGAGCATGGCCGCCAGAACCATACGCAAACAAGGTTTTGTTGTCACCAAGTCTGACTCAAAATAGTTTATCTCTGCAACATTGGCTAAACAAAGGAGAGCAAATAAAATACACCTGCCAACCCCAACCTGAGGTTTCCGTTGAGTGACGTTTATGGAGTAGCATATTATAGAGCGAATTTTTTATAAGCTATTTTTAAATAATAAAGGAATATAGATTGTGTAAATAATGTTGATAATGTTGGTGAGGGTGCAGTGAGAGCAGCGGCCCCCACTCCGCCTCTCTTAGGCTCTACCCCAACAGTCATGAGCCCATAAATAACACTATTACTCCAGTCTTGGTTTTGTTGTTGTTGTTGTTGTCCTTGTTGTGGCTGTGTTGTGTTGGTTTTTGGCTTTGGTTTTGTGCTGAGGCAAGGTCTCTTTATGTAGTCCCTGAAGCAGTGCCCTTGAACTCACAGAGATCCGTCTGCCTCTGCCCTCCAAGTGCTGGGGTTAAAGGCCCATGTCACCACATGCGGAAGGACTAATGTATCTAGTTCTTATCATGAAACATGAAGATTTAATTTCTGAGTTGGAAAGATTAATGGTTTACTGGTAGAGCAATCCCCTGGCATGTCCTGAGTTTGATTCCCCAATTAGTAATGACCAAAAAAGAATTTGTAATAAGGATTTAATCATAAATCCTTTACAGTTCATTTTTTTTGGCTTAAAACATAAAATTGTATGTTTCCCCTAGTTAATTCCGCATTTCCGCATTTAGTTACATATATACATTTAATTATATATAAATACATATATGTATATATATTAAAGATTTATTTATTTTATGTATGTGAGTACACGGTCGCTCTCCTCAGACACACCAGAAGAGGGCATGGGATCCCATTACAGATGGTTGTAGGCTACCATGTGGTTGCTGGGAATTGACCTCTGGAAGAGCAGTCAGTGCTCTTAACCACTGAGCCATCTCTCTGCCCCCCAACTCCTATTTTTTTAACCTTGCAAATAAATAAAAAACATCACACACCAAAATTAACCAGGTCTGAAGTCTGTACAATGCAGTGAACTTCTATACAGCCCCGCCCCTCAGGTGGAGGCGCTCCTCCTGCCCCGCCCCTCAGAGGGAAGTGATCGTCCTGGCCCCATTCGCTAGTATTACTCACTCGGGCCACCGTATCCAGCCTAACTGCTTTATGTAACGCTGTGAAAGTTGAATTGGCAGGATTCAATCAAAACCACATTACTTGATGGAGAGATCTAATACAAAGATTTTTTTTTTTCCCAACAGCTCTGCCTGTGGTGGAACTGGCCTGGAACTCACAGAAATCCTCCTGCCTCTGCCTTCTGAGGGTTAGGATAAAGGGCGTGTGCCACCACAACTGGTTTTCTTCCTTCCTTCCTTCCTTTCTTCCTTCCTTCCTTCTTTCCTTCCTTCCTCCCTTCCATTTTAAAGATTTTTTTAACTATGTCTTTAGTAGTATACGAAAGAGATCTTTGTAGTACATGACATCTCTAACTGAAGGGGTTAAAAAGAACCGTAAACCAGGGTTTCCAGTCCTGTTATTGGTGCCACATTAGGTGGAATCCCTTGTAGGGACCTGTCCTGTGTATAGTAGGGTGTTTATTTCAAAGCATCCCCTGCCGAAACCCAGCAGATGGGGGCCATGCTCCCTCGCCTGCCCTGCGATGTAACAAACACCTCTCTAACTCTTGGCAACGTCCTTCCTAAAAGTTATCTCAAAGGCAGCGAAGGTGGGGAGCAGCTGCCACCACAGTGCTCGCAGAGGAGAAAGAGAAGGGGAACTGCTTAAATTAGAAATCTGCTGATGCTCGTTCCCTGCACTGGGCACGGTGAAGCCAGTTCTGCCGGTGCTGCCAAAACTGCAAACCGGGCTCCATTGCTACCAGAAAGCAAGCTGCGGTTTGTGGGACAAGTCTGCACTCCGGAACAGCAGCCGCCTGATTTCTTCGGCCTCCCTCGAGCGCCCCCTATAGGCAGAGTCTCGAAGGGAGCCAGTCCGCAAGGGAAGCCCCTTGGTGGAGGGGAAAGGCTAGAATTGGTTCTAGCAAAGCTGGAAATGTATGCAGGAATAACGGAAGATCATGGCGAGTTTGAATTTACGTCTGTGGACAAAAACTTTTAAGAGAATAAGCGTTTTTATATACTTAAAGGCAACAAATTGCATATGTTTTCCTAGTGGCTAATCCTATGTTCTGTGAATTGATTCTTACTGCTTTTGTGCTTGGCATAACCTTACTTCCGATCTTAAGAACAGTTGTCTTAATTCATCCGTGCCAGCTCCCCGAGACTCCCAGAGCATGCTGCATTTGACTTTTTACTTTTGCTGTTTAAATGTTTCTTTCTCCCACAAGACTGTTAATGCCTCGATAAGAATTGTGTTTTATTGATTTTTGTCTAACTCACTAAGTATTCCTTAAAAGCCTAATCACGGATGAACTGTCTGGAAGAAAAAGAATAGAAAATATAAATGTGCTTGTAAACAGGCACGTCCCAGGGCTCTCAGATGGCAAGGGAATTAAAACAGATTTTAAACGGCCAGGCATGGTGGTGCACACCTTTAATCCCGGCACTCGGGAGGCAGAGGCGGGTGGGTCTCTATGAGTTTGAGGCCAGCCTGGTCTACAGAGTGAGCTCCAAGTCATCAAAGGCAAAATGGTGACACACGCACACTTAAAACTAATAGAAGCAAATATTTAAAGAACAGACGAGTATAGCTTTAAGGTTGACAGGATGACTCGGTTGGACACAGGTTGTGGAGAACATTCTAGATCCAAGCAAAAGCAGCCTGGATGATTTTGTCCTTGCTTATTACTCTGGTTTCTGTTACCTTATGGCATTTCCAGTCGAGTTTTCTTAATGCTCTTTGAACACGGAAATCATATTTCTACCTTAGGGCCTTTGTTCACACAATTCTTCCACAGGGATATACATGCCTCATCTCTTTTCACTGTTTGCATGAATCCCTCCCTCCCTCCTTCCCTCCCCTTCTCCCTTCCTCCCTCCCTCCTCTCTTTCTTCAAATGTTATTGGGGTTAAACCTAGAACTTTAATATCTAGGAAAGCACTCTACCACTGGGCTACATTGCCACCCCTATAAATATTTGCTTTTTGTCAAGGGCTCAGTAATTCGCCCAGGCTGGCTTTAAACTCACTAGGTACCTCTGGCAGGCCTTGAACTCGCCAAGTAGTCTGCAGCAGCTTCCCTTGTAGCCGAAATTACAGCTATACAGGTTCATTAAAATACACTAGAAGGCGTTTATTTACTAGACGGTGTCTGTTCTGGTCACTGGATTCAGAACCTATATCCTAGATACTAGAACTCGTATAGTCTAGTACATAGTGGAAGACTGTTATTATCGGTGTGGAGGTGCTAAGGGTGGAACCCCACTGTATACTTGACTCTGATATGGGTACTGGATTCAGCGACCAAAAAGAGACGTGCGTAGTGCATAAATTATTTGTGGTGTCCAGTGCATTCATATATGACCGTGAGGACACAGCAGAGATCAGAGGCGTGTTCTCTGAGCTGAGGAGACCTAGCCAGCATCACTGAATGAAGACTAGGTACGAGCTCATTTAACCATTATCCGTCTGTGTAGTTGTTTTTGCAGAGACTCTAAATTTCAAGATTGTTTGAGCCAAGCTGGAGGTTGATTGTCGCTGTTTGCTACTGCTGCTGACAGTGAACCGTCTCAGCTCTGAGAAACCACGCAGTTCTTCCCCTGCAGATTTTGAGCACCTTCCCTTCCTGAACTTTCCCAAGGAAAACGTCCTATCTGTACCTCAACATAGCCCGGAATGTAAATCACAGCCACCAGTTTCTGCCACTCAAACACCAACACAATATGACCTCACACAGAGCTGTGAGATCGGGTTGCCATGGTAACCTCCATTCCCATCATCGTGAGCTAATTGTTCTGTTTGAAAACTGCTGCTCCTGAGGTTCAGCGAGCTTCAACCCTGCCAGACCTCAGCCGGCAGGAAGCTAAATGATGTGTTATTATTCAGCATAATTATTTGCCAACAATCTATATTTAGAAGTGGGAGAGTATATGGAAGAGAGATTTTTTTTAAAAGGGGGTCTTTTCAATCTATCCAGGGCTACTGTAAGTCCGAGCACCTTTTCTTTCTGTCGTTGGGACATCCCTTTATTCTGACGGCCCCTAAGTTGTACCGCCCCCATCCCACACCTCTGCCTTTCCAGCATATTAGCATCCCACGGTAAGAGAACATCACAGAATTGGCCCTCTTGGTCTTATTCTTTAGGAGACACCAGAGAATCGTGGGAGAATATATTACCTATGTGATTTAAGCCCGTTAAAGGGAAAATGAACCAGCTAAAAAACCTCCAAGTTCTCCATTATTTGGAAAAGGAAAACGTGATTACATTGTGTAATTAATGTACTAACGTAACTAGTATAGGTTTTTGAAAGTATACTTATAGGAACTTAAGTCATAAAAATACATGGAGATTTTTCTTTCTATTTGTCTGACCACCCCCTTTAAAAAAAATACTTGTTTATTTATTATATATGGGTACACGGTAGCTGTCTTCATACACACCAGAAGAGGGCATCAGATCCCATTACAGATGGTTGTGAGTCACCATGTGGTTGCTGGGATTTGAACTCAGGACCTCTGGAAGAGCAGTCAGTGCTCTTAACCGCTGATCCATCTCTCCAGCCTGGATATAATATATCTTATTCTATTCTTGCTGCTAAAGATTTATATGTATTAAAAAAGACGTTTGTTTATATTGTTATAATTAAAAAAAATTGAAGTCTCTCAGGGCAATGGTGATGCATGTCCTTAATCTCAGCACTCGGGAGGCAGAGGCAGGCAGTCGGAGTTGGAGGCCAGCCTGGTCTACAGACGGAGTTCCAGGACAGTCAGGGCTACATAGAGAAACCCTGTCTTGAAAAAAGGAAGGAGAAGTAGGAGAAGGGGAAGAGGGAGGGGGAGGAGGAGAGGGAAGAGGGGAGAGGGGAGAGGAGAGGAGAAGGGAGAGGGGAGGAGAGGGGAGAGGGGATGAGAGGGGAAAGAGAGAGGGAGGGAGAGAGAGAGAGAGGAAAAAAGACAAAAAAAACGTTGAAGTCTTACAGTTCTGGAGGGTGAAAAGACCATAAACAAGGTCCCAGGAGATCAGTATCTGATGGGACCTTACTTACCCCTCAGGATATCATCTATGTGTCCTTGTGTAGCAGAAGAGACAAAGACCCTGGGCTGCTTTTACAAGAGTCCTAGTCTCCTCACAGGACTTCATCCTCATGACCTCTTCACCTCCCAAACTTTCCTTTCTATCTCCTACTCTACATTAGATTTAGCCTTAGTCAGGGTTTCTATTCCTGCACGAACATCATGACCAAGAAACAAGTTGGGGAGGAGAGGGTTTATTCAGCTTACACTTCCACGTTGCTGTTCATCACCAAAGGAAGTCAGGACTGGAACTCAAGCAGGTCAGAAAGCAGGAGCTGATGCAGAGGCCATGGAGGGATATTTCTTACTGACTTGCTTCCTCTGGCTTGCTCAACTTGCTCTTATAGAACACAGCCTTACAGCTGGATCTCAACATTTTGGCTGGCTGACCAGTGAACCTCAGGATATGCCTTCTCCCTATAATGCTGGGGTTACGGGCATGCAGAGCCATACCAGACATTTTACACAGGGTCTGGGATTCAAACTTAGGTCCTCACATTTGCCCAGCAAGCGTTCCCAGCCACTGTGCCATCTCTGAAGTTCGTCAATATCTGAACTTTGGAGGGACACGAGCATTCTAATCACAGCAGAAAGTGACGTTGGCCTTCAGCTGTCTGTCATGAATGGGAAGAGTAGTCCGTTGACACTAGCAGCCATTGAGTTAGGGCATCTCTGTACAACCCTGGCACAAGATAGAGACCCCATAGGCTCATGTGGCCCAGCTGGCTAATGAAGTTCTGCAGGCAGTTGCGTAAACCAGCCACACAATGTCTCCGTGGTTAAGAGCACTTCTTTCTTTTGTGGAAGCCCTGGGATCAGTTCCCAGCACCCATACAACAGTTCCAAACTGTCCCACAACTCCAGTATCAAGGGTCTAACACCCTTGTTTGGCCTCCTAGGGCACCAGGTACACATCAGTACACATACACACAGGCAAAACACTCATACCAATGAAACAAAGTAAATAAATCTTTTTAAAAAAGTTTAATAATATGGTCACATTCCTTTCAAAAGGAAAAAAAAATGAGCAGGCCAAAAGCTTGCCTTGTAGTGTGTAGCCCAGGCTGTCCTGGAACTCACAATGTAGACCAGGCTAGCCTCGAACTCAGAGATCTGCCTGCCTCTGTCTCCCAGGCGCTGGGATTAAAGATATGAGCCACCACAGGCCAGTAAGAAAAGATCTTTTAGCATAAGAAAAGGAGCTCCAAAATGAACAATTGGCTTTATGTCTTTCATTACATATATTTATTATTTTGTACGTGAGTAAAGAATAATTTTGTTCTTTATAAGAAAGACCACATTGTTAGCCTGTAACATAATAAAATATTGTTTTCAATTCACTTGAAGCTCTAAGTTAGATGCCTTCTGGCATCCTACATTTGAACCCCAGATGACCGCATAGGACATTAAAAGCAGCATCACTTGGACCATAGCTTTTTCACTCAGCCTACTGCAATAGGAGCTCTGGAGAAAATATTTTTTTAAATGTATTTATTTTATTTCTATGAGTACACTGTTGCTGTCTTCAGACACACCAGAAGAGGGCATCGGATCCCATTACAGATGGTTATGAGCCACCATGTGGTTGCTGGGATTTGAACTCAGGACCTCTGGAAGAGTGGTCAGAGCTCTCAACCGTTGAGCCATCTCCCTCTTCAGCCCCTGGAGAAAACATTGATGCCAGACCAATTACAACTGATTCCCTTGAGGTGTAGTCCCAGTGTGCACACGTCCTAACGTCCAGGAGATTCTTCACGCAGCTGTGGCTGAGAATGGCTGAGACTGTGGATGAAAATCACTGCTTCCCTGCCCTCCTTTCCCCAATCCCTTACCAGGTTGGCTGGATGGCCACCTACAAGTAGATGGTGAGAGGTCTCTCAACCTTGGGATTCGCAGGCATGGAGAGATGGCTCAGCAGTTAAGCATGCTGACTGTTCTTCATAATGTCATAAGCCAGTTTCGAAGTATCTTCAGATTAGGAAACTGAAGGCTTTCCCCCTCTCATACCAACTAGTTCTTCTCTTCTCCAACATCACCTGAGACCTACAAAAAACCTATAAGGAAACTCTTTCCACTTTAGACAGTCTGTCCTGCAACCTGTGAGCCAAGAACCAGGTTCTTGAACTCAGGACCTCTGGGAGAGCAGTCGGTGCTCTTAACTGCTGAGCCATCTCTCCAGCCCCTCATCACAATCAAGTATTAACTTTTATTGTAACACACACACACACACACACACACACACACACACGTATCCCCACATCTGTGTGTGTGTAGGTGTATATAATACCACTCTGAGAGCAAATAGTTTTGCCTGATGAAGCAAGACTCTGTCTGAACAGAACAAAGCTCAATAAAATATATGCCTTCCTCACCCCTCAGCCATCTCAGCCAGCTGGGAAACGGAAGAACCTGAAGCCTCACATCCATAGGCCAGCAAGAATGACAGAAGTATGCAACTTTAGACACAGTTTGTTTGTTTGTTTGTTTTTTCTTTTTCTTTTTCTGAGCTGGGGACCGAACCCAGGGCCTTGTGCTTGCTAGGCAAGCGCTCTACCACTGAGCTAAATCCCCAACCCTAGACACAGTTCTTTAAAGGCGGGACTCTGTTGGTGAGAAAGGACGAAGAGCTCCCATCCTCCTACCCACAGGACCAAGAGTCTTTCACAGAGGCCCAAGGCTGAGCAGGAATGCTTAATGGGACCTGCACTGTCCAGACCAGCCCCAGGGAGACTGATTCCTGAGAATCTGACATTTGACCCTTAAAAATAGTAACTTTTGGGCTGGGGAGACGGCTCAGTGGTTAAGAGCACCGACTGCTCTTCCAGAGGTCCTGAGTTCAAATCCCAACAACCACATGGTGACTCACAACCATCTGTAATGGGATCCGATGCCCTCTTCTGGTGTGTCTGAAGACAGCTACAGTGTGCTCATATACAAAATAAATAAATCTTTAAAAAAGAAAATAGTAACGTTCAAGAAAAGAAAAACAAGAGAGTGGGGGAGACGGAGAAAGAATGCAGTCTCACTTCTCGAATGACAACAAAACCCAGAATCAGCGAGTCGAAGATGAATTTGATAGTCCTTTTCTTCAAGAATTCTTACAAAAGCCAGGGATGAGGCAGGAGGATAGCTTGTTTGAGATAAGCCAAGGCTACACTGTAAATCCTTGTCTCAAAATTTAAAGGAGATGAAAATGTAAAAAGAAGGGAGGGTAGGAGGAAAAGAAGGAAAGAGGGAAGGAGGGAGGGAGGGAGGCTGACACATTTAAACTGGGGATAAATTACTTGAAATAAATGATGAGGGCTTGGAGAGATGGCTCAGCGGTTAAGATCTCTGCTCTTCCAGAGGTTCTGAGTTCAAATCCCAGCAAACACATGGTTGCTCACCACCATCTGTAATGGGATTCGATGATCTCTTCTGGTGAGTCTGAAGGCAGCGACAGTGTGCTCACATACATGAAAGAAATAAATAAATCTTCAAGAAAGAAATGGTGAATACAGCACTTACATAAAGGCCATCTCGAGGGTATTAAAGCTTTCAGAATCTGAATGTGGGAGTAATGGGTTCATTTCTAAAATGCCTCAGAAGCATGATTGATTTAATATTTGATAGTCTGTGCTCCATGTCTGCGAGGTTGATTTTAAACACAGGCACGTACTGCTGCAGATATATTCCCCCATCTAGATCCAAAGCCAGAATGCACAAAGGGATGCCAAGGACACATGAAGAGCACACACAGCCTTTCAGGGACTGTTTCTCTCTCTCCGTATGTCCATTTGCTTCTTGAAGGCATGGGCATGAGTTGGGTCATTTAGAACAGGGCCTTGTAAATAAATGAAACTAGCAATGAAATCAATCAAGTATTCCCCAATCGCTTGAAAGGGGACAAAAAGACTATGAAAACCCTTTCACATTGTTTTTGCTGATGTTTTTCAAGACAGGGTTTCTCCGTGTAGCCCTGGCTGGCCTGGAACTCACTTTGTAGCCCAGGCTGGCCTCGAACTCACAGAGATCCTCCCGCCTCTGCCTCCTGAGAGCCAAGGCATGTACTGCCCCACCTGGCTGAAAACTCCCGTTTGCATAAATATCTAGAAATAAGAATTCTGAGTATACTTTTCAAAAAGAGGAAGTATGGTTCTTTGAGACCCTCACTATAGATTCTGTATTTTAATGTCACAGAATTGAAGCAAAGATAAGGTTTTACAATTTCTAAGTTACTCAAAAATTTCATTCTGCTGGGTGCAGTGGTGCATACCTTTAATCCCAGTGCCCAGGAGGCAGCAGAGGCAATCAGATCTCTGTGAATTTAAGACCAGCCTGGTTGGTATGTAATGAGACCCAGGCTAACCAGGGCTATACAGTCTCTCAAAAGACAAAAAATAAAAAAATTTTTAAAAAAAAGAAAGAAAAGGGGAAGAAAAAGATTTTGTCATTGAATTAATTATGCCTTTACAAAACAATTAAAAATTACAGATGTGAATCAATGAAGCCAAACAAGAAGGCTACCTGGAGTCATTTTTCTCTTGATCAATAGAATACTATGTAGACAGTGATTTGTTTTCAATTCCTTAAAGTTTCCTATACCACACTTCCCTCCCAACACACACACACACACACACACACACACACACACACACACACACACACATCAAACCACAAAATGGAACATGTCTTTCTTCTGATAGGATCCTGGTGTGTGTGGTGGGAATGCAGCTGGTAGCGTGTCATGTGACCTGGAGCATCAGAGTGAATCCAGGTATTTCTCTGAACTTGCCACCTTGCTCATTTAAAGCCTTCCCTAAGACAGGAATAGTCATCTCTCTGATCCATTGCCACCTGCCCTGACACTTTGCCACCTGTACCTCTGCCATGTGTCTGAGCCCCCATTAGATTCCCAAAGGCAACTGTGTTAGTATTTTCACCATGATGTCCTACAGGAACAAGCAAAAGATACCAGGAGCAAAAGCACAGAAGCCAAGCTACCATCCAGGTGACAAGCATCACGAACCAGACTCCAGGATGGACTGAATAACTAACAAACTCAGATGCTGCTGATCCCAAGTCAGACAGGCAGGGGCAGCCCAGAAGCCCCGGGCAACGATCAGTCTGCACCTGGGTGGTTCCTAACCATGAGAAAAACAGCTTTGCTGTTTAAGGAGATGATCTTGGATCTTCCATTGACCAACTGGGTAATTCCCCACAGGATGTATTCAATTTCTCTGAAGTAGGTCCCCAGTTGCAGGGATAAATAAGCCCTACTCCCTACCTCCCATCCCTCACCCAATGCTAAGTAAGACACCTTTCCTGCACCTCTTAGGATCAAGCCCTGACAAATGCATTCCTCTGAATTCTTGCTGGGGTCACAAATCCAGGGGCCCTCGGCGCTCCTCCAGCCTCTCTCTCGTTCTGTTTTTCGTCACTGGACTAGCACACCATCTGTCGTAGTCAGACATTCCACACACCTTATGGGTTGCTATTAGGCTCTCAGTGTTGAGCGAAGTGGGCGTGTCCATCACGCCCATGAAATTTGCAAGTCAAATTAGAGAAACAAATAGCCAATAAAAACACTGTTAATGAATACTGTTAATGAATAAGCTGGAGAAGACGCTGTGGAAAAGAAACACCAGCCCTACTGAAATCAACACCCGAAGCTTAGCTCTAAAAATGAGAAGTTAAGTAGATAAAGGGAATGTGAAGAAGAGGGATGTAGGGAGCTGAGAGAAACCCGTTAGTGTAGAGACTATTTGGGGGGGATTTGGACTCTGAGTCAAAGGAATGAGAAATCACTGAAGGGCTGTTGTGATGATGGTTTGTATATGCTTGGCTCAGGAAGTGGCCTATTAGGAGGTGTGGCCTTGTTGGAGTGGGTGTGGCCTTGTTGGAGTAGGTGTGGCCTTGGAGTAGGCGTGTCACTGTGGGTGTGGGCTTAAGACCCTCACCCTAGGTGCCTGGAGTCAATCTTCCACTAGCAGCCTTCAGATGAAGATGTAGAACTCTCAGCTCTGTCTGTCTAGTGTTGCCATGTTCCTACCTTGATGGTAATAGACTGAACCTCTGAACCAGTAAGCCAGCCCCAACTAAATGTTGTCCTTTATAAGAGTTGCCTTGGTCATGGTGTCTCTTCACAGCAGTAAAACCCTAACTGAGAGAGCTGTAGATAATAAAAGTGGGCTTGAATTTTAACCCGGGCACACATCCCAGCACAGCACCATCCCTTCCCCAGCTGCCACACTTCACCCCTGCAAGCATAGGGGCAACACATTGCACTGGTGAAGGAGTAGAAATGGAGTAAATGGCAGGAAACCTATGGGCGGGGTAGGGGCACGTGACCTCCTGGACTGGGCCAATGAGCACAGTATGCTGGACTGAGCGCTGCGGTGACAGGCTGAGCAAGATGGATTCAGTCTCTACCTCAGTCCAGCATTCGAGAAAGCTTGTAAGCCAGCCATCCAGACAGGGATACATACAATGGGAGTGGAGATGCCCTGGCTGTCCCAAAACTCATTCTGTAGAGCAAGCTGTCCTGGAACTCAGAGATCGGCCTGCCTCTACCTTCCGAGTGTTGAGATTAAAGGTGAGCTCCAGAGCATCTGCCAGAGACTGGTGTTCTCTGAGTTTATTCTAAACAAGAGTTGTAAAATACCCATGTGGTGTTCTATCCTCTTCTGGGCTGGAGCCTGGCCCTACACAGCCCTTTCAGATAAGCCTTGCTCCTTGAATCCCAGCTTAGAGGCTTAGGGATCTCACTTCAATGCTAACTGTATTTCAGAGTATCTCTTTGGGAGATTTTAACTTCTTTGAAAAGAAGAAATGGGCACCTGCTTAGCTCTACAATTCCGGTCTGTACCTTGCTTCTCTTCTTTGCAAAAGAACCCACTGACTGCTCAAGAATGCCAATTAGGAAAGCCTGTGATAACGGCAGGTCCAACCAGGCTAGCATCACAGCACCTGACTCACCCAGTGAGGGCTCCTAGCATCCCCAGCACCACGTCCACCAGGAGAGGGGCGGTTTCCACACATCCCCAGAACCGATTCACCCACCAGGCCAGTAGAGGGTGTTCGAGGCTCCTGCTGAGTCCTACTGGCTCCAACCTAAAGACAGGAGCACCCTTCCTTGAGCTATGATGGGAGACGCACTTTCACTAAAAACCTTCTCTTTCCAACTTCTGGAAAACAGGGAATTATACGTTCTCATGGTAGTAGACTAATGATTGGTTTGCTGAATCATTTTTACCACGGTGAAACTGTCCTAATACTTTCATTAATGTACAAGGAGGCAGAGGGAGCTAGCACTTTCACGGGCTCTCACACCAAAACCGTATTGACATTCTTTTCTGAGATAGGTGACTGTCTTGGTCACGGCTTGTATTCCTACACAAACATCATGACCAAGAAGCAAGTTGGGGAGGAAAGGGTTTATTCAGCTTACACTTCCATATTGCTGTTCATCACCAAAGGAAGTCAGGTCAGGAAGCAGGAGCTGATGCAGAGGCCAGGGAAGGATGTTATTTACTGGATTGCTTTCCCTGGCTTGCTCAGCTTGCTTTCTTATAGAATCCAGGACCACCAGCCCAGGGATGGCTCCACCCACAATGGGCTGGGCCCTCCCACCCTTGATCACTAATTGAGAAAATGTCTTACAGCTGGGTCTCATGGAGGCATTTCCTCAAGGGAGGCTCCTTTCTCTGTGATAACTCCAGTTTGTGTCACGTTGACACACAAAACCAGTCTTTACAGTGACTTTCTGGAAAGGACAGAACTCCCATGGTTGTCACATTAGGTTTCAGAGCACGAAAAGGAAAGGTCAGCCTGCTAAAACTCCAGGGATCATGAAAGTAAGCTAGAATAGAGAAAGAAAAAAGATGGAATTCTACAATAAGTAGCAAACAGATTTTCTGTGCGTGCGTGCGTGTGTGTGTGTGTGTGTGTGTGTGTGTGTGTGTGTGTGTGTGAATAGATTCATATGATAGGCTGCATGATAAAAAAAAAAGAAAGAAAAGAAAAACCTCTCTGAGTATTTAATGCGTATTGCTGAATGATAATTTACACCAGTGGTGTCTGTGTACTCGGCAATTCATGCAAACTTAATAATGAGAAGCTTGAGGAGAAAATAAGACTCTGGCTCACTTAGAATAATGATTAATTCCCAACTGTAATTAGCACCTCAGAAGGTCTCAACAGAGATGCTAGCTGGGTATGCAGTGGTGACGTAACTCAACTATGTCTGAGCCATATTGATGATGTTGGGAGCAGGGTACAGACTGTCTCTTTCTTTAAAAACATATTGATTCATTTTGTGTACACATATTGGAAAGAAGCAAACTCATGGAGGTCAGAGTATAACTTGTGACACTCGGTTCTCTCCTACCATGTGGATCCTGCTCGAGGCTCAGACTCAGGTTGCCAAGCTTGATGGCAGGCGTGTTTACACACTGAATCATCTCACCAGCCCTGCTAAGGCTGTGTCATGGTTGCCCATGTGTATGGGTATTTTGCCAGCATGTGTGTCTGTCCACCGATACATTATGCCTGGGGAGGACAGTGGGTCCCCTGGAACTATATTGACTTGCAAGCTGCCATGTGGGTGTTGGGACCCAAACCTGGGTCTTCTTGAAGAGCACTTGGCAAGTGCTCTTAACTGTTTAGCCATCTCTCTAGCCCCCTCTCTATTCCTTTATTTTATTTTTTTTAAGGATGACAGGCCCAGCAACTGGTCCATGGCTTCCATACTGACAGATCAAGAACCAGTTGGGGAACAGGACCTTAACATCAGCACTGCCCCTACGCAAGGGTTCAAACACTCTCCAACTCTTTTTGAAGAGGTCTTTGAGTACTTACCTTCTGACTTTCTGACTGGAGTATCTAAAGTGCATTCCTGTTATTGGGGTGCACTGCTACTGGGATGAGAAGTGGTTGGCCTCCCCATAGCTTCAGAAACAGAGGAGAAATGTCAGAAGGCCTATAACAAGACCTAGGTTATCGGGTTGCCTCCAAGAAGGCCTGACTGTGTGTATGCCATAGCAAACACTGTCCCAAAGTCTTAAACCCATCTGCCATCTGAATGTAGGCAAGCACCACCACTCCCGGTCTTCATTCTTTTAATTTCAAGTGTGTTGAATAACAGTGAAGATCTATATTGGCTGTACGGAGAATATAGAACTGGGCAAGAGCAAGCCCAGGCTGAAGTCAGGCTTTTAGAAGGATGGGCTGAGACGCCCAGCACCTAGGGCTGATGGATATAAAGAGCAGGCAGTGCTTCCCAACTGTAGGTACCCCAGACTTGGTTAGAGAAGACGGTGATCTGTGGTCAGTAACAACTAAGCCGTCAGGAACTCTTAAGAACATGGTAGCCAGAGAGAATGCCACAACTAGAGAAATAGATGCTGCTGGTCGGGATCCTGAGCTAAGGAACAGAAAAAGAAAGGACTCTCAATTCTAGTTGCACATTAACCACACTGGGTGCTTTGGTTCATGTTGGTTTCGAGATGGTATCTGTATGTAGGCTGGCTTGGTCTTGAACTCGCAGAGAGACATCTACCTCTGCCTCCAGGTGCTAGGATTAAAGCTTTATGCCACCTTGACCTGATGAGATTTAAAAAATTCAACAACAAAAAACATGTGAGACTCTCATGACACAAATTCTGATTTAGACTTAATTGATTTGAATGGAGTCCTAATCACTTGGAAGTGTGTGTGTGTGTGTGTGTGTGTGTGTGTGTGTGTGTGTGTGTGCGCGCGCGCATGCACGTCTTGCCATATTTTTCTCAGGTTGTCAAATGTGATGGCACAGACATTTAATTTTAGTGCCCGGGAAGCTGAAGTAGGAGAATTACAAGTTTGAGGCTAGCCTGGGCTAAGCAGTGAGTTTGAGATCAGCTGGGATATATGAATTGAGACTGTCAGAGGGAGGGGGCGAGAAGAGCCAAGACCCAGAGACCTCAAACACACTTTTAAACCTGCTAAAACTAGAAATGAATATCTACTTTAAAGAGACAGGACCTCGGCATGTAGCCCAGGATAACCTTAAACTCACTGTATGGCTCAGACTGTCCTTAGCCTCTTAGTGCTGGAATTACAGACTGCATCAGCACCAAGTTCATTTCTATTTCTTTTTTTTTTTTTTAAGATTTATTTATTGTATATAAGTACACTGTCGCTGTCTTCAGACACACCAGAAGAGGGCATCAGATCCCACTGTAGATGGTTTTGAGCCACCATGTGGTTGCTGGGAATTGAACTCAGGACCTCTGGAAGAGCAGTCAGTGCTCTTAACCGATGAGCCATCTCTCCAGACACATTTCTACTTCTTTATTCACTTATTTATTTGTTAAATTATTGCCTTAGACACAGGGTTTCACATCATTCTTCTGGTTGACCTAGAATCACTGTGTAGACCAGGCTGGCCTGAAACTCATATAGATCTCCCTACCTCTGACTCCCAAGTGCAGGGATTGAACGTACAACACCACCCCCCACCATCTGTTATTGTTTTAAATGGGGTTCCCAACTGCTAGTCTGATGGTCTGCATTGACCAGTGGTAGATATCCAGTAGAAGGCAGATTCTCTCCATGATTTATCCTTATCAGTGAAGGATTCATGAGAACTGTCCTGACCAATAGGAGCTTCTGGTTTTACTGCTCTCTGAAAAAAAAAAAAAATAACGGTGGAGTTGTTGACAGGAGGAAGGATTCAGTAAACATTCAGTGGGTGCCAGACTTAGTACAAATGTCATCTTGGACATCATGCAGAGGACAAGGAAATTAGTTATTTTTTTTTCTATATAGGAACTGTCCCCACAGGACCTCAATCTTCTCAGTGCTGATACCTGAAGGTTGCATGGTGTTTAAATGATTCTTTTTAAACTGATACAAAATTTCTATTACTTTGTCAAGGACTCTGGTGAACTATATAGACAGCTAATTTTTTTTTTTTTTTTATTGATCGGTTATGAGACAGACAATTCCACTCACTCCGGGACTTCAGACCAACATTGCCATAAGCTGACAGCAATTCAAATATGATTTTAATATGGTTTCCAATCGTGACTTCCCAGACTCTAGAAGCAAATGTACTGTTTCCCCCGCTCCCTATGGGTTTAAGCAAGAAAGGCTGTCTCAGGTGGGACCGCTTAATTGGTAACCTAATATCTGTTTACAAAAATTGGATGTGCAAGACACTTTGCTTGCCCAAGTCACCCCACAGAGAGGTTTGACCTTAACTAGCTTCCAAATCTCAGTTTTTGCAGACAAAAGGTTAATTAGCACGCACCGTGAAATGAAGTGGTGTGAGAGGACAACGTGCTGCCTCTCTGAGACCTTAGGCAAGTGTGATTGATGTGTTAACTCAACCCGACAGAATCGGGAACCACTTGGGAACTTCACCTCCAGGTGCACAGTCAAGGGGATATTTGGACTCTGGGAGTGCCTCCAGTGACTATGTTAATCAGGTTCATAGAGCTAAGATGACACTAAAAGTGGGGGGCACCATTCCCTGACTTGGGTTCCAGACTATGTTGAAAAGGAGAAAGCCACCAAGTCCATGCGTCCCTATCTGCTTCCTGGGTGCAGATGCAGTTAGACCGAGATCCGGTGACTTCCCCACAATGACTGACATAGTAGGACTGTGACCTGGAATAAACCCCTTCCTTCCTAAATCACTTTCCCACAGCAACAGGAAAAGAAACTAAGACAGCAAGTTATGAAACGTGGTTTGTTCTTGACCCGCCTTGTCTGGGTCACTGAGGAAAGGGGTAGGTAGAATCCTGCCGGTAAGGCATCCAGCAGTTTCCAAGGAGAAGGTAGGTAACTTACCAGTGCCGCTCTTTCTCTCTACCCTTACTCCTGCTGTCTCTTTGCACACCCTGAGAACATTTCTAGAGATGACCCCCTGGCCAAACAGCTTGAAGAAGCATCTCTCAGTCTCGGTGGCTCCCTAGCCTCACCAAGAAAGTGTAAAGTGAAAATTCGCATTAATTTGATTCCGGGTTTTGTTTGTCCCACATCGAACTGTTCTCCTTCGTGTGATTATGAAGTGTGACAGCCCTTCTCACACCTTACTTCCTCTGCCTAAAACTTCCTTAGGGCAAAGGAATCTATGCCCGTGCCACTAAAAATCATACGTTGGCCCCTTATGCCTCGGTGTGATAGGGTTAGGGGTGGAGCCGCCAATTCATGCCGGATTTGAATATTTCGAAGGCAGATTTATTGTGAAACTGCTCTGGCAGCACTGAGTTCACTAGCCCCAAGGATTGAGGGCCGGGAGTCTCGATGGAGCTGGTGGGTTGTGGGGAGGGAAGAAAGGACTTCCGAGCAAAGAGAGAAGAAAGAGAGGAGGAAGAGGAGGAAGAGGGTGGAGGAGGTGGGGAGCGGGGGGGGGGGGAGGGAGAGGGAGAGGATGTCTGATTTACACAGGGAAGAGCCTGTAGGGGAAGGGCAGCCCAACCCCTGAGCTGGAGAGCTCAGGGTTGGGGGCAGGGGATGCCAGGTAGGGACTGAGGGATGCCGGGAGATCCTGGAGGCCAGGCCGGCTTTGTTGTGTACAATATGCACCTCAGTCCCTTGTCCCAGAATGAAAACCACTTCATGCGAACAGAGCCTTCTGCATGGCTTTAGTGCCCTTATGAAAGGGCTCCAGAAAACTCTGCTGCTGCTGTTTGAACCATAGGACTACACGCTGAGCTAATGACAATCTCTGAACTAGGAAGTTTGCTCAGCCACTGGGATGATGACCCCCACCCCCCACCCTCCACCCCCCCATTGCATCCAGCGGCCTGTAGGTATGTCCCCTTATTTTCAATTGTCAATGGCTGAGCGGAGCAGAGAATTAAAGTGCTGGCAGAAGGTTTGGTATTGTCCTCTTACCATTACCAGCTTTCTATATGCAAATGTTTGTCCTTACTCAACCTGCCCAAAGGAAGCTTCTCCGAGATTTTCAAGTTAAAAAGCAAACTGTGTTGGCATTTAGTCCAGGTTCCACCCCACAGTTACCTGGCAACAGCCAGGTTTGCCTGACACACAATAAAAGGGACTGCTTGCCCCCTTCTCTCTGTTGCCCTCTTGCTCTTTCTCCTCCTCTCTCCCCATTTCCTCCCCCTCCCCCCCTCTCCACGTGTTCATGGCTGGCCTGTCCTCCTCCTCCTCCTCCTCCTCCTCCTCCTCCTCCTCCTCCTCCTCCTCCTCTCTCCTCCTCTCTCTCTCTCTGTCTCTGTCTCTTTCTTTCTCCTCTCTCCCTCTCTCTCTCTGTCTCTCTCCCTCCCTCCTCCCGTCTTTCAACTCCCCTCCCCATGCCCTGAATAAACTCTATTCTATACGATACCATATATAGTATAGTATATATGGTCCTCAGGGGGAAAGGATGTCTCATCATGGGCCCACAGAGGCGCCCCCCACATCATACTGTGCGTCCACCAAACATATCCCTGGCTTCTCTTTCTGGAATGTGGCTTTGTGAAGAGTGAAGAGCTGGCAGCCTGGGGTGGGGTGGGGGAACCGGGATGAAGGGACAGGACAGAAGGAGAGAAACAGGGAGAGACACAGGAATTGGAGTTAAGGTGATAGCCTAGATTCTGCTTCAGCAAAGGCTGACAGCCTTAGTATATAAATGTCTCCAAGTTTTTATTATTAAACCTCAAGCAGGGTTGCAGAAAGTCCCCACAATACTCAGCAGTCACTTCCAGGTTCCAGAACTCAAAGAACTAAATGTTTACTAAGTTTAAACCACTCAGTTCATACTAGTTTCTTATAGTCTCTGGAAAAACACTAGGGTTAAAAACTCCTTGGTAACTGTTCATCATACATAGTTGGAAGCCACTAGATAAAAATAAATAAATAAAAAACAAAAAGTAGAGGAGACTAGGTAGCTATAACAAGAAAATTAAGATAAATAGAGCTAAAAGGAAGTGTTAGGACTTGTAGGGCTAGCTATTCGTTGGGTGGAGAGGGAGGCAGAAGATTTATAATTGCATTTTAGAGTCCTAAAGTATTTTTGTATATGTATTAAATTTACTATACTATTTTTAACTCATTAATAAATAGTGTATCTCAGAGATACCTGAGGTCTCTAGGAAGAAAGCAAAGTACTATTGTGAGCATGGCTGGCAGCTGTATCAATTAACCCCAAGATGTCTAAGGGCCCAAACACTATAGACATTCATTTTTCACTGTCAGAGCGACAGCCACACAGCTCTAGGTGAGTCGGAGCTGGAGGAATGAGGGGAGCGAAGAGCCCCTGTTCTACACAGTCACTTACGAACCAAGGTGGGTTCGGTCCCCAGCCCCGGAAAAAAAAAAAAAAAAAGAATGCAGACCACTGACCTCCTATGACCCCCTCACACCCACCAATTCAATTTTAAATAACCTAGTCCTTTTAGAGAGTTCCCCCAGTTGCCTATTATTTTTTTAAAGATTTATTTATTTGATGTATATGAGTACACTGTAAAGCTGTCTTCAGACACACCCCACTACAGATGGTTATGAGCCAACATGTGGTTGCTGGGAATTGAACTCACAACCTTTGCAAGAGCAGTCAGTGCTCTTAACTGCTGAGCCACCTCTCCAGCACACACACACACACACACACACACACACACACACACACACACACACACACACACACCTGCCCCAGTTCTCTATAAGAAAGTCTGTGTGCCTTTATCTGGGGTCACCATTTCAAAGAATGGTTGGCCCTCTTGTGCTGGTCGTTTCTGCAGAATAGAAGTTCTTTGCCTTTGCCCATACTCTCTGAGTCTGAGGTCTCTCCCTTCAGTGATTTTTCAGACCCTTACAGGGATATAGGCAAGACATCCCAAGAGTACAAAGGGATGAACACCTCACAAACAAAGTCGAAGGTGGAGCAGACCTGACAGGTAAGAGGCTTCCCCACAGGTGAATAGCTCAATATATTGTAGTATATTTATAAAGTTGAGATAGTACACAGCAACAAAGCAGGAAAATGAAAATATATTGGTACAAGTAACACATAGGCTGCATACTTATTGAGTTTAAAAAACAAATTAAAAAAACTATCTATGCCTGTACACCATTTAATTTCACAGGAATAGACAAAACCAATCGGTGGTGGCCAGGCATGGTAGCACACACCCGTGACCCCAGCACCTGGGAGGTGGAGGTCATCTTCAGCTACAGAGCAAGTTTGAATCGAATGTGTACTATGTAAGACCCTGCATTTTTAATGACCCAGTGGACAATCTATAAAACCATATGTCCACTTTAACTGAGTTTATCAAGACTATATCAAGCTGGACTGGAGAGATGGCTCAGCGGTTAAGAGCACTGACTGTTCTTCCAGAGGTCCTGAGTTCAATTCCCAGCAACCACATGGTGGCTCACAACCATCTGTCATGGGATCTGATGCCCTCTTCTGGTGTTCTGGTGTGTCTGAAGACAGTGACAGTGTACTCATACATAAAATAAATCTTTTTTTTTTTTTTCCGGAGCTGGGGACTGAACCCAGGGCCTTGTGCTTGCTAAGCAAGCACTCTACCACTGAGCTAAATCCCCAACCCCAAAATAAATCTTTTTTAAAAGAATTTTTAAAAAAAGAATATATCATGCTGAAGGAAAAGAATAAACAGCAGGTACAAGACAGACAGATAGCAAGGACTCATTAAATTGGGTAGTCGAAGCATTTAGCAGGGGCTGGAGAGATGGCTCAGCAGTTAAGAGCACTGGCTGCTCTATCACAAGTCCCAGGGTTCGAATCCCAGCACCAGCACGGTGACTCACAACCATCTGTAACTCAACCATCAGTTCCAAGAGGTCTGAGGCCCTCTCCTAGCTTCCAAGGGTACTGCATGCATGTAGTGCACACATACACATAAAATAGAACAATTAGCAAACATCAACAAAAGCCCCACTGAGGCAGTCAGCTGGAGTTCCTACTGTAGAGAGTCCCAAGCAATGCAGAGTGTCCCTTTGGGTAAAGGTTTGAAGTTAAAGGATAATAAGAAATAGAAATGACATCGAGTTAGGTGCTCACAGGGTCCTGCAGAAGTACAAGGCCGTTCCCGATTGATGTTCGTCTCCAGAGAGCTTCGCACGAATGGCAGAACACCTGGGTTCTCTCAGCACAGGTATTTTTGTATTGTGGGATACACAATAGTAATTTCTGTTGGAAATGGTCTGTGCTCTAGTTATCTTCAATAATGTTATTGGAGGTTTTGTTGATTTGTTTGTTTTCGAGACAGGGTCTCACTATGTAGCCCTGACTCACTGTAGGCCTGGAACTCACTGGGTAGAACAGGCTGGTTTCAAACTCACAGGGATCTGCCCACTTCTGCCTCTTGAGTTCTGAGATTATAGGTGGGTACCACCACAGCTGGCCAAACATAGTTTTACTCTTATGATATTGTTTTCTACTCTCCCTGTCAGCGTTAAGGGAGCCACCCATCCCCACACAAGGGGCCTAGGAGAACGTAACGGAAAATATTTTAAAAAATGAATGTACCATCCACGTTAGCACAGCCTCCTCTCTGGCCCCAGCAGTGGCCTCACCGTCTCCATGGCTAGCCCCAACAGCAACCACCCATCTCGATAAGTTCCCAGGGTGGGTTGTGTGCCACGCTGGCCCTCTACAAAGACGGCCCATCTCCTGGTTAGCTGTCACAAATCCCTGTAACCTAGCAAAATCAAAACTTGAGAGGCTTGAAATTTATCAATCAGATTTATATCAGTAAATTGCCACTCCACAAAAGTCCACACAATGAACTCAGAGCCAATTGATATTGGTATAAACTGCCCACCTAGGTAAGACAAATTGTCCTGTAATTATCCATCCCTTATAAGATATTCTATTTAAAGCCACACAGATCTGGGTTGTCCTTCTCTTCCTCCATCTTCCTTCCTTCTCCCCTCTCCATACTCTCTGTCTCTAAAATCCTCAGCCCACCTTTCTTTTTCACTGCCCAACCACAGGCCTTGCCTTATCTGGTGCCTGCCCTCACCTGCCTATAGACATCAACCCACAGGAGAATACTTTGAGAAAAACTGATAGCCAGGGCTCCATGATCTGTCCCAGCTAAAACAAACACAAACAAGAGAACTACAATCCACTATCCAATAAAAAAAGAAAGAAAAAAGAAAAGGAAAAGGAAAGAAATCTAAGTCCTTATCAATGGTAGCAGCCATTCGACTAATGCTTCACTCCCAGTGGGGTGGGGGACAGACTGAGAAGCAAAATGAATCCGTGTGCTGACGGCACAAGTGTGTGCAAGGTGCATGGAATCATTCCTTAACCTACTCAGGGTCGTGTTTTACAAAAAAGAAAGAAAGAACCAAGATATGTTTGGCGGAAGCGGTATGGTGAGGTGGAAGGAGGTGTCTCTGCGGGGCCCATGCTGAGGCATCCCTTCCCGCTGAGAGACCAGCCATAGGACAAAGTATGGAATAGAGGTTATTTAGGGCATGGGGAGAGGAGTTGAGGAGGGAGGTAGAGAAAGGCAGAGAGGGAGAGGAAGAGAGAGGAAAGGAGAGAAAGAGGGAGGGAGGAGGAGGGAGGGAGGGAGGAGGGAGGGAAGAAGGGAGGAAAGGAGAGAGGGAGGGAGGGAGGGAGGGAGGGAGGGAAGAAGGGAGGAAAGGAGAGAGGGAGGGAGGGAGGGGAGGAGGGGAGGAGGAGCCTCGGCTAGGGAACACTTGGAGAAATGGGGGCAGGGGAATGGGGAGAGAAGGGACAGAGAGGTTAAGAGGGTAAGAGAGAGAGGGGAGGGGGCAAGCAGCCCAGGGACAAGTGCCCGGGAGTCACGCACAATTGGCTGTTGCCAGGTAACTGTGGGGCGGAGCCTAGAAGGAATGAACGCTAACACTACTGATTGCGGCTTTTGCTGCATGTATATTGTCCCTCTCTGTAAACATTTTTAAAATGTTTACAGTTGTACTGTCACGGAATGTTTGGAGAATGAGGGGACCACCTTTGCCGCAAGCCTCGGGGAGCTGAAAACAGAAGGTGTGGGGGTTGCAGAGCACTTCCCATCCTAACGGACCACACCCTGCTAGCCTCTGGGGGTGCAGGGCCTTGGTGTGCTCTCAGGACACCTGACTGGAAAGCTGTTGGAGTTGAGGTCCCGGAAGCTCAGGATTCTGTCAAACGCCCCTCTGATCATTCTTGGCTCCTTTGGTGACATAGGAAAGGAACAATGTAGACTCAGAACTCCTGGGATTTAGAGCTAAGATCCAGTTTCATGGGTGTGATACAGGGTTGGAGTTTTAATTGCAGCGGCCAGTAATGGAGATCTGGGATGCAGTTAACTGTGTGAGCACAACTAAGTCCGGACCGGAAGAGACAAGCAGGCGGCCTTCCCTTCCCTTCGGCTACATCATCCTAAGACTACACTGAAATTTGTGGTGACCTTGGGGGTCCTCAATGAAGGGTGGGGCCCAGAGCACCCCTGAAGCATTTCATTTATTGAGGAGCCTCGATTTAAATGAAGCAACAGGTGAAGTCCTTCTGACGCCACCACTGTTATTCAAAGTCTAAATGAATTCTTCTATAATGTAGCACCGTGAAACCACTGAACTAGACAGCTCCTTAGGTAGGAAAAAAGGTTTATTGGGGTTCAAAGTTGCCAAGGTCATGGGGGGGTGGCAGACAGATGAACAAAATGATGGGAAAGCAAGCAGGGTATGTATGACAGTGGGTTGAGTCCTTGAGCTGATGCAGGCTGAGAATTAGATGCCCTTGCCCAATGTCGTAGACCTTTGGGGTGGTTTAAGGGACCTGCCTGGTAAACAGAAACTGACCGTTAGGCCCCTGTTTACTCAGTAACAGTCATCCTGTTAACCCAGCCAAAGTCCTTCTGTTTAGGACATTGTCACCAGCACTGCCATTTGGGTGCTTCCAGCCACTGTCCAACTGCAGCTGCATGAACAACCCGGACTGAACTACCTTACTGAGCCCCAGCCACCAGCCACACCGCCATGAGCTCTCAGCACACTAACACAGATGTTTCCAAGAGCGGATCATCTATCCCGAAGATGATTTTTGATGCCTAACTCGCTTTCCCTTCAAAACTCCTAAAAGAAATTTCATTTGATAGCTAAACCACACACTAGCACCTAGCAACACTATAAAACAACCATGCTTCCCGCCTTAGCAGAAAATATATATGATCTGTTTCCCACCCATCTTAAATCTTCCATTTCATCCGCACTTTGAAAGTTGCCAACTCAGCAGTATTTCCTTGGTGGCTAATAAATTGCTTCCAGTGAGCTATGAAGCTCATGCTAAGCCGTAGTTCTCTACCTGTGGGTAGAGACCCCGGGGGGTGGGCATCGAGTGACCCTTTCATAGGGGTCAGTATGTCAGATATCCTGTACATCAGATCTTTACATCACAACTCATGGCAGTAGCAGAATTACACTTATGAAGCAGCAACGGAAATAATTTGAGAGTTGGGGGTCAGCGCAGCACGAGGAACTGTATACTTCAGGAAGGCTGAGAACCAGCTATGCTAGAGGTTCCTACTACAGCACGGAGCTGTGAGAAAGCTCTTTGGAATTCGCTGAAGAATAGTATCCAGGGCTGTTTACCAACTCCCCATAATGTTCCGAGAATAAAGCAGCAGATCTTAAAGTTAATTTCCTCTACATCTTAAGCCTTTGTAGTCAAGATAACCATGCTTGGCTTCCGTTTCTTTCAGCAGAAAACCAAGTACCAATTTGCAGCTGGGCTTAGATAATTAGGTGCTGTCTTATTGCTTGCGTATTTCATTCCATTCAGCTAACTTCTGTTTGCCGAATGTACGTGTCTCCTGATGCTGGCTTTATTTATTATTTATATTTCCTATTTGGTACATGTTTTATTACAAGCTTTCTCAAATCCCTGTGGAGGAAGACATAATAATTATAAGGCAAGAAGCAGACGAATATATAAGTAAATCAGTCTTCTGAGACCTCGCCAAATTATAGGCTTCCTATACGCCTGATTTAATGATTCCTTCATTTGCTTCCAGACATGGATTAAGCGTCTATTATGTCTAGGCAAATTATCACAGCCGCAGCTGAAAGAAAGCTTGAACCGGTTGTCCTTGCCCTTAGCAAAACAGAATGCCTGAGGGATGTCCAAAAGCTTGAGGTCCAGTGGCAGCAGCTGGTGATTTCAAATGGTGCCATCTCTGAGGTTCCATAGTTGTCATGAAGCCAGACCTCTCGATCTTTTCATAAATAAGCTAGGGAGATGGTAGTCACGAGGTGATTCCCAGCCGGGAACGTCTACAAGTTTGAATTTGTTTAGTTCAAATTTTTGAAGCATTTGAATAGTTCAGTTCCTCTAGTTCTGGAAAAAGTGTCGGTAAAGTCGGTACCTCGGAAAGCCTTGCTGTTTCTACACTGACGATTCAATGATTCATTTATCCTCTACCGGCAGCAGTTCTCAACCTGTGGGTCGCGACCCCCTTTAGAGGTCAATGACCCTTTCACAGGGGTCTCCTAAAACCATTTTAAAAAAATCAGATATTTATACAACGATTCATAACAGTAGCAAAATTACATTTATGAAGTAGTAACCAAAATAATTTTATGGCTGGGGGGGGTCATCACAACATGAGGAACTGTATTGAAGAGTCTCAGCTTTAAGAAGGTTGGGAACCACTGACCTACCAAGGCTGACTCTTGCACCACTCTGGCTTTGACTTGGCCACTAGCTTCACTTTCACACACATTTTTGCTTCTTATTTAAGTCACCTGCAGCCTTCATTTACACATCTATCTTTGGGGCGTGCTAGACCCTCCAACCATGGAAACCCCCAGCTTATCTTCCTGAAGATTATCTGATAAATACAAACTTCCCTGTAACTTTTGTCCTCCTATTCTGGGTACATCATTCTAGACGGCATTTTCTGCCGTTTGTGCTGACCTTTGCTAGTCTTTGCCAGCAGGGGGCGCTCTACGCTTGTTGCCGGGAATGCCTTTTACCTCCTGGGATTTTTTTTTCCCCCCAGAGGGATCGTTTTTCACTAGTAACATCTCTGGCAAATGGGATTAATACTCCCCATTCCTTGGAATCTAGATAACAAAGATGTTTGATTTGCTAATGTAAAATAAAACCATGGGGTTGGGATTTAGCTCAGTGGTAGAGCGCTTGCTCAGCAAGCAAGGCCCTGGGTTCGGTCCCCAGCTCCGAAAAAAAAAAAAAAAAAAAAGAAAAGAAAAGAAAAAAAAAAAAAAAAAAAACATGCCCAAGCAACGATAGCCCACAACTTCAGCACCACCCTGAAGACAGATCTTCTCTGAGCTTCTCCTCAAGTTCTCCACACGCACCATCTACCTTCCTTCCCCAACATTTCCTTAGCAAAATATCCATGTGTAAGAACTATCTGCACTTATCTGCACCAATAGCTGGTTGGTTGCTGTCATTTAGTTTCTGTACATGAGTGTTTTGCCAGCATACATGACTATATCGCCCGTGTGCCTGGTACCTTCAGGGACCAGAAGAGGTCACAGGACCAGTTCTGACTGGAGTCAGATGGTTGTGAGCAGCCATATGGGTTCTGGAGATCAAACCCAGTTCCTCTGGAAAAGCAAGCAATGTTCTTTAAAAAAATTTTTTTTTACTTATTATATATATATATGAGTACACTGTCACTGTCTTCAGACACACCAGAAGAGGGCATCAGATCTCATTACAGATGGTTGTGAGCCACCATGTGGTTGCTGGGATTTGAACTTGGGACCTCTAGAAGAACAATCAGTACTCTTAATCACTGAGCCATCTCTCCAGCCCACAACCAATGGGTACCCATTGAAAGAGTTAAAGAAAGGATTGAAGGAGCTGAAGGGGTTTGCAACCCCATAAGGACAACAATGCCAACCAACCAGAGCTCCCAGGGACTAAACCACTACCCAAAGACTACACATGGACAGATCCATGGCTCCAGCTGCATATGTAGCAGAGGATGGCCTTGTTGGGCCCCAATGGGAGGAGAAGTCCTGCCAAGGCTGGACCCCCCAGTATAGGGGAATGTCAGGCAGGGAGGTGGGAAGGGGTGGGTGGATGGGTAGGGGACACCCTCATAGAAGAAGGGGAGGATGGAATAGGGGGTTTATGGATAGGAAACTGGGAAAGGGGATAACATTTGAAATGTAAATTTTAAAAATTCAATTAAAAAAAGAGAGAGAGGCTTAGAATGGCAGCACAAACCACGTTGTGGCGGAGAAAACAAGGTTTCCTGACATCTCACGACTCTGATGGCCTTGGCTTTAGTTCCATCATCGAATATTGCCCAGGCAGGTGCAGTTTTTTGAGGAATCCACAAGCTTTTCCAGAAACCCTAGAAGACATCCCTTTGGGACTCAGCTACAACCAAAATGCAGGAGCAGCCACCAACACATAGGGACACCCAGCAAATGAGTTTGGAGCTGAGAGTGGTTGTCTCAGTGAAAGTCGCCATGAGAAATGGAGTCTGGTGAAATGGGAACACTATCCACTCTACTCTCCTATCCGACACGCGTATCTTATCTCCCAGAACTCCCTGCTTTGCCTGACCCTTTGCTTTGTGGTATTTCTGTTTTCAACCAAGGGAAACACTTTCCCTGGGAGATCTCTTCTACTGTCAAAGGCTTAGAAGCCCTCCATGTGAGGGTGCCCCGCAGAAGAGGTAATGTGAACCGGAGAGATGGCTCGACAGTTAAGAACACTGGCTGCCCTTCCAGAGGACACAGATTCAATCCCGGACACCCACACGGTGGCTCACAGTTCCAGGACTTCTGTGTCCTCTTCTAGACTTTGAGGACACCATGCATGCACATGTTTCGTAGACGTACACGCTGTCAAAATACCCATACACATAATATTGGAAAATAAATTTTAAAAAGTGATATTTGGAATTTGTTTCATAATAGTCCAATGGAGGGGTCCAGTTGCCTCTGCCTCCCAAGTGTTGGGGTCACAGGTGTGGGCCACACCAGGCTCTATATGAATTACCTTAAACTCAATCTATGCAAATTAAGATAAAGAATCGAGATGCATGGTACCGGATTGATGTAAAACTCTGGGGGCCCAAGTCCCTTCTACTTCGGCAGTTCCAGGAAGCAGATGGCTCGTACTGTTGGTATCAGGAACTGCTTCTGCCTCCAGCAGTGACCTCACCTGGTCAACTGTGCATCTGTTGCCATGGCAACAGCCATACATTCCCAGCATATCTTTGGTTCAGTTCCTACCTTCACCCTGGAGCATTACATGGCACATGTCAAATAAAAGGCAGAACTTTCCTGTCCCCTCTCTCTTCTCTCTTCTCTCTTTTCTTCCTCTCTTACCCCCTTCATCCCTCTGTCTCCGCCATCCCAATAAACCTTCTCCCTATAAGACCGCGTTGGCCTGGTTTGTCCCAACGTGAGCCTCGATTTCGAGTGTTTTGCCTACATATATGTACCATGTGCATGTCTGAACCCCAAGGAAGTCAGAAGAGGGCGTTGAATCCCCTGGAACTGGAGCTGTAGATGGTTGTGAGCCACCATGTGGGTGCTGAGAACTGAACCCAAGTCCTCTACAAAAGCAAGAAGACGATGGTTCACATTTCGACCAGAATGAAAGAAGACAGGGAGAAAAAAAAATACTCCTGCCGTTAAGGATGTCATCTAGATGTTATGAACATGAATTCAACTCAGAAATTAATCACATAACCACATAATTTAGTTGCAAACAAAGCCCGGTTCTTTCCCCACAGCAATGCAGCAAGCTAAGTTTTTTGTTTTTTGTTTTTTTTTTTAAAGATGGAGTGTTGTGTTTTATAAAACAGAAAAAGAAGCCAGGGGTATGGTGTGGAGGAATGGGGTGCCTATGACTGCCCATGCTGAGGCATCCCTTCTTCCTGAGGTATCAACCATACATCAGATGTAGTATGGAATAGATAGAGTGTGTTAAAGGCATGGGGTGGGGAGTTGAGAGCGTAATAGAGACAGAGAAAGGTGGGGGAGGGGGCGTAGAGAGGGAGAAGGGGAGGGGAGGCAAGCCATGAGCAGGGTTAGGGACTGGAGAGAGAAGGGACAGAGAGGGTAAAGGGTAAGAGAGTTGGAGAAGACAAGAGAGAGAGAGAGAGGAGAGAGAGAGAGAGAGAGAGAGAGAGAGAGAGAGAGAGAGAGAGAGAGAGAGAGAGAGAGAGCGCACGGAGGGGACGAGCAGCCCCTTTTACAGTGAGTCAGGCACACCTGGCTGTTGCTAGGTAACTGTGGGGTGGAGCCTCGAGGAAATGCCAACATGGAGTACCACTATGCTGCCCAGGCTGGTCTCAGACTTATGGGGCTCAAGGGATCCTCTAAACTCAGCCAGGAGTCCAAGTGCAACTAGAGGCAAATACCACTGTACCTGTTTTTTGAAATTGTTTCTATACTAAGAAGAAAGGGATGGACCGTGACAACTGATAGTCCCTGGCTTGTTTTTGTGATTCTCTTCGCCCAAATATCGATTTCTTCCCACACTTTTTTACTCTTTGTAAACTCTCATCCAGTTTCTGAGTCTAGACTATCGCTTTTGGTTGTTAGAATTTAGATTTTTTTTTTCTTTTGAAACAGGGTCTTATATTGCGTCTGCTAGCTTTATGGTCAGAGTTTAGCCCAGGTAGGCCTTTAATCCACAATGCTTCTGGGTCAGTGTCCCTAGTGATGGGATTAGAAGCATATGTCACCACGTCTGCAGGTTTCCATCTCCCGCCCAGCTTTAGGTCAACTTGACACAGCTAGAGAGGAGCGAGCCTCGACTGAGAAAATGTCTCTGCAAGATCAAGCTATAGGCAAGCATGTTAGTCACTTTCTTAATCGGTGAGTGGGTGTTTCTATCCCTGGGCTGGTGGTCCCAGATTCCATAAGAGAACAGGTTGAGCAAGGCACAGGGAGCAAGGCAGAAAGCAGCATCCATCCCTTCATGGCCTCTGCATCAGCTCCTGCCTCCAGGTTCCTGCCCTGTTTTTCTTCAGTGATGTACGGAGAGATATAGCAACTTAAAATCCTTTACTCCTCAAGCTTCTTTAGTTATGGTGTTTTATCGCAGCAATAGCAACACTAACACAGCATCTTAAATATACCCTGTACGATCATGAAGCTTTTTGTCCCTGGTACAGCAAGTGTTCAGAGGGACCTGTGGGCGGTGAGCACACCCCGAGAACTCAAACATCATCAATGATTGGTCCAATGACCGGTTCATAGCTTAGCGAAGTCCCGCCCTTACAGGGGAGGGGCGACAGGAAGTGTAGTAGGAGAGGCCCAGTTGGAGAACACTCTGGTTTCCGGTTTCCGCTTCTTACAACCCTTCCTTCTCTGCTGCTTTGCTAGCATGAGCTAAGTAAGCAATTTTGCTCCAGGATACTCCTAGCTGTGCTGTTCTGCCTCCTCACAGAACAGCCATCGACTGAAAGTTCTGGAAACATGAACCCAAACATCCTCTTTCTCCTTTACATGGATTTAATTTTAGGGGTCGTGTCGCAGCCATTGGAAGTGAGCACACTTACTATTTCTGTTTTCTTTATATATGATTCCTCAACCTGGAAGCTTAGAATTTGGATGGTGAGTCATCTGCCTCCAGCCAATTTTCCTAAGTTAAAAAGAAGAAATAGGGCTTTTCCCCCCTCAGGTTTCACATGTGGCCTAGGCTCATCTCAAACTTCTGGGTCCAAACAATTCTCACCTCTCAGTCCTTCTACCTCAGTCTATCGGGTAGCTAGAACTAGAAGCAGGCATCGTTGTGGGGAGCTAGAGAGGCCTTATGTGAGCGTGCGTGAGTGTGTTAAGAGTGGCATGTCCTGGGGATGGAGAGATGGCTCAGCAGTTAAGAGCACTGACTACTCTTCCAGAGGTCCTGAGTTCAATTCCCAGCAACCACATGGTGGCTAACAACCATCTATAATAGGATCTGATGCCCTCTTCTGGTATGTCTGAAAACAGCTACAGTGTACTCATATATGTGAAATAAATAAATCTTAAAAAATAAATAAATAAATAAAGAGTGGCATGTCCTGAATGAATGTGTATTGTTCGATATGGGCACAGTCATGTCTAGAACCAAATACTCAGACCCGTAAGCACGGCAAAGGCCCGCCCTCACCCATAGGATAAAGTTGAGAGGGATTTCAAACCCAGCCTTTGGACCAAGTGCAAATGTATCCAACGAGTGTTTACAAAAAACTAGCTTCCTTCTTTCAGCCGTTTTCAACCTGAGACTGTTCCCATGAAAGACCTACAGAAGCAAGCTAACTCCTCCCTCCCGTGCTATCCACAATAAAAACATCCAGGTTCCAGGTTGTTGCAGTAGTAGGTGTCACTCCATTAGAGTGTGCACACCCATGTGGCCCCTGCGAGTATCTGGGTGTCTTTTCTTTATTTCCCCCACCCCCAGTCAGGGGTCCCAGAGCAAGCTGTGTAGGAAGTGGTACACCATAGAACTCTGCTGCTGCTGCTGCTGCTGCTGCTGCTGCTGCTGCTGCTGCTGCTGCTGCTAGTATCACTTGCTGTTTAAAAAGAGAGCATTAAGAAGTGCAGAGCTGCCTTTGATTTCTTACAGTCCTCGAGTTCCACAGCGTGATTATTGCGCTGACTTCTGCTCTGGTAATGGAATAAGTTTCCGGTTCTCCCACCTAGAATGTCACGCAGACTGATTTCCATTCCGTTTAACTCTTTCTGGCTGCCTCCAGTGAGACAGCCGCACTCACACAACTGGCCGAGCTTGAGGCTTCTTTGCAAACACCTTTAGGTCTAAGCTGCCAATCTACCTTTTCTGCTGTGCACAGATGTGCTCCTCCACACGCTCCACCACCCCACCCACCCCAACCCCGTTCCTCCCAGTTTCTCCTGCTCTGCCGCTCCTTTTGATGAACCACATCCTGTACAGAAATCCGATAGCCTAGATGCTTCCTATTTCTATATTTTACAGAGCTGTTCCCGAAAGGTGACCTCCAAGGCCATGACTACGTTATTCTTCTGAATGTCAAAGAAATAATGGTGCTGTTAAACGATGCCTTCTCCACGTCAGTCCCGTCCTGGATCATTTGATGGTCACTGCTCTCATTCTAGTTGAGCAATTTTTGCTCACGGAGTATTTATTTTGTTTTATTTATTTTTATTTTTTAACTTTTTCACTTTACGTCCTGCCCCCTCACGGTCAGCCCCTGCCACAATATTTAACTGTTCCCCTTCTCCTCTGAGCTGGTGGGAGCTCCCCGGGTATCTCCTCACCCTGGCACTTCAAACCTCTGTGAGGCTAGGTACTTCCTCTCCCACTGAGGCTGGCACCATATATTTTAATGACATAGACCATTAACCCATTACCAATACGGTAGAGAAGGTCTCTGGGGTAATCACACAGAAATTTTTTGCATGGAAAATACAAGATAAGCCTACTTTCAAGCACAAAAATACAATACTATAAAAAACATTGTCAGGCGGTGGCATACACCTTTCAATCCCAGCACTCAGGAGGCTGAGGCAGGCAGATCTCTGTGAGTCCGAGGCCAGCATGATCTACAGAGTAAGTTCCAGGACTGCCAGGACTACACTGAGAAGCCCTGTCTCTCCTAAAAAAAAAAAAATCAGAATAGATAATATATGCATTAGACTGATGAAAAATTTCTCGATGTAGAAAAACATTTACATTATATGCTTGGGTGGAAAAAAGGATGCTTATTATGATGCCATTTAGACACATTTTATTATTGGATATTAAGTATATAAAATAATGGGTCTAGTGCTCTTTCAGACATGCATATACTTGGAGCATAACAACCTCCATCACCTTCTGACGTCTCCCTGTCACTCCCAGTCTCTTCCTTTAGGGGTCCCTCTATTTCCACACAGCCCACACTCAGATTGAGAGAAAACAAACAAGGCCTGTCTTTCTCAGTCTACTGCTCTTTTCGGTGTCTTTGTTTTCTGGGGAGTCTAATGTAAGACAGGGATTCTCTGTGTAGCTCAAGCTGACTACAAGCTTGCCATCCTCCTGTCTCAGCTTCTTACAGGCTGGGGTTCTGAGCATGCGCCACAGTATCTGGCTAGGATACAGTTTCACAAAAACACAATGCACATTTATGTGTGTTCAATAAAGTGCCTGGAAGGATAGATGTGAAGTTGTCTTAGTGTCTCACTGCTGTGAACAGACACCATGACCAAGGCAACTCTTATAAAGGACAACGTTTAATTGGGGCTGGCTTACAGCAGTTCAGTCCATTATCATCAAGGCAGGAGCATGGCAGCATCCAGGCAGGCATGGTGCAGGTGGAGCCAAGCGTTCTATATCTTCATCCGAAGGAAGCCAGGAACAGACTGAGCATCCTCAGGCAGCTAGGAGGAGGTCTCCAAGCCCACCCCCACAGTGACACACCTCCTCCAACAAGGCCACACCTTCTAATAGTGCCACTCCCTGTGCCAAGCACATGCAAACCATCACAGAAGTGTTAGTTATAATGCGGTCTTCCCTTCTGCTTTTAGTCCACGCATCTCTATAATTATTGCATATCAGTTTTCTATAGAATATAAATGGACACAAAGTTATTTCCAGTGCGTGGAAGAATAAAAGGAGATAAATACTCAAGAAGATACACATGTTAATACTAGTTATTGTACACAATGACTTTTTTAAAGAGTTATTTATTAATTTTATGTTTATAAGTACACTGTAGTTGTCTTCAGGCACACCAGAAGAGAGAATCAGGTCTCATTACAGTTGGTTGTGAGCCACCATGTGGTTGCTGGGATTTGAACTCAGGACCTCTGGAAGAGCAGTCAGTGCTCTTAACCACTGAGCCATCTCTCCAGCCCAGAATGAGCCCTTTCATGTGCTCAAACAGTTCTTTGAGAAAGATACACTGGTGGCTTCATTCGTATTTGTGATTTTTTTCTCCTAAATTCTCTCTGACTTACTGTTAATATAGCTGCACTATTTTCATTTTGCCTGGTGTGTGCTTCCCTTACCTTGCTTGTATCCAGCCCGTTCCCCTTTAGTGTTGAAATGAAGTTCTGGCATGCTATCTAGGCTGGCTTGTGGGATTTCTTGCACCAGCCCTCTAAGGGACTGGGAACAACAGTGTGCCACTGGGCCCCGGGAGCTTTTTTTGAATGTGTGTTTTGGTTTTGGTTCTAGTTTTTTGAGTTGGGATTTCTTTGTGTAGTCCTGGCTGTTCTAGAACTCACTGTGTAGACCAGGCTGGCCTCGAACCCCCCCAGAGATCCACCTGCCTCTGCCTCCCAAGTGCTGGGATTAAAGGCATGTGCCATCACCAGCCAGCTGTCACCCCTGTCCTTATTGATGTCAAGGCTATATATCATGTCTGTAACAGAACCAGTGTATAGGTTATTTCTATTTATCCTACCATGTTTTGTTATATGATTCTATAACTCTATTGTGTAACATTTATATTCAAGGCAGTAAAAGAGGATTGAGGAGATAAAAGGTTTCATCTCGATATATTAAAACAATAAAAATAGTCTCTGAGCCAGGGAGAAGGTGGTACATGCCTTTACTCTCACCACTCGGAGGGCAGAGGCAGGTGAATCTCTGGGCGTTCAAGGTCAGCCTGGTCTACATAGTGAGTTCCAGGGCAGCAAGGGTTACATGGAGAAACCCTGTGTCGAAAACCAAAAGAGAAAAAGAACGAAACGACGACGACGACGACAACAACAACAACACAGCAAAAATATTCTCAGTGTGCTCCTAGCAGAATTCCAAGCGGGTTGCGCTCCTTTCCAGCTATTGAAGTGCTTTGGTAGTGCCCCACCCGCAACTCCCCTCCATCCCCGCTCTTCCTCAGCTTCCTGAGCCTTGTAAGTTTGGTCGCTATCCTGAATTTCCTAACTTTAGCGTCTGAGTATCAGCAGCCTCCCTCCTCCCTCAAGCAGCCAACCTTTCAACTCAGAGGAAACAGGATTTAAGGTCAATCAGGAGCAGAGTGGTACAGGAATTTTACTCCTTAGGCTCTCCGCGTCCTAAAGGCTCAGTTGGGTCATGTGACCCCTTCCTTGCAACACCCCCTCGCTCCCCCCACTCCCCCTTTCTCTCCTCACAGTTACTGCTGACTTGATGACTCTCTCCCGGCAGGCTCCTCCTTGGTGGTTGCTTGTCCTATAGCGTTTCATCATCTTTCGTTACTTTCTTTTAGACCTGACATATACCCTCATAAGTGGTTACTTCATCAAGGTCTCCTCTATTTCACCCACAGGGAATGCCACTTGCTTCCTGCCCGGTTTTTGGCTGACACAACTTCCGAGGGATTTTCAAAGTAACAGCTCCACTCCGCTCACGCTCACGGATTATCAGTTCTCTGAACACATAGCTCGTAATTTGAGTTGATGCTTGCGAAGCAATTACCTCAGGGACTGGTATAAATTGCTTTGTACTCAATAATTGTTGGCTCTTTTCCATCCCCTTGTCACCAATAAATGCTCCACTTGAGGGAAGTGTTATTATCTCTATTTTTTTTCTCTTTCGAACAGGTCAACTGCGGTTAAGCAGCTCTTGCTTAAAGCAGCTCAGCTGGGAAGTGTGGTGGTGGCTCATGCCTGTAGCCTTAGGTCGTTGGCTGAAAAAGAACTGCTTCAGCCCAAGAGTTAGAAATCAGTCTGGAAAACACAGTGAGACCTGCTTCCAAAAATAAATAAAGGAAAACAAGACAACACCCGCCCTCCAGGAAGAGCGGCAGCGTAGGACCTCAAAGCGAGACGGAACACACATCTTTCCACACTGTCTCCCACTATGTCATGATGGAATCTTCTTGACATGGTGGTCCAGACTAAGCTAACGTTACAGTTAAAATATTTTACGGAGTAGTAAAGTGAATACATTCTTTTGTTATTTCTATGTTCTTTTAGTTATTATACGTGTTGAGGGGAAAATATACAGTATGGTTTTGTCTGAGGGTTTCATTGCTGTGAAGAGACACCGTGACCGTGGCAACTCTTATAAAGGCACACAATAATTGGGGCTGACTTACAGTTCCGAGATTCAGTCTATTATCATCATGGCGGGAAGGAAGCATGGCAGCATCCAGGCAGGCCTGGTGTAGGATCTACACCTAGATCCACAGGCAGCAGGAAGAGAGAGATACACTAGGCCTGCCTTAACTTCTGAAACCTCAAAGCCCACACCAGTGACACATTTCCTCCAACAAGGCCACACCTCCTAACAGTGCCACTTCCTGTGAACCTATGGGGAACCATTTTCATTCAAGCCACCCAGAGTGTTTATGGATGTTGTAAAGATGTTTCTGCCTAGGATAATAGTTCTGTAGTTTGCCATTTTTGCTAAGTCCACTTTCCTCTGCTGTGCTGTGTCCTGGGCCCCCTCCTCCCACTGTCTCCCTTTTCTCCCAGGTAACCCTGGCTGTGTCCAGTCTGCTTTTTTTTTTTTATCCCCCTCTCTTCTCTGAACTCTTCCAGTTGCTTCTGGACATTTTCTCTCTTGTAGACAACATCTTGCCCTCCCCCCATCATGGAGCAGCCATTTTGGCTGTTTCCTTACCACATCCGTCACATACAACAATTAAGCTAGTTTTCTACGGAATAGTATTTGTAACTGCTCCCTTGTGTTTTAAGCACTTTCTGTTCCTCACATCCCTAGTGCCTAGGACAACTGAGCAGGTTTAGATCTCACTACATCTCTGTTCCTCCGATCAAAAAGGTCTCCATTTCAGCATTTGTGTCTGCTTGTCTGTCAGAGCCTTATCAGGAGTGACCCATGGACTATTTACATTCCCTCGGACAAGGGGGAGGGGAGGGCCCACTGGACTCTCACCTGAGACTCCAACCACTCCTCTCATCTGTTTGAACGTGATTCCACCTTAGGGTCTCAGGAGGTGTTGCAGTGGTTCTCAACCTGGGGGCCCTGACACCTTTGGGGATTGAATCCTTCCACAGGAGTTGAACATCAGAGATCCCGCATATCAGATATTTACATTCTGATTCATAACAGTAGAAAAATTACAGTTATGACGTAGCAATGAAAAAATTTTACAGTTGGTGTCATCACCACCACTCGAGGAGCTGTATTAAAGAGGGGCGGCATTAGGGAGGGTGAGAACCACAGTGCTACCATATATAAGTCCCAGGAGGTTGGTTGAAAGGGTCCTAGAGGGTTGGGGATTCAGCTCGGTGGTAGAGCGCTTGCCTAGCAAGCGCAAGGCCCAGCTCTGGAAAAAAAAAAAGAAAAAGAAAAAAGAAAAAAAAAGGGTCCTAGCATGGCTTGTAGAGCTAAGGGGAAACTATCATCCTTGCTAGGTCAGGACTTTTCCAGTGCCTCTACTTTAGGGTCACTTTCACTACTGCCAGTAACCCCTTACTCATGCTCTGTGAGTAACCCCAACAAACTTACTGGTTCCCCAGGCTGAACATCATTGAATTGTACTTTGGTTTGTCGGCGGGACCTTATGAAGGGTAAATGTTGTCTATACCTTCTCAGGGAAGAAATTCTCACAGCAAACATCCTTTGGATCCAAACTAAATGTTCAACATATTCATATTGCACTCAGATCGCTACATAAGATGACGTCATAGATGGGAAAGAGAGATGGAAACAATTGTCTCAAGCAAATTGTGGAAGATACTGATGGAAATGAAGGGGCTTTAATCAATAACTTCCTTAGCTTCCTAGTAATCCATGCTATAGAGATAGGTTCTACAATGTTGAATATTAAGGCGATTCTTTAAAAAAATGTTTGTTTAAAGATTATTTATTTATTTATTTAAATATTTGTGCTCCATCAACATGTACACCTGTAAGCCAAAGAGGGCATCAGTTCCCCTTGCAGATCCTGAGCTGCACCGTGGTTGCTGGGAATTAAACTCAGGACCTCTGGAAAAGCAACCAGTGCTCTGAAGCGATGAGTCTTCAGCCCCTTAAGGAGACTTTTTCACGTAGGCCTATCACTGTAGCATCTGGAAGAGTCTAGAGCAGTGAGCGAGAAAGAAGTAGACTGAGGAGCTAGAGAGATGGCTCAGCGGTTAAGAGCACTGACTCCACTTCCAGAGGTCCTGAGTTCAATTCCCAGCAACTACCTGGTGACTCACAGCCATCTGTAATGGGATCTAATGCCCTCTTCTGATGTGTCTGAAGACAGCGACAGTGTACTCACATACATAAATAAATACATCTAAAAAAAGTAGACTGAACATGGTGAGGGTTAGGAAAGGAGGAGGAGGAGGAGGAGGAGAGAGAGAGAGAGTGAGAGAGAGAGAGAGAGGATATCAAGAGCAGTCAATCAGAGTAGGTGACAGAGAGTAGACGCCTAAGAGAGAAGAGCAAGAATAGCCTGATAATGAGAGGAGAAGCTGGAGGGTTTGAGGTGGAGGAGGAGGTGCGAGAGCTAGGACGCTAGTGTGGACTCTGAATGTGTAACAGGTACCTGTGCTGCTGAGGGAGCCTAGAGGCCAGCATTCACCTTGAAACGCTGAGTGATGTCACAAATGCTAAGTGATGTCACAGGGAGCCATTTGTCCCTTCCTCCAGAGGTAACAGAAATGACTCCGTTTGTCAGATGGGAACCAGTTTCGTAAATTCCTGAGGAACTCTGGCTTTTATCTAACCACCAGAAATCCTACAGTCCAGTTTAAGATCTGGATACGGATTTAATATTTCTGGACATTTGGACGACCCTCGAGACCTAAGAACAATAAACTGAACGTATAGTGGATCATGTACAATACACAGGATGGCCCTATCAAAGGACAATAATCACAGTAAAGGTTTGTGGACTGTAACTGTTGCAGCATAAAATACCCAAGGGATTTTGGGTTGGTTGGTTGGTTGGTTTGGTTTTGTCTGAGACAGGGTCTTACTGTGTGGCTTTGACTGGCCTGGAACCCGATTTGTAGACCAGGCTGGCCTTGAATTCACAGGGGTCTATCTGCCTGAATTTAAGATCTGCCCATGTGTTGCTCTTAAACTCCTAAAACCTATTATTTTTATTGTTTATAGCTAATATCAATAACAAAGGTAAAAAAAAATAAAAGGGCTGAGGTATCCTTGCTGAAGCACCCAGTGGATGTGTAGGCATTGGATTAGCACACCCATCAGAGCTGCAGGCAGTCATGATGGGGCCTTGAAGCTGGGAGAGCAAACCTTCAGGTTAAGAGGATCCTCATTATAAGAGACAGCAGCCATGCACAGCGTTATTGGGGGTGGGGTGTCCTGGAGGGAATGAGCCTCCAATTCCCTTTAGGTCCAAGGAATGAAGAGATTATTGCTCCTACAGATTTGAAGGGAGGAAGTTTGTTTGCACACTGTACTGGCTGGTTTTATGTGTCAACTTGACACAAGCTGGAGATATCACAGAACTGAGAAGCCTCAGTTGTGGAAATGCCTCCATAAGACTCAGCTGTAAGGCATTCTCTCAATTAGTGATCAAGGGTGGGAGGGCCCAGCCCATTGTGGGTGGCGTCATCCCTGGGCTGGTGGTCTTGGGTTCTATAAGAAAGCAAGCTGAGCAAGGCAGGGGAAGCAAGCCAGTAAGTAACATCCCTCCATGGCCTCTGCATCAGCTCCTGCTTCCTGACCTGCTTGAGTTCCTGTCCTGACTTCCTTTGGTGATGAACAGCAATGTGGAAGTGTAAGCTGAATAAACCCTTTCCTCCCCATCTAGCTTCTTGGTCATGATGTTTGTGCAGGAATAGGAACCCTGACTAAGACACACACCTTGGGACCTAGCCTAGGTGCCAGAAGTCACAAGGCAGAAAGGCACTAGGTAAAAATAAAGTTATATAATTTGCCAGGCAGTGGTAGTACACACCTTCAGTACTCACACCTAGGAGGCATAGGCAAGTGGATCTCTTGGGTTCAAAGCCAGCCTGGTCTATAGAGTGAGTTCCAGGACAGCCAGGGCTACACAGAAAACCCTGTCTGAAAAAAACAAAAATAAAATAAAGTTATAATTCAATGTTGTCTTGGGTCTGGAAGTTCTGGAAACCAATTGACTTTAGCTTCAGGAACTATCCCAGTTTGACTAACATGGAAAAGAATATTACACGGTGGTGTGACCATGGCTGACAGGAAGTTAACCTAAGGAGGAACTGTAAGAATTAGAAGAGTGGGGGGCTGGAGAAATAGCTCAGCAGTTAAGAGCACTGATTGCTCTTCCAAAGGTCCTGAGTTCAATTCCCAGCAACCACATGGTGGCTCACAACCATCTGTAATGAGATCTGATGCCCTCTTCTGGTGTGTCTGAAGACAGTGACACTGTGCTCATATACTAAATAAATAATCTTTTTTAAAAAGGTGTTTTTTTCAAAAGAAGAGGAAAAGTGTAAGTAACAAAGAACATTTATTCCAAAGACAGAAATATCTGGAAATTATGAAAGAAATGAAAGGATGGGCTGGTGAAAAGCAGAGAGAAACCGAAAGGTAACATGGAGAAAAGTAGCAGGGAGCTCTGTGCTGTAGGAAGGGAGAGGAAGCCAAAACCAAGTACAACAAGGTGAGTCCGACATCCCTGGAGAAGAGACCGGCATTCCTAAGCAAAGGGCAACACAAGACTCATCTCGGGAGGTGATTTGCTGTCACGGTGGCTTCTCCTATGTGGCAGGTGAACATTGGAGGGGACATCCATTTGTACAACCTTTGTTCTGGAGTACTACGATCAGATGCCATGGGGGGGGTTGTTTGAGACTGAGCTGCTCTGGAGAGTGAGAACGGTTGCAACTCTGAGAATCTGGGAGTAAAACCTAGCTGGGCCATAGGACACGATTGTAAATACGTATGCACCAAATGTTGGTCCGGCCAAATTCATAAAATGATCGCTACTGGATATAAAAGGACAGACTGGTCCAGATACCACAATAGGGGGAGACGACAATACCTCATCTCCACATCTAAATCATCCAGCTAAAAATTAATAGCCGTCAGCTGAACCACACCACAGATCAAAGCGTTAAAACAGACACCCACAGAATATTCTAACAGCTATGGGTTACAAATTCTTCTCAGAACCTCATGGAACTTTATACATATAACATTCTAGGTTATAAAGGAAGTTTTAGCAAATACAAAGGAATAATGTCTTTTTTATTTTGCGTGTGTGCGTCTGCGTGTGTGTGCTTGGAGACATGTTCTCACTGTGTGGCCTCGTTGGCCTGAAACTCCCAGAGCTGCCTGCCTGTCTCTGCCTCCTGAGTGCTTGGATTAGAGGCATGAATGATTTTTACTACCTTATTAGATGATAATAGAATAAAAATGGAAGCAAATAGCAAAAGAAATAACAGAATACATACAAAGACATGAACATTGAACAATACACCTTTCATACCAAAAAGTTTTGGAATACAGTAAACCATTTTTTTAAAACAAGGTCTTTCTATGATGTACTTAGAGAGTCTATGTAGCCCTCGCTGTACTGGAGCTCACATAGTAGACCTGACTGGCCTTGAACTCAGGAAGCTCCATTTACTTCTGCCTCTCAAGTGCTAGGATTAAAGGTATGTGCAGTCACATCCAGCAACAGTATAAGCCATTCTTTTATTTTTAAAATTTATTTATTTTGTATTTTGTGTGCATTGGTGTTTTGCCTGCATGTAGGTCTGTATTAGGGTTCTCTAGAGTCACAGAACTATGGGTAGTCTCTATATAGTAAGAGAATTGGTTGATGACTTACAGTCTGTAGTCCAACTCCCCAACCATGGTCAGCAGCAGCTGTGAATGGAAGCCCAAGATCTAGTGGTGGCTCAGTCCCACAAGGCAAGGAGGTGAAGAAGAGAGTCTTCCTTCTTCCAATGTCTTTATGTAGGTCTCCAGCAGAAGGTGTGACCCAGATTAAAGGTGTGTACCATCATGCCTGGATCTGGGACTTGCTTTGTCCCAGATGACCTTGAACTCAGATCTTCTTGCCTTAGTCTCCTGGGATTCATAGCCACTTTGCCTCAAGATCTCCATGCCAAGATCCAGGCCAGAAACTTGTATCTCCCAGCCTCAAGATCAGGATCACGGATGAGCCATCCTGTTCTGAATTGTAGTTGATTCCAGACAGAGTCAGGTTGACAACCAGGACTAGTCACTACAAGGTCTATGTGAGGGTGTCGGATCCCCTGGAACTGGAGTTGGAGTCACAGACAGTTGTGAGCTGCCACGCAGAGGCTGGGAATTGAACTTGGGTCCTCTAGGAAGAGCAGCTCAGTACTCTTAACCACTGAGCCATCTCTCCAGCCCCTAGTAAGTCATACCTGTGAGTGCTTACTTTAGAAAAATCATAGAGAACTGAAGTAAATCATGTAGTGTTGCATCCGTGGTAAAAAAGTAAAGGCAAACTCCAAAGTGGTAGAAAGGGACTGGTGGGATGGCTCAGCGGTTAAGAGCACTGACTGCTTTTCCAGACATTCTGAGTTCAATTCCCAGCAACCGCATGAGATTATCTGTGATGGGATCTGATTCCCTCCTCTGGTGTGTCTGAAGATATCTACAGTGTACTGTGCATAAAATAAATAAGTAATTTAATAAGAAGGGGGGAGCATGGTAGCCCATGCCTTTAATTCCAACACTGGGGAGGCAGGCAAATCTCTGAGTTTGAGGCCAACCTGGTCCAGAGAGCAAATTCCTGGACAGCCAGGATTACACAGAGAAGCCATGTCTTGAAAAACAAAACTAACTAACTAACTAACTAACTAACTAACTAACTAACTAATATGAGGATATAAATAAATAGGAGATTAAAGCATTAATTTCCCAACAAAGAAAAGCACAGAACCAGCTGGATTAATCGCTGAATTTTACCAGAATATTAAAGAATTGCTAATGTCAATGTTCCTCAAATGATGTCATATTTCCTTTTCCTTTTTTAAAAAGATTATTTATTTTATGTATGTGAGTACAGTGTAGCTGTCTTCAGACACACCCGCAAAGGGCATTGGATCTCATTACAGGTGTTCGTAACCCACCATGTGGTTGTTGGGAATTGAACCTAGGACCTCTGGAAGAGCAGTCAGTGCTCTTAACTGTTGAGCCATCTCTCCAGCCCTCATATTTTCATAAAGGGGAAAGACCCATTTCCAAACACACTCTATGAAGCCAACATTATTCTGACACCAAAGAATAGGTAATGGTTAGTCAACAGCACAAAAAGAAGACTAGGTTCAGTCTCCCCATGAGTACAGGTATAAAGGTTCCTGGTGTAATATACTTTCAAACAGAATTCAACAGCATATTAAAAAGATCCCAAACCATGATCGTGTTGGTTTCCTTCCAGGAATGCAAGGATAGTTCAACAGTCAATAAGTGAAACTCAGTACATCAGTAGTTGCAGGGACAGAAATCACATGATCTTCTCAAAAGGCACAGAAAAGGCCTTTCACAAAGTTCAACATCCCATCACGATGGAAAGTCTTGAAGTAATGAATACAAGTAAGCACAATAAAAAGTTATATATGATAAGCCTATAGTCAACATTATGGTAATTGGGGAGAAAAGGGGATGTGTTCCCTCTAAAACCAGGAATGAAACAAGAGTGCCCCTGCTATTGATGGTCATTGAATATACTACTTGAAGTCTTAGCCAGGGGAATGAAGCAACAGAAATTAAACTGATACAAAAAGGAAAGGAAGAAATGAAATTATTCTCATTTGAGGATATGATCCCACACTTAAAAGATCCTAAAGATCCTACCAGAACACTTTTATCTTTGTTAAACATTTTCAAAGAAAAGCAGCCTATAAAAATCAAAATACAAAATCGATAGCTTTAAAAATATTTCTCTGTCTCTGTCTCTGTCTCTCTGTCTCTCTGTCTCTGTCTCTGTCTCTCTGTCTCTCTGTCTCTCTGTCTCTCTGTCTCTCTCTCTCTCTCTCTCTCTCTCTCTCTCTCTCTCTCTCTCTCTCTCTCTGTGTGTGCATATGGAAGTGCCATAGTGCACACATAGAGGTCAGAGAACAACTTGTAGGAACAGGTGCTCTCCTCCTAGATCCATTGTCAGGTCAGTGCTATCTGGCCAGCCCCCAAATCATAGCGGCTGCTGCTGCTGCTGCTGCTGCTGCTGCTGCTGCTGCTACTGCTTCTGCTCTTCCTCCTCTTCCTCCTCTTCCTCCTCTTCCTCCTCTTCCTCCTCCTTCTTCTTGCCAATAACAAACATGTTGAGAAAGAAGTTGGAAAACGGTTCTATTTATAATTGCTATACAAATCCAAAAAAACTTTTAAAAAAGAAAGAAGAAAAGAAAAAGCCCTTAGGGATAAACACAACCAAGGAGACAAAAGACATCTGCAATGTAAAAAAGTAAACACTGATAAAAATGGAAGACGCTGCTGGGTCGTGTGTGGTGGTGCAAACTGTTAGATGCAGTACTCAGAGAGAGCTGCTTGCCTTTGCCTCTTGAGTCATTACCACAGGGCTAGTTTATTTAATAATTTTTTTTAATGGAGGCCGCGAAGCACGCAGCATGACAGGTGCAGAAGACAGGACAACTTGTGGGAGTTGGCCCTCTACTTTTACCATGCGGGCTTAAGGAATGGCAGTCGGGAGATCAGGTGCTTGGCTGGAGACACCATCACTCACTGAGCCAACTCACTGGACTGACGCATAGGAAAGGTACGGCCCAATGTTCTGACTGAAACCCAGGCCATATTCTGGCCCAGAGTAAAGACCTGAAGAGTCATCGACCTGCAAGGATCCTCAAGAAAGCCTCATAGACAGGACTGACATGGGATTCCCAGCTGCTTCAGATGCTGGTCAGGGAGGAGCTGCTTGTAACACTCCACAGTTGCTAGCTTAATAAACCACTGTCTTAGTAGCAGTTTCCATTGCTGCAATGAAACACCATGACCAAAAAGCAAGCTGTGGAGAAAAGGGTTTATTTGACTTCTACTTCTATATCCCTGTTCATCACCAAAGTCAGGACAGAAACCTGGAGGCAGGAGCAGATGCAGAGGCCATGGAGTGGTGCTGCTCACTGGCTTGCTCCCCATGGCTTGCTCAGCCTGCTTTCTTATAGAACCCAGGACCACAAGCACAGGGATGGCCCCACCCACGATGGCCTGGGCTCTCTCGTTGATCACTAATGAAGAAAATGCCTCACAGCTGGGTCTCCTGGAGGCACTTTCTCATTCCAGGTTTCCTCTTTCAGATAACTCTAGTTTGTGTCAAGTTGACAGAAGACCACGGCATAGCCACCTTCTTCAAGGTGCTGATCTGTTTTTTCAGACAGGGTTCTCAGTAAGGGCTTAGGAGGGCCGTCCACACTGCTGGTTCTGCTGCCTCAGTTGCTGGGTGATTTACATCTTCTGTGGAGTGGGTGACCTCAGAAATAGAAGCTGAGGGTAGAAACAGATTTCTGCAACCCTCTCTTGGAGGAGCCAAGTCTTACTTGAATCCCATTTCTCAGGTCTCAGTGAAGGACATGTTACTGGACACACACACACACACACACACACACACACACACACACACACACACACACAAACCAGGTCCTTGAATAATGAAGACCACTCCCAAAGGTGGAAGATGGGATAAAGGTGGAGATACAATAGCAAAACCAAGCTATCTGATGCCGACAAAGGTGTCAAAAAACATACAGTGGAGAAAAGGCAGATTTGTCACCAAACCGTCCTGGGATAAACAAACACCTACCTACGGAAGAGGACAATTAGATCCCTGTCTTATACCTCACAGGAGAGTCGATTCCAAACAGATTTGAGGCCTTAGTTTAAGTTCGGCCTGAACCTACAAAAGCACTCGAGGAAGACGCCTCGAGACGCAGGGTTTGAAAAGACCTTCTGAAAAGGACTCTCATCCCTGGAATAAAAGCAAGAATAACAACTGGGCTCGCATTAAAAAAAAAAAAAAAAAAAGCTTTTGTGCAGTAAATGAGAGAGCCAAGTGCAGACGGAGAGGCAGCCGGCAGAATGGGAGACAAACCTCCCTAGTCCTTTTATCTTCCTTGGAATTAATATTTAGAATACATAAAGAATTCATAAAACTAAAGAATATACAAGTAGTCAATGAATATGTGAAAAAAATGCTCAGTATCTTTAGCCATTAGGGAATTGCAAATCCAAGTCACATTTTGGGAGGTTGGCAAGTTATCCCAGTAGGTTAAGATACTCGCCGCCAAGGCTAACAGTCTGAGTTCGATCCCTGGACTCCCAAGGTGAAAGGGGTTGAGCCAGCCCCTCTGGTGCATGCTGCTGCCTCTGAGCACACTCCACCTTCCCCAAATAGACTGACGGAAGCTTTAAAAACTACATAGCAATTCTATTTCACACCTGTCAGGATGGCTGATCAAGAAATCAAACAACAGCAAATACTGACAGAGGGGCAGCAGGATATCCCTACTCACAACATCTAAGTTTTGGCGTCAGCCTAAGTAACCCCGACAGATGAAAGGATAGAGAAAGTATAATGAACACAAAATGGAGTTTCATTTGGCCATAAGGAAGAGTGAAATTATGTCATTTGCAGGAAAACAGTTGTAGGTCACATTAATAAAAAATTAAGCCAGATTTATAAATCAAATATTGTTTCTGCTCATATCATATATGGAATCTATCTAGATTAAAAAGATGTAAAAGACACCAGCGTAGAAGGGAGACTACTTGGGAGGGGGAAGAGGACCAGCGGAATGAGGAAGGGATGTACAAGAGTGGATAACAGGAGTGTGTGGAAACAGTTAAAGTATATGATATTTACGTATGAAGATGTCAGAATCAAATCTCTTAGCTTTCACGACGAATAGTGCTACTTTTTTAAAAGATGAGGCAATTAGTTACTCTGTCCTTAGGTTTGTAACTGGGACTAAGGCAGCTGCCTGTTTTCTTGCACGGTCATTATCCCTGAATTGAGGTAGCTTTGTGGTATGGCACATAGATGAAAAAGGAAGGGCTGGAGAGATGGCTCAGTGGTTAAGAGCACTGACTGTTCTTCCAGAGGTCCTGAGTTCAATTCCCAGCAATCACTTGGTGACTCCCGATGCCCTCTTCTGCTGTGTCTGAGGACAGCTGTAGTGTACTCCTATGCATAAATAATTCTTTAAAAAAAAGAAAGAAAGAAAGAAAATAGGTAGATGCATCACAGAACATTGGGACTATCTTTCTACTTCTTTCTGACTCTCTAAAGTATTTTGGTAAGCCTTTGATTGCTTAGTTTTTGTCAACTTGACACAAGTCTGCACTACTTGGAAAAGGGGACCTTCTATTGAGGACTTGCCTACTAAGATTGGTCAGTGGCTAGGTTTATGAGAGACTATCTTTTTAAAAAAATTATTTATTTTATGTATATGAGTGTCTTCATACACACACCAGAAGAGGGCATCAGATCCTATTACAGATGGCTGTGAGCTAGCATGTGGGTGCTGGGAATTGAACTCAGGACATCTGGAAGAGCAGTCAATGTTCTTAACCACTAAGCACTCTCTCCAACCCCGGTGAGAGACTATCTTGATGACAAATAATGTATGTGTTGGGGAGTCGTCCAGCCTACTTTGAGAGGCACCATTCCTAGGCAGCTGGACCTGACCTGTATAAAAACAGACAAAAAAGTGTAATACAAATAAACCCTCTGTGCTGGCTGCTCTGAGTTGTCACCTCTGTGATGGCTATTCTTGGTTGTCATGCTGACTCCATCTGGACTTAACTAAAACCCTAAAATATCATCCCACACCTGTGACAGACCTTTTATTAAATTGAAGTGGAAAGATCCACTTCTTATCCAGGTATTTGAGGGAGGAAGACTCAACTTTAATCCAAAGATAGGAAGACCCACCTCTAATCTGGGCCACACCTTCTGCCGGAAACCTATATAAGAACACAGAGAAAGGAAGTTTTTGCCTTTGCCTGCTTGCTCTTGCAAATGGATAGCAGTCCATTCCTACTTCTTCAGGATTCTAGTATGTATTGAAGACCAGCTGAGACATCCAGTCTAAACTGGATTCTCAGACCCTCCATTTATAGGTAAGCCATTGTTAGATTAGTCTGCCCACAGTCTGTAGTAGGTTCTACTAAATCTCCTTTCTATATATTTAAAGAGAGTCATTCTACCAATTCTGTTACTCCAGAGAACCCTGAATAATATACCATTTCTTTCCTAAATTGCTTCTGGTTAGAATGTTTTATTGCAGTAACAGAAAAAGTAACTGGAACAGCCTGATAAAATTTATATTGAGTTTCTGACCTGCAGAACTGAGGATAAAAAATAATCTGTATTGTTTTGGTCCCTAACAATATTACTAAGTTGTTACAGTAGCAATATGAAATTTAACACACGGTGGTGATAAGGTCATCTATGTGCAACATATAACTTACTATTGTATTTCTCCTAAAGACATTTGGACTTTCTGTACTATGTAGTCTTGAGACAAAAAGATTTTAGAATCTTCTTCAAGAAATTGAGATGTAGGGCTGTAGAGATCTCTCAGTGGTTAAGAGCAACTGTTCATCCAGAGGTCCTGAGTTCAAATCCCAGCAACCACATGGTGGCTCACAACCATCTGTAATGGGATCTGATGCCCTCTTCTGGTGTATCTGAAGACAGCTACAGTGTACTTATATATAATAAATAAATAAATCTTAAGAAAAAAAGAAAACCAGAAATTGAGATGAGCTGGGTGGCAGTGGCAGCGCCACACCTTAAATCCTAGCCCTCAGGAGGCAGAGGCTATCCTTGTCATCACGGTTAGTTCCAGGACAGCCAAGGCTACACAGAGAAACTGTCTCAAAACAAAACCAAAAACAGCCTCCTGCCCCACCAAATAAAAGACTTGTCCATGGTTATTTGGCTAGTCAGCACTGAGTAAACAAACCTGTTTCCAATCTTTTACGAAACAAAAAGGCTGGTATGTAAAAGTGATAGGGAAAGACACGCTGATAACCTTTCTCTTAGTTTGACCCCAAGGATGTCCACAGTGGAGGCAGGGAAATGACTCTCAATGACATTCATCCATGATCCACAGCATGGACATGACCACACATCCATGCGCACACACAGTAAGCACATAAGTAAACATAAAGGAAGCGCTGGACAGAGTCCTATAAGGACTGAGGAGAGAGTAGACTAGCTCCCAATTCCTTGTCCCTTCTCCTACCCCCACATCACAAAAAAACACTTCTCTATCTATACCCTTCTCTGCCTTCACACACAAAAAAAATGATTTGTGCAACTTGTGACTAGGTGTTTATGGATTAAAGGAGAATGGAAAAAAATAAGTGTTGGAGTTATTATATTTTTTTCTTTTTATTTTTCACAAATATTTTAAAGCTTGAAAATTGTCAAGTAAAAAGGTACTCTGAAAGTTACATCTGAAAAAAATAATTGAAACATTTTTTCTATTTACTTATTTATTCTTATTTACATAGGGTCCTGTGTAGCCCTGGCTGTCCTGGAGCTAGCTCTGTAGATCAGGCTGTTCTTGAACTTTGGAGACCCAACTGCCTCTGCTTCCTGAATGCCCCAGAGCCTGACATCAAAACATTCTTAAGATAGTGTATGAGCAATCATCTGGCAGAGAAGTAGAAAGGATGGGACCTCTTTATCAAAAGTGAGTCTACAGTTGAGGGAATTATCAGATCTCAAAATGTAGCTGAGGGATGAAGCTGTGTTTCTTTTTTTTTTTTACTGTTTTGGTTTGTTCTGGCTTTTGAGACAAGAGTTTCTCTGTGTAGCCTGGCTGTCCTGGAATTCGTTCTGTAGACCAAGCTGGCCTGAAACTCACAGAGATCCACCTGCCTCTGCCTCCCAAGTGCTGTGACCACCACCACTCAGAATGCATTTGACTTCTAATTAAGCAAAATTTGGAGTTTAGGGCTTTTCAACAGTGGTGGTCACCGTTAAGTCCTGTTTTCCTGTTTGTACAATGCTCCATAGTGCTGGATTCTCTTCCAGGGTACGGGTCTGAGTCCCAGCACCCATGTGATGGTTCACAACCCTATCTAATACCATCTTAGTCAACTGATACCCCTTTTTTGGGTCCTCCCAGGTCACTGCACATGTGTAGTACACAGACTATATGCAGGCAAAACACCCCAACATATAAAAAAATTAAAAAATGTTTATTCAGATTAAGAGGTTAGTCTCTGTGACTGCAACTTTTACAGACATAGATGGTTTTTTTTGATGATTTCAGACCAGTCTGAATCTGGTGGTTTTTTGTTTTTGTTTTCTTAATAAATGTTAACTTATTTATTTGTTTGGCAGGGTTGGGGTGGAGGTAGGAGTAGCTAAACAGAGGTACTGAGTAGATCAGAGGACTATTTTAAGAGGATTTGGGGCATATACCCAAAAGATGCCCCAACATATAAAAAAGACACGTGCTCCACTATGTTCATCGCAGCCTTATTTATAATAGCCAGAAGCTGGAAAGAACCCAGATGCCCTTCAACAGAGGAATGGATACAGAAAATGTGGTACATCCACACAATGGAATATTACTCAGCTATCAAAAACAATGACTTTATGAAATTCGTAGGCAAATGGTTGGAACTGGAAAATATCATCCTGAGTGAGCTAACCCAATCACAGAAAGACATACATGGTATGTACTCATTGATAAGTGGCTATTAGCCCAAATGCTTGAGTTACCCTAGATGCCTAGAACAAATGAAACTCAAGACGGATGATCAAAATGTGAGTGCAGATCGCTCATGAGAGACACAGCCAGAATACAGCAAATACAGAGGCGTATGCCAGCAGGAAACCACTGAACTGAGAACGGGACCCCTGTTGAAGGAATCAGAGAAAGAACTGGAAGAGCTTGAAGGAGCTCGAGACCCCATATGTACAGCAATGCCAACCAACCAGAGCTTCCAGGGACTAAGCCACTACCCAAAGACTATACATGGACTGACCCTGGACTCTGACCTCGTAGGTTGCAATGAATATCCTATTAAGAGCACCAGTGGAAGGGGAAGCCCTGGGTCCTGCTAAGACTGAACCCTAGTGAACTAGACTGTTGGGGAGAGGGCAGCAATGGGGGAGGGTTGGAGGGGAACACCCATAAGGAAGGGGAGGGGGGAGGGGGATGTTTGCCCGGAAACCGGAAAGGGAATAACATTCGAAATGTATATAAGAAATACTCAAGTTAATAAAAAAAAAAAAGAAAAAATAAAAAAATACTCCAAAATAAAAAAAAAAAAAAAAAGAGGATTTGGCTCCATTCTCTCTATTCTCCTTCAGAGTGCTGGGGGGCACTGAATCAAGCACGCAGGCAGCTGAGTGACCTGTTGAGTTTTTAAATGGGAAGGAAAGAAATGGGTGGAGCCGTTGGAAATAGAGATCTCTGAATCATCGGTGTTAAAAGGCGTGCACCTTTACAAGTCATGCAAACCCAGTTAAGTAACTTAAGTTCTATGAGACCTTAGTTCTCTCATCTGTAAAACGGGTTGCTTGGACTTCACGCCACCTTTTTAATTTCGCTTATAGCTCAGCATTCTGAACCCAGGAGTTAGTTGATTTAGGATACATCTACTCTGTTGTATGCGCTCTAAAATGAGGATAGAAGACTCTGAACGATGCCTGGGGATAACCTACTACAGACATAAAAAAGGTAAAAGCAAAGGCAATGGGGGAGGAAGGAGGAGGAGGAGGGAAGAAGCGAAAAGATGCTTATAACTACATAAAGATAGATGCAAACGTGCAATATGCAAATAATTCAAGGTAACCACAAAATTCAGTTGTCTGAAGAAGCAAAAATAAGACATTGACCAGGGCATCACATTCTGTTTTTAATTGTGTATACATAGCTCCCATCTCTCGAGACCTTGGAAGCAAAAAACGTAGGAAAAAATAAGAACATACACACACACACACACACACATACACACACACACACACACGCACACGCACGCACATATGCAGTTTGAAAAGACATTCTCTGGAAATAAGCGGGTTTCATGGCGTGCGGGATGGCGGGGAAATCACGCCCCTTCCCCAGCCGCGGCTCAACCCTGCACACAAAGGAACTAGTTAGCGCCTCAGAACCGCCACGGACCCTCAGCGGAGTCCTCTGTCAGCACCAGCGGGCCGCTGCACCCTCGTCTCCGCCCCTCGGAAGTGACGTAGAGCGCCCCGCCCCCACCGCTAGATCCGCTGCTGCTGCCTCGGCGGGCCGACCTGCAGGAGGCGGCGGCGGCGGCGGCCGAGGCCGAGGGAAGATGGCGGACGGTGTGGACCACATAGACATTTACGCGGATGTGGGGGAAGAGTTCAACCAGGTACGTGAGGGTCCGGGCTCCGCCGCCAACGCGGACGGTGCCGCGGCCTGGACGCTTGGCTGACCAGGGCCGTCGCGGCCCGCGAGCCGGCTTCGCTGCAGACCGTGCGCCCTTGGCGCCTCCGGGCCGCGCCGCCGTGCGCGACGTCCCCTCACCCCTTGTTCTCGCGCGTCGTTTTGCGGGCCGCGGGCTCTGGAGCGCGGGGCCCGTCGCCGTGCAGCGGCCGCCGCCGCCCGCTCCTTTCTCAGGACGGCTTCACGCCCCATTGTTGGCTAGGTGGCGGGCGCTTCCCGCCGAGCTAGGCCGCGTGTGCGGGGCGGGGAGAACGGGCCGCCGCGCCCCCTCCCCCGCTGCCGGCCTGAGGGGAAGCCCTGGCTGGGCGCGCGCTCGCCGCCTCCATCCTGGCCCTGCCTGCCGCTTCGGGTTCCGATTCCTCCCGCCGCTCCATTTTGTGTCTCTGTCCGCGCACGGTCGCCTCATGGAAGGCCGCGTTCACAGCCCTTTGTATCCCGCGCGCCCGCTCTCCCTGGGCTCCTGCTCGCGTTTGCGACGGATTTCGGTGTGGCGCCCAGGTCCTTGCTCACCGGTCCCCTAGGGATGGCTGCTTAGGTTTGGTTACGTCTGCAACAAGTCATCTGACTTTTGGACCCACCGATCGCGTTTAAAAGTCGGTGCGGCGGCCCACCTTGGTAGTCGAGGACTTGCAGAGCCTCCGAGGCCCAGTCCTTGGCCTTTGTGAAAAAAAAATATCGCCAAAGACTTGGAAGCGCGGTGGTTGGACAGAACAAAAAGATGGTGGATGCTGGTACCTAGCTTAACTGATCAGAGAGGCTGAAACGGAGACCGGCCGCCACTCGGTAGTGTAGCTGACAAGTCGTTGTGGACGTGACTGTAGTTTGAAAGCGAAGTGTTTGCCCTGTGGGCTCTGCTTCACGGTTTGAAAGGCTGGAGAAAGTGAGACGTGTAACGTTTTCCGGTCTCACCGGCCTCGGATACACAGAACTGCTAGTTCTGTTGTCTGGTGATGAATATCCTTGAAACGGTTGATTGCCAGAGTTTGTAACCTCTGTTTAGCCTTTTACTCTCCTCATATATTTTTTTAAATTGCATTTCGTATATTCACGTTTTTCAAATTACATCCAACCACATTAACAAATTCCAAGGTTCCGGTGAGAACCTTAGTAAAATGCCATTGGTTTATATTGTGTTTGCTTTCTATTTATGACTAGGGATATAAGACTTAAAAACAGTGGAAACTCTTAAATCCTTACTGCTTTGTTTTTCAAGAATGTGCCTTTGGCTTAAATATTAGAAAAGAAAAGCAAATTTTGACAGGGTTTGAATTACTGCTGACAAAAACAAGAGTTTCTCTGTGTAGTCCTGGTTGTTCTGGAACTCATTCTATAGACTAAACTGGCCTCGATCTTAGAGATCCTCCTGCCTCTGCCTCCCGAGTGCCTGGCGAGATTAAACTTTTTTTGACACCAACGAAGAACTACAGGCCGTGGTTTTTTGTTTTTTTGTTTTTTTTTTTTTTTTTTAATAAATGTAGCTTTTCATTGACTTGTGCTTTTAGCATTGTATCTGATATATGGTTGTGTACTTTTATAAGTAAAATCCTTGTAGGTTTAAGTAGGTTAGTTGGGAGATCTAAGTAACTTTTCCCAAACCTCTTGTTTGGGTAAGCACTCTGCCCCTGAGCTATAGCCTCACTGCAGAGTTGTTTGCTACTGGTTGCGTATGAATTATGCTTGCTCTGAATTACCGAACAAAAAAAGTAGCCACAAAAAGATTGCCAGTTATTTTAAGATTTGTTATGTTTTCTGTAAGTGTTACTATCATTTTCTGAGATCCTACCAGAATTAAAAGAAACAACAAAATTATTGACTTAATCTTCTGATCTCCCTCCCTTTGTTGTTTTTTGTTTATTTGGGTTTTTTTTCCCATCTTGTAGCTCTGGTTGACCTAGAACTTGCTGTGTATTCCAGGTTTACTTTTTTTTTTTAATTTGTGATTGCACCTGCTGCCTCACCGGCCAGTGCTGGGATTACAGCCTGTGCAACCTGTCTGCTCTCTTGCTCGTTTTCCCCCCCTTACTGTTGGGAGTTTGCCCTCAGGCCCTTGCACAGGCTAGGCACTTGACTCTGTGCAACATCCCCAGTAATCTGTTCTCTCTTAATAGGTGATAACCTTATTTCTACTAGCTGCTGTAGTAACCAGTGTGATTATTTGATTGTAATTGAACAAAATATTTTTCAGAGCTAATCATTAGACGTTTTAAATTATTTTGGGTTCTAAACATCTATAAGTGTTTGGTTTTTTTTTTTGTTTTGTTTTTTTTTTTTACCTTTTTCTTTATCTTTTTCCTTTTTTTTTTTTTTTTTAAATGTATGAGTCTTTACTAGCATACATGCCTGCGCTGTGTGGGTGCCTGGTGCCAAAGGAGACCAGAAGAGGGAGTTAGATTTCCTGGAACTAGAATTACAGAGAGGGTTGAGAGCAACCATGTAGGTGCTGGGGATTAAATGTGAGTGCTCTGAAGAGCAGCCTGTGTTCTAACCCTTGAGCCATCTCCCTAGCCCCTAAGACATCTTTTGTTCTCTAGTGTGAGCTGCAGTTTTAATTGTGCTTGAAATTTCCTCTAGTCGCTAGTCTCTTTTTACTATTTAAAATAGTATACTTTTTATAAAAGCCTTTTGCATTTTGGCAAAGCACAATAAATTGCAGAAAGTATGAGACTGAGTATTAAGCTTATATTGGGGGTAGGATGATATTTAGGTTAGTGTATTTACTTTCTTTACTAGGTAATTTTTTTAAAAAAAGATTTATGTATATGAGTATGCTGTCTTCAGACACACCAGAAGAGGGCATCAGATCCCATTACGGATGGTAGTGAGCCACCATGTAGTTGCTGGGAATTGAACTCAGGACCCCTGGAAGAGCAGACAGGGCTCTTAACTGCTGAGCTATCTCTCCATCCCCTTTACTAGGTAATTTTAAGAATGGAGAATAAATATGAGAAGGTTGATTCCTAACAACTTTTATCATGGACAAATTTGAGAGTGCTTGCTCATTGGAGGGAGAATATGAACTACTTCTGAATCTACACTGCTTGTACTGACTTTGGAGTTACAAAGAAAGCAGTCCTTCCCATCCCAAGATGTACTTTTCTTTTATGTTTACGGATTGTTTACATGTGTGTGTGTATGTATGTATGTATGTATGTATGTATGTATGTATGTATACCTTGTGCATTTCTGGTACCCATGGAAGGCAGAAGAGGGCATCAGAACCTCTGGAACTGAAGTTACAGATGGACCATGAAGGTGCTAGGAACTAAACCAAGGTTCTTTAATTAGGCATGCTTAATTTATATTCTGTACAATCAAATAATATATATTTTGTTTATCTGGGGGTCAGTCAGAAGCAGTTTATGTAGTGTAGTGTCTATCAGATTGTGGATCAATGATAGCAAGAAGTACTGATTTAGTTACCTGCTCACCTAACTTTAAAAGCAAATGGAGGCAGTGGCTGGGGTTGGGGTATCAGTTTGTAAGTAAGGGCTTAGATGTCCGTCCCCATAAGTCTAGTTTTATTGAGTGAATCATTTCACTTTATACTTAGTCATTGTATATTCACTGTAAAGCATCTATTACCCTGTGAAACTTTATGATATGCTTAATGAAAATATCTTAAAGATAAATCTATAGAGGATGGAGAGATGGCATAATAGTTAAGATCTAATTTAATATTTTACAGGAATTATAAAATTAATCCCCTATCATATCCATAATGTGATACTTATGGGAAAAAAGAATCCACACTTTCTGTATCCTAGAATTCAACTGGAATCAAAAGTACTGGCTGGGTGAAATGCACTTATACTGCATATGTACAGGCTTCTTGACATTGTTCCTTAAACCAATACAGTCAGTCACTTTATGTAAACATTTACAGTATGTTAGTTTAAAAAAACCTTGAGATAATTTAAAGTATGTGAAAAGATGTATAGTTTATATGCAAATACTGTATCATTTTATATAAGAGGGTTAAACATTCTGAATAGATTGGAGAGGATATGTTGGAACCAGTTTCTTGCTACTGGGTTTTCCTCTTACATAGTATTGAGTACATTTTGTCATGCAAAGTATAGCTCCCCTTCTCTTATAGTGAAATAACTATCCTTTAAATGGAATGACTTAATGCTTTTTTTCAAAAAGATTTACTTATTATATATGAGTCACTGTAGCTGCCTTAAGACACACCAGAAGAAGGCATCATTATAAATGGTTGTGAGCCACCATGTGGTTGGTTGCTGGGACTTGAACTCAGGACTTCAGGAAGTTAAGTGCAGTCAGTTCTCTTAACCACTGAGCCATCTCGCCAGCCCTAATGCTTTTTTAAATACAGGGTTGGGTTTTTTTTTTTTTTTTTTAATAGGTGCTGTCCTTTACTGGTAGTACCAATAGTGCACAAATGGTATTAACTGTGATTCTAGTGTGTCAGGGAAAATGGGTACTTTAATGGCTCTATCAGGATAATCCCAATGACGGTAAATATTATATGCAGTTCATCTGAGGTAGTAAAAAAATATATGGTATGATTGGGGGAAATTGTGTAAAAATCTTGAAGGAAGGGAAATAGTGCTAATGAAAAAGATTAAAACATTTCCTAAGAAAATGAGTGAGATATTGGTCATTTTTCTGTCCACCATACTTTTAAGTCTGTTCTTTGACTGGGAAACAGTTTTGTGTATCATGTAGGAGGAAAGCAGTCATCCTGTAATGCAAAATCTTGAGAGAGTGACCCCTCCCTTTTCTTTTCTTTTCTTTTCTTTTTCTTTTTCTTTTCTTTTTTTTCTCCCCCCGCAGCAAAGGCTTGCTTGCCTTTTGTGTCCTAGGCTTGCTTTTGCCCCAGTGTCCCAAATGCTAGAATTACAGGACCTTCAAAGCTGGGCTTAACAACCATTACTGGGTTTTGATGCCTTGCTTGCCATTAGAGTGATTATAGTGATTCAGAATAGTAGGGATTGAGAAAAATTACTTTGTTACTCTTTTCACAAACCTTAAGGGCTGTTCTTTTGTTTCATTTGTTTGTTTTGTTTTGTATCTTTGAGACGTGGTCTCACTATGCCCTGGAAACTATTATGTAGACCAAGATAGCCTCAAACTCACAGATCATCTACCTACCTGACTTGCCTCCAAGTGCCGAGATTAAAGGCATTGACATCATTCCCAACTGCCTAATAGCTGTTCTTTCTAGGTATGCACCTTTATTGATGATTAGATCCTAGAATCATGAATAAGGCTGGGTGACTTTTGGAATCTGAAATTTCAGATGTATTGAAATTTTCCATTTTTGAACACCATTAAATGTATTTGAAAAAAGACTTCACGTGACAGAACTTGATGCTATTGATTGCCTTTGCCAGTGGAAAGGCTTTAGTTTATTTAGTACGTCTTCAGAGCTCATTTTTATTTGACTGGTGATAGGCATTTTGCTTAATTTCAGAGTATATACCTTTTCTACTTGAAGTAGTTACACTTGAATGTATTCTAGATTTTTAAAAAAATCATCTAAAAAGGGAAGAATAGGGAAACTTTTAAGTATCCTTTGAGGTGCTTTCTTAGCAATGGCAATATTTGTAACAGATTCATTAATTTTTTTTTCACCACGTCCAATGTATACCCTTGGGGTTAAGAATACTGTTTGAGGTCTTAGAACACAGCTAACTAGTCCATGTGGAGATCAAACCCCAGGACCATGGTCTCAATTAGCATCACTTTAACCACTTGGAAGCAATCCAACAACCAGACAAAATGGCTGATTATGGTCTTCCTCATGAATGTGGAAAATATGCTTGGTGTCACTGTAGGAAGTCGTGGGCATAAAAAATAGCAATTGTAGCGCCCAGGTTAGTGTAGCTTCAATTGCGGCTTATAAATGATGGTCTACTTATGTAAACATTTTCACTTATTTATAACTAATGAAAAATTATATCTTAATCTTTTCCTGAAAGTAGAAATTTAAAAACTTTTAGTCTTGCTTTCTTTTTTACTCTCCCTCAGACTGTAATTTGTAATTAGTCTCTGCTGCCTGTGTGGTAATTATTCACAACTGCCTGTGAATAATTATAATAATTTTACTTGATGTTCAGAACCATGATTGTACAAGTGCCCAACTATACCGTTTCTTAATATTTTTTAAGAATATGGAGCTACTGTTGTAGCCACATAACCAGAAAAGGTTCAGCTAACATCACAGAGCTTACTCTCCTTTTTTCTGAGTTTTACTGTCAATGCAGTTTGAGTAGCTCCTTTGTGTGATAAAAACTCATCACTGAGGTGTGGTATTTTAGCATTGTTGTGCATTAAAATCAATGGCATCGTTCGGTGACTTATCTTAATTTCTGCCTTTTGCTGAAGGTGGCTTTTCTTTGATTTACCTTGATAACTTAAGTCTCATTAACTTACAGACTTATTTAACGTGTTAGCTCTTATTAACTTGTAAATCTTAAGAGTTACAGACATCCTGCCTTGTGATAAGTAAAGTTAGTATGTAATATTAAATTTAGAAAGTTACATAGTTCATTATTCATGGTTACCTAACAAAAAAAAAACAGTGGAAAATTGAGGTCTCTATTGCTTTGTGAATAGTGTTTTCTAGGTTTTTTTCTTCCCTTTCTCTTTAAAAATTAAGTCTTATTTTGGCTTTTTGTTGAAAGGTGGAACAATAGCCCTGCACTCTTGGTGCCTACAGTATCTTTTGATCATATAGCAAATTTTTACTTGGTCATCATTATGTTCTCTAAAACTAGCTCTTGTATGCCATTTATATGCCAGTTCCTAGTACATTGTACACATGAGAGATTGTTATGACTAGCTATATCTCTTTTTTTTTTTTTTTTCTTTTTTTCGGAGCTGGGGACCGAACCCAGGGCCTTGCACTTGCTGGGCAAGCACTCTACCACTGAGCTAAATCCCCAACCCCTAGCTATATCTCTTAAGTTGCTTTTTTCTCTCTCAGATTTCCCTCAGTAGGGTAGAATAGTTCACATTGATATTGGTAGGATAACTTGGTCGTGGAAAGGGATATTGAGAAATTGAATTACTTTTTTCCTCCTCAGGTCAGTTTCTTTGTTCTTTTCCTCTTCCTGGCTTACTTATCTGCTAGGCATGTGAGTGACATCCTAGCAATGCTTTGATTCTGCTGGTGACAGTGGCAGTTGTACTAACTCCTATGTGTATACTTTTCATTTGCTAATGTACCTGGCTAGATTTTAAAAGTCAGGTAAGTAGTAGCTCTTTGTTTACTGAGAATAATACAATCATTGCAAGATATTACTTTGAATAGCTTTATGTATTTTTTATTTCAATAGATAATTAAGACTTTGAAACATGTATATATCATATCTATCTCTATGTGTGTGTATTTTAGTCACCTATGGCTTAGCTTATAAAAACATTAGTAGGGGTTGGGGATTTAGCTCAGTGGTAGAGCACTTGCCTAGCAAGCGCAAGGCCCTGGGCTCAGTCCCCACCTCCGGAAAAAAAGAAAAGGAAAAAAAAACCCATTAGTGTTCTCAGAGTAGATAAATAAGATCTGAATACCAAAGAAAAACTGGTGTCTCACATGTGGTCCGTAGTAAAGACTTATAGTAATACCTTTGTGTGTGTGTGTGAGATGGTATTATGACAAATACTCTTTGGAAACTTGTCTATTTGCATTTATGTGTGGTTACTTTTAAGAATATTTTCAAGGAAGGTGTTAGTTAAGTCACCAAGAACACATCTATTATATAAAATAAGAGACTTGTATTAAGATCTTTGGGCCTTTTCCTGTCTGAGATTTTTAAAATAAGAAAGTTGAATGAATCGGTATTCACATTTATTTACTATTCTGACTCATATAATCTAATGTTATTTCTGTGTCTTAGGAAGCGGAATATGGTGGGCATGATCAGATAGATTTGTATGATGATGTCATCTCTCCATCTGCAAATAATGGCGATGCCCCAGAAGACCGGGACTACATGGATACTCTTCCACCAACTGTTGGTGATGATGTGGGTAAAGGGGCAGCACCAAACGTTGTCTATACTTACACTGGAAAGAGAATCGCATTGTATATTGGAAATCTAACATGGGTAAGTAAACACAGATTGTTGGCAGTCATTTGAACTGATCTAGCAGTACATCGTTTTGCCCAGCTTTTAAAAAAAAATAGACATTACAATATAAAAAAATTAATTTTTTTCATGTTTGCCCAAGTGATGAGAAGGGCAAAACCAACTTCTTTTAAAAAGACATTGAAGTTAATATAATTTGAAATTTTGTAGCCTGGTTTGGGGATATTCTACTTGAGTTTGCAATTGTGTTCACTCACCCTTTTTACATTCCTACCAGTTTCACCAAGAAAATTGTTCACGCAGGAACTCAAATTAGGAATTGGACAAAGAAAGATAAAATGCCACTATAGTTTTAAAAATATTCCTTATTCTAATTCATATTATAAATTTAAGTTTCATTTCTGACTTTAATTTGAAATTAGTTAGAAGTTGTTAGAAACTTTAAAACTTTAACTTGTTGCCTGGATATATTTTGTATTTTAATTGTGTTGTTGATAAGATTCTGAGACTATTGGTAAAATTCCTCATGAGCACTTGTCTGTTAGCATCAGACCCTACAGTCACTAAAGCAGTTCTAGAAATGTCTTTATCTCAGCTATTATATTGGAAAGTTAAAAGTTATAGCAACATGTTGACTTCTACCCTGCTTATAGAATTTTATGTGAAAATATTTAACTTCACATTGTTTTGATTTTATTTTATGTATATTGGTATTTGTGTATGCATGCTGATGCACCACATGTATATAGTCACTCGGGCCAGAAGAGGGTATCAGATTTCCTGGGACTGGAGTTACATGGTTGTGAGCCATTTTGTGGATGTTGGGAATTGAATTTGAGGTCCTCCATGGGGCCTTCTCTCTGGCCCTCACATTGACCGAGTCTCCTGTCATCCAGTCTGAACAGTCCTCACAAAATTGGAGTAATGGCAGTGTAACTTGAGATTTAGCTGCTAAATAATTGGTGGTGCACACCTTTAATCTCAGCACTGGGGAAACACAGGCAGGGGGAGCTCTGAGTTTGACGGCCAGCCCAGTCTACACAGTTAGGTCCAAGATTACATAGTGAGATCCTATCTTAAAAAAACAAAACAAAAAATGGTGTTCTTGTTGGGTTTGGTGGTACATGCCTGGGGAGGCTGATCTTGAGTTCCAGGACAGCCTGGTCTGCATAGTGAGTTCCAGGATAGCCATGGCTACACAAAAACCCTATCTCAAAAAAAAGTAAAAAAAGGAATTGGTATATGCTTATGTTTCGTGACTTTGAATAAGGGGTTTATCCCATACTCTGTTGCATCTTATGAAAATAGTGACTTAGGTAAGAGTTAAGTGTTTGATATTAAATTGGTATTAGTTACCTTCTGTAGTATGGTAGGTACTATATACTATACAGTATCTCTGCTTAGATTTGCAAAAATAAAAAAAAATTTCCTTTATCACTTGTTTACCTTTAAATGTTAAATTCAGTAATAAAACCTGAATATGTCTTAATGGCTAATAAGGGGAAATGTCTTGCAGTGGACAACAGATGAGGACCTAACTGAAGCAGTTCATTCTTTGGGAGTAAATGATATTTTGGAGATAAAATTTTTTGAAAATCGGGCAAATGGACAATCAAAGGGGTAAGAATTTAATTTTTCCTAATGTAATCTGATAGTGACTGCAAGTTAGTTTGCCTTAGGTTCAATGCTGATGACACACGTGTAGATGACATCTCTGCACTGACAGATGGCTTAGGTAGTAAAAGTCCTTGCGGCACAAACCTGACAATCTCAGTTCCTAGGAAGCCACATGAACACACTAGGAGGAAGATCTTAGGCAGAGGTTCTCACTTGAATTTTCTATTTTCTGATTTTTAAAAACACACAGAAGCTGCGTGAGATAGGATTGGACAGACTAGGCCTGTTTCCTGACTATACTGAGTTCGTTCTATATACTATACGTTCCTAAGATAGAAACAACTAGGCTAAGAAGTATTATTTTTGTTGTGATTTAAGTGATAAGGAAGTGTCAGATGGTGGTGGCACAAACCTTTAATCCCAGCACTTGGGAGGCAGAGGCAGGCAGGAGGCTAGCCTGATCTGAAGAGCAAGTTCCAAGACAGCCAGAGCTACAGAGAAACTCTGTCTCGACAGCCCTACCCCCACATCCCCCCAAAAAGAAAAAAGATAGCGAAGATCTGGGTATGTAGCTTGGCGTTGGAGCCACTTGCCTGATGTGTGGGTTTGATCCCAGTACCCTAAGAATAAAAGTGACGGAGACTAACTGAACAGTGCAACCTAGGCATCTTGTCCCATTTCTCTAAGATTATTATATGAACATTGTATAATGCAAGTATCTAAAAGTAAGAAAGTGAATGTGTTTTCTATGCTTTCCTCTAAAAGATAGTATTATAATTCATATTTAATCATGTTTGATTGCAAAGAGCAGGAGAAATGCTTGTGATAAATACATCTTTTCTTATTTTTGTGTATTATTGTTTCTACTTGTGCCTCTTAAATAATACAGTAAGCACATAATTGGATCTTTTTACATTAATTTATTTTGCATGTGTATGAGTACAATACAGTACTTACAAATATATATTTACAAAGTTAAGCAACCATTGTAATTCTTCTAATTTCAGAACATTTCATCACCCTACCAACCCCACACCTCCACAGAAACCCTATGTCTGTTAGCATTAATCCCCAGTCTCCCTTGTACCCTTTGCTGATAAGCATTCATGTACTGTCTACTTCAGAATTTGCCTATTCTGGGTATGTTATAAATAAATTGTACTGGGTATTTTATAATTACAATAATATTAATGTGTCTGACTTCTTTCACCTGGTGTCATGTTTTCAAGGTTCCTCTGTGTGACAACGTCAGCATTCCTTTTTATACCTGAATCTCATATAATAGGGTAGCACTTAATGAGGAACATCCATCTGCTGAGGAATGTGTGGGTGGTTTCTACTTTTAGCTATTAAGGTGGTCATCCTTAATAGTATACTGTTTTGTGTGAACATAAAGTTTTGCTTGTTTTGGGCATATATCTAGGAGTGGAGTTAGTAGGTTATATGGTAAGTGTGTTTAACTTTTGAAAAGCTGCCAGATTGTACATTCAACCATGCAGAAAGAAGGGTTGTAGTTTCTCATTACCTTACCAGTACTGAATAGCTGTGATTTTGATTATAATGGGAAATTGCATCTCTATGGTTTTGATTTGTACCTTGGCAGGCAATGATACTGAGCATTAGTTCGTTATTTTATGTATACAGGTGTTTGGCCTCATACCCATGCAGACCGGAAGAGAGAATTGGCTCTCTTAAAACTGGAGTTATGAATGGTTGTAAGCCACCATGTGGTTACTGGGAATTGAACTTAAGTTCTGGAAGAAGTCAGTGTTGTTAACTACTGAGGAATCTCTCCAGCCCCTGAATAACTTTTAGTGGCAATAAAAAGTGACAACAACTCAAGTGCCTGCTACCTGATAGGTGGGCTTAAAGCAAAACCAAAACTGATATCTATAATGGAACATTACTCAGCCATGAAAAGGAATGAATTAATGATGCATGCTATAACATGACTAGATCTTTAATGCTCAGTGAAGCTGGTTGTAAAGAATTTCATACTCTATGAGGCATATCTATAGAGACAAAATAGATTCATGACTCCGTATGATTAAGAGACAAGAGTAAATAGGAATGTTGGTAGAGGCTAGATCTTTGTTTTGGGTAATGATGTTATAAATGAACCTTCATGATGTTTGTAAAACACATGAATATACTTTAAAAATTATTAGAGTGTACATTGAGAGTGGATTCTGTAGTATATTATAAAAAGTAGTCCAAGTTTGTGGAGCCTTAAATAGTTTATTTTTTCTTCTCATAAAAGTAAATTAAGGGGCTGGAGAGATGGCTCAGCGGTTAAGAGCTGGTTGTTCTTCCAGAAGTCCTGAATTCAATTCCCAACAACTACATGTTGGCTCCCAACCATCTGTAATGGGATCTGGCGCCCTCTTCTGTCATACAGGCATACATGCAGACTGGACACTGTACATAATAAATGTTTTCAAAAAAGATTAAGACCATTTCTTTTTTTAATCAACAGCAACATTCTCAGTTCCTCCTTGCTTTTTATTCTTGCCCCCTTAATATCTTTTAGATTTGCCCTTGTTGGTGTTGGATCTGAAGCATCTTCCAAAAAGTTAATGGATCTTTTGCCTAAAAGAGAACTTCATGGTCAGAATCCTGTTGTAACTCCATGCAATAAACAGTTCCTGAGTCAGTTTGAAATGCAATCCAGGAAAAGTAAGCAAATCTCTCAGCAGCCTTTTTAAAAATGTATTTAAGCAGTGTTGCTGTCATTTGTTAAATATTACACTTAGGAAGTCATGTTACTATTTAATTTTGCATGAACTTGATTTAATCATTGCTTATGACTATGGGTCAATATACTGGAAACCCACTCCCATTCCAGTTTTTTCTAGATAGACCAATCAGTATGCAACAGTTTGAAAGCTCTCTGGTGCTGGCATTCTTGTCCTGCCACTCTCATCCTGGAGAACAGAAGCTGCATTCTAACCTTAGAGGAGGAGCCTCTACATGTATTATCTGCTCTGATGGGGGAGAGGCTAATGAAGTAGTTACTGGGTTTTCTGCTTGCTACCAAGACCTTTTGCTACTTGGTAAAATAAATATAGAAGACACTTGTTATTAGTAGAAATTCAGGTGGTTGTTTTGTTTTTTTGGGCATTTAATATAAGATTTATCTGAAGAATATATTACATGGCATAAAATAATCTGTTATTGAAATTAAGATTTCCTTTGAAGATTTTCTGTTTTGGCTATTGCAGAGTACTGGTATTTTAAAAGCAACTTGTTTATCTCTCAATAGAAATACATTTAAATTTGAATATTTTAAGACTAGGAAAATACTTAAATAAATGTGAATGTTTTCCTTGCCAAGTACTTTAGGTCTGAGGCATCTAGAAATTGATGAGTAGTATAAATGAACTTTGAAATAGTCTCTAACAGCAGTGGTTACAACTCAGACAACTTTTAATAAGTGCTATTTATGAGTATTTGGATGTTTGCAGCTACACAATCAGGACAAATGTCTGGGGAAGGTAAAGCTGGTCCTCCAGGAGGCGGTTCACGCGCAGCATTTCCACAAGGTGGTAGAGGACGGGGCCGTTTTCCAGGGGCTGTTCCTGGTGGGGACAGATTTCCTGGGCCAGCAGGACCAGGAGGGCCACCTCCACCTTTCCCAGGTAAAACTTTTTAAGTTATCATGGAGAAAACATGTCTGCCTAATACCTCTTTTTCCTTTCTCTCTTTTTCAAGTAATGCATTATTAACGTGACTCACTCTCCTTGTTATGCTATTTTTGGAACCCAGGAAATTTGATCAAGCATCTTGTTAAAGGAACTCGGCCTTTGTTCCTGGAAACTAGGATTCCATGGCATATGGGGCACAGCATAGAGGAAATACCCATTTTTGGCCTAAAAGGTCTTTATTTTTCTCCACACTTGCTTGACTTTATATATAGAATATTTACATCCGTCTTATTTTCTTACCTCTTAAAAAATCCTTTCAAGACCATTTTCCCTGTTCCCTTGTAGCTTGGCATCAGAGTAGAGTGTAAAGTGGGCGACTTCCCTGTGAGAAGTGTGCGCTGAGAGATGGAAACTCAGTGTTAAAATCTTACCAAGTTCTCTGTGTAGTGATTTTCTGTAATCATAATTTGCACTAGTTAAATTTGTAAGGAAACTCTTTATCTTTGTAATTATTAGAGCATTACCCTGTGGGTTTCATTCAAAGAGCGAGTCATGGTTTATAAATTCTGCTTTTAGAAATGTATTCTTGACATGTAATGGTTAAATATCTTTATTGAAGTGATTTTTTTCCCCCCTTTTCTCTCCTTTATTTTATAGCTGGACAGACTCCACCACGTCCACCTCTAGGTCCACCTGGCCCACCTGGCCCCCCAGGTCCTCCACCTCCCGGTCAGGTTCTGCCACCTCCTCTAGCAGGACCTCCTAATCGAGGAGACCGCCCTCCACCACCAGTTCTTTTTCCTGGACAACCTTTTGGGCAGCCTCCGCTGGGTCCACTTCCTCCTGGGCCTCCACCTCCAGTTCCAGGCTACGGCCCCCCTCCAGGTCCACCGCCTCCACAGCAGGGACCACCTCCACCTCCAGGCCCCTTTCCACCTCGACCACCAGGTCCACTAGGGCCTCCCCTTACACTTGCTCCTCCTCCACATCTTCCGGGACCACCTCCAGGTGCCCCACCACCAGCTCCACATGTGAATCCTGCTTTTTTCCCTCCACCAACTAATAGTGGCATGCCAACATCAGATAGTCGAGGTCCACCGCCAACAGACCCATATGGCCGACCTCCACCATATGATAGGGGTGACTATGGTCCCCCTGGGAGGTAAGTTAAACATGGAGTACTGAAACTCTTTAGTTGGTAAAAGATAAATTACTATGAAGTCTTTTATATTTTAGAAATATAGTTTTTGTCCTGTAGAAAGATCAGATTTCTAAACTGCAACAAATTCAGCCAGAAAAGGAGAATTTGATGTGATAGGGAAGACAGCTTTTTCCATCTGGAAAAGTAACAACTTCTCTAAAGCAAATGCCAAAAGCTGCTTATTTGGAGGTGTTTACATTATTATTAACTTGAGAACTTTTGTTAAGTAACAACATATCATTCCTTTGTCTTTTGTAGGGAAATGGATACTGCAAGAACACCTCTGAGTGAAGCTGAGTTTGAAGAAATCATGAATAGAAATCGGGCAATCTCTAGCAGTGCTATTTCAAGAGCTGTATCTGATGCTAGTGCTGGTTTGTATATTTGTTTCAGTCTTCTTTCCTATTTATGTTAAGAATCACCCTGGGGTTGGGGATTTAGCTCAGTGGTAGAGCGCTTGCCTAGGAAGCGCAAGGCCCTGGGTTCAGTCCCCAGCTCCGAAAAAAAGAACCCCCCCCCAAAAAAAGAATCACTCTAAACCCAGAGGCTGGAGAAATGACTTAGCTGTTTAGAGCTGGCTGCTTTTCCAGAAGAACCCACCATCTGCTAATTCCAGTTCCTGGGGATCCAAGGCCCTCTCCGGCTTACAGTGCAAAGATAGACACGTGCCGTCAAAATACCCATACACAGAAAATTTAAAATTAAACACAACCCAAAGCTAAGTGCAGCATATAAAGAGTTTTCTTAATTCTTATGTAATCTGTATAGTTAGTCCCAAATCATCTGTCACTTAGTTTTAAAGTATTAAAGAAAGATACATGTCAGTGTAATAGGAAGACTGCCAATTTTGAATTACTAGATTTAGATTTAAATACTTATTGGGTGGAGAGGTGACTCTGTGGTTAAGAGCACTGGCTGCTAGTGCTGGAATCCATTATAATTCTTTTTCCTCAGTGGGTATCAGGCACACACAGGGTTCACAGAAATGCATGCAAACAAAATGTCCATTTACATAAAGTTAAAAATAAATTCCAACTGGGGATTGGAGAGGTAGCTTAGGAGTTATACTGGCTGCTGAGATTGATTCCCAGCACCCGTATGGTAGCTCACCAACCTTTATAATTCCAGTTCCAGGGAATCTGACATCCTCTCTGGCCTCAGTGGACACCACTCTTGCTTTGGATACAAAGACATATGTAGGCAAAACACTTGTGCACCTGACACGATATAAATATGAACTTTGGTGTTTTATGGTTCAGAGCCCTAGAGATAGCTTATTCATTCCCATATTTGCAAAGTAATAATAATAACTGTGTCTCTTCATGGCAGAATCAATTGTATTAGCTTCATGAAAATGAGAGTCTTCCAAATTCCAAAAAACTGAACAAAAGTCATTGTCTGTGGTCATCTGAAGATGATTTTTCAGGTCAGGCGGAGATGACATATGCCTTTAACCCCTGGACTTGGAAAGTAGTCAGATTTCTGAATTTGAGCCAGACTGCTCTATAGACTGAGTTCTAGGACAGCTTGAATTATCTCAAAAGATAATTTGAAAACAAGTTTTTTTTGATAATTAACCTTTTCTTTTCTGCAGGTGATTATGGGAGTGCTATTGAAACATTGGTAACAGCAATTTCTCTAATTAAACAATCCAAAGTATCTGCCGACGATCGCTGCAAAGTTCTTATTAGCTCTTTGCAAGACTGCCTTCATGGAATTGAGTCCAAGTCCTATGGGTCTGATCAATAAAATGTTCCTGTGTCATGTATTTTAAAACACACACACACACACACACACACACACACACACACACACACACACACACACACACACACTTCTAAAAAGTGAAACTGATTTTACTTACTGTGTACCCAACAGTTTTTTTGGGGTTTGTTTTTGGTTTTGGTTTTTGTTTTTTTTTTGTTTTTTTTTTTTAAAACGGCCCCCCCCCCCAAGCTGGGGACCAAACCCAGGGCCTTGCGCTAGGCAAGCGTCTACCACTGAGCTAAATCCCAACCCCTTGTTTTTGTTTTTTTTTAACTCAGATATATTGGTGCTTCCTGAAATACTTAAATGCAAGGAACTATATGGCTTCTCTTCACTCATAGACATCTGTATACAGTCAAGCGCATTTGAGTGATATAATCTTTTTGATTCTCATAATTCCCATTCTTACTCACTGTTTTCTAGCCAAATGGGGCTCCCTTCTCCTGGACCTCTTAAGCATTTGACCACCTTACTGATTTGTGCTTGATATTCCTCCTTGGAACTACTTTTCTTGCTGTTTTCTTCCCCTAAACATTTATTTGCCTCTGTATTTCTTCATGTTTTACCATAATCTAGTCTGCCAGAATCTATTTCACTTGTAGTATTTGCTATAACCATCTATTCATTATTGAATATGCCCATTTCCTAGTGAACACATGTTGAACAATGGTAGGGGCTTTACCAATTAAACACTGCTTTAACAAGAGACAGGATGTGTTTGAAAGAGTTATGAATGACTGGTTATTTTGTAATAAGGGTGGTTTTATTTTAGATTTATTTTGTATGTATCAATGTTTTTCTAGCAAACATGTATGTATTTCTCTGGTGCCAGAGGAAACCAGAGGAGAACATTCATTGAGTCCCCTCAAACTGGATAGCTTTTATGTGGGTACTGGGAATCAAACCTAGGTCCTCAGAGCAACAAGTGCTCTGAACCACTGAGCTATCTTTTCAGACCCTGTGTTTTTGTTTGTTTGTTTTTAAGATTTATTTATTTTATGTATATGAGCACACAGTACTCACTCCAGACACGCCAGAAGAGGGCGTCAAATCCCACTACAGATGATTGTGCGCCACCATGTGGTGGCTGGGAATTGAACTCAGGACCTGTGGAAGAGCAGTCAGTGCTCTTAAATACTGAGCCATCTCTCCAGCCTCTTGATACTATTTTTTAAAAGTTACTTTTTAAAAGCATTTTTAGCAATTTTGAAATTTATTTATTTTGTGAGGTAAATGTTTAATCTTTACATGATCTCTTTTGAGACAGAGTCTCATGTACATGAGGCTAGCCTTGAACTTACAGAGAGATCAGCTTGACTCTTCATTCTTTTTTTTTTTTGGTTCTTTTTTTCGGAGCTGGGGACCGAACCCAGGGCCTTGCGCTTCCTAGATTGACTCTTCATTCTTACACAGCCGCATTTTTGAATATTTTGATTTCATATATGCGGATATTTTGCCTGCATTTCTGGCTATAAAATACCCATGTTAGGTACCCACAAAGGCTAGAAAAGTGCCTTGGATTCATTCCCAGAACTAAAGTTAGAGGCAGGTTTGAGCCACTGTGTGGATGCTGAGAATTGAACCTGTATTCTGTGGAAGAGCAACCAGTATTTATAACCCTTGAGCCATCTCTCCAGTTCTCCACATGTTGTTCTCTCTGACCTTAGTATGCTTTTCCTGGAGGTAGTATCTTAATTGAGAGCAAGAAGTTCATATTGGTCAGTTTTTACTCTGTTACTACGTTTTTGGCTCATTATAAGTATCTCTGAACAAATTTGTCATAACTAGAGGTTGTGTCATGCATTGTCTTCATTGTGAGAACATCTAGCTTGATGAAGAAGCTTGCACTTAATATTTAAGATTAGGTGCCCGGTTCAACAATTAACGATGAAATATTATTTAAACTAATGGAATTATTATAAGGTTTGGTTAGGATTTTTGGGTTTTTAAGATGAAATGGCAAAATTTGCACGAATTTACTTTTCTTCATTGTTTCATGGGTTCTCACTTAGCAATTGCAACATGACTTTTTTTTTTTTTTTTTTTCTCCACTAAAATAATCAATGTCCAAATTGTCAACATCATTATTCTCCCACTTTGGTGCTATTGTTAAGTAATCCAAAGAATAGTTAAGTATAAGCACTGTGCCACCACGATGATTCTTAAGATGGATACTGAGTAGTTAATGGGTAATAACATTTAGTGTGGGTGCACTAGGCAAAGGGATAGTTGACAGTGCAGGCAGGAAGGAGCAAGAGGACAAAATATTTCATCATGATTGACTCAGTCTAGGGTGGCCTGGGTCCTGGAAATATGACCAGGGGTTTCAAGGAAATGAAGAAAGGACAGACACACTTAGATACATCCAGAATCAGGGTTCTACTGCTGCAACCTGGAACTTTGAGGATGACCAGTACAGTACTAGGGCAGGGCCAGCTAGTCTAGGTAGGAGGTCTCTCTAGAGTACCAGTTACTGTCTGAAAAACCTCCCAACAGAAGCCGCTTTTTGTAGTCTTTCTGTGCAGTGATCTTTTCATAAACACTCAGCTCAGGTTCCTCAGTGTAGCTAGCCACTGCTGTATGGGAATTATCTTTGCCAGGGTTCCATGGGGTTCAGCTAGGTAGGGCCTTGGAGTTCCCAGATACATGGCCCTGGTAATAATGCGTTCATTCAGAATTCATTCACTAGGAGCTGCCTCTGTTCCTACCCTAATCAGAATGGCATATGATTGTTTTATTTCTGAAACTACACTTAATAGTTTTAGGCTGGTGGTCTGTAGCTGCAACCATGGAAAGTAAAACTAGTGATAAAGGAAAGATAACTGTATTAAATATCTTGTGAAGCTTTCAGTTACGGACAGCATTAATCCAGTAATTTCTTTTAGAAGACGTGAACGATCAAGAGAAAGGGACCATAGTAGATCACGGGAAAAGAGTCGACGTCATAAATCTCGGAGTAGAGATCGCCATGATGATTATTACAGAGAGAGAAGCAGAGAGCGAGAGAGACACCGGGATCGCGATCGGGATCGTGACCGGGAGCGCGACCGAGAGCGAGAATACCGTCATCGTTAGAAGGTGGGCATTCCTTTTTATTACTTTATTTATATGTGTGTGTTGTTAACAGTAATTATAACTCCAAGGCTGTTGTTTATACAGTAAATATACCTACATTTTAAGTGGTCCAAGTACTTGTTCTGATTTAATCTTCTGGAAACATCTGAAAACAGGTAAGCCATCACAGGTAAATAATTTTGACCTTTTCCTCCTTGAATATTCATGAGTTATCTCTGACTTTTAGATTTCAGATTTTCATAGTCTTAAAGCAAGAAAAATAATCAAGAGGACTCATTGTGTACTTCTAAATTTGAAAATTGGGATTCTTGTAATCACATACATTGTTTGCATGTGATTTTAAAATATTTATAAAATATTTATGTGCTTGGATTTTTAAAAATAAAATTTTTATTCTTCCTAGAATTAATTTAATTTGTCCCTGAAACCTTTAAAGAAAATCTAATATTATAATAGGTTACAATACAAAAATATGTTTTTCAGCAGTGAAAGAGGTTTTTTTCCCTTTTAAAAATCACTTTTAGATGAGAATTGCTAGCATTTGATATTATTTTTAAAGGAACACTATCTTTTATTTGCAAAGAAAGCATAAACTGGATTTAGGGTTCATATCTAAAAACTTAAAATTGTGCCAAGCCATACATCCCAAGTGAGAAATACTTGGGAATAATTTTCTTTGATGTTTCATTCATAAACCATGATCATTGTCTTTTTTTTTCTGTATTTTAAAATTCCTGTGTACATTTTTTCATAAAGTAGAATGAGTTGTCTGTTTATGCTTCATTTTTACATGTAATTTTATTTTCTATTTGTGAGCAGTGTTTACTCATGAGGAGTGGGGCAAGAGCACTGTGAATCTTGAATGTGGCAGGTTATCAATTCTGTAAACACATTTGCATTAAAGTAGATTCAAAACAAAGCCTTTATAAGTATACTTAGAAGTAAATTTTACAGAAACTTACTGAAAATCCAGTCTGAAAATTGTTAATATTTAAATTGTAATTGGCTTTATCGTGTATGTAATTTTGTGACTAGTAGTTTCTTTAATCATCACACACATACACACTCACTCAAGATCCCTTTTGAAAAAGAAAAAAAATGTAAGGTAATTTTTATGAAATACAAGTTTCATAACAGTTTAAGGGCTTTATGAAGTGAGGAAACCCATTTTCTACTTTGTCTTACATCTTGAATATTTATCAAAACCTTTTTACTGGTTATATGTTACACTAAAATTTTAATTCTCAAAACATTTCTCTATTTTAAAATTACTAGAATTGGTACTGTTTGGATATAAAAATTGGATATTGTATCATACAAATCTAAACTAAATTTTAAATGAGGTTTGTTTTTTTTTTTTTTTTTTATTTCTAAAGTATCCATTAGGGTGGATTGGGATCAAGTTAATACTTGAAATGTCTAATTATCTGTTATTTGGTAAGGTACCAATTTTACAAGTTGTATTTTTATTTGTTTGTTTATTTATTTATTTTAGACTTTCCAGTTTATCCACCATCTTATAGTTACCAAAGATATGATAGTGAAACTTGGATACATATTCAGTAATTTAGTGTGTCCATCAAGGGGCCTCTAAGCCAGTTCATACGTAGCTTCAATTAGCAGTTTTTTTTTAAAAACAGGTTTTCATAAAATTAATCCAGTAAACTAAGTATGCATTGTTAATTTTACATTGAATTTACACTGCAGTCAAGAGTAATCACCTAACTATGTCATGATTCGAGTCCCACGTCATTTAGACATTAACTACAGTTTCTTAGTATGCAGTTTTTTGCAATCAGTGATGTATCATTTCCCAAGTCCCATGTTTTGTTTGTACATTGAGAACCAGAATTGAGATTGAGTTGTAATATTGTTATGTGCCTTCTTCATCCAAGCAAAATTTTACAAGTATTTACAGTGGGGGAAAGAAAAAAATATGTTTTCCTGGATTATTGTACCTTTGCCATACCAAACAGTATTTATTGTGGAAGTAGATGTAAGAGGGTGGGGGTGGGCATAAATACATATATTGAAGTGCAAATCTATTTGCAGATTTTATTACCATTATAAGGTCTGTTGACCTCTTTAGAAGTTTTTAAATATGAGTCCTTTTGAACTTCCTTGTAAATTTTAAGTGGAATAAATGGAATTAGAAGTACTTCACCAATAAAGTGAATGTCAGTCTCTGTATAAGTCAATGATGTAACATACTGTCAAGTGATGGTGGTGGTGGTAAAGGGCAGGTTCTGGAAGTGTGATGTTGACAGCTGTTAATGTCTGTCCCATCCTAAGTTTTTTTGTGTTTGAACTGTTGAGTAATGTTAATTGCATTCTCATTTGAAAAAAATGTATTAGTTTTTCTAAAAGTTTTCCATATCGGAGTTCAAATAGGTGATAATATTTCGAGAAAAATAACAGCTTTGTAAATTTCAATGTATAAATGCATTGTGCTTCATATTCTGTAATTTTTGCCTCTATTCTCAGACCACTCTGAGCAAAATAAAAGCTGTAAGGTTTTGTTCTCACAGGAATAATGCTACTGTTCAGTTGCAGCCGAGCTCCTTCCCTTGGTTGTGTTGCTCTGACAACTTGTTTAGAATAGCCCCACTCAGCAGTTTCTGTTAACAACTGAATTCTGTGTACTGAAGAACAATGAAAGCAAATTCTTTTTCTAGATGCTTTTTATTCAGGCTTTTCTTACTAATTTATGAGATTCTCATGTTCTCAAATGATTACTTTTCCCCCCTAAGATACTGTATTTGGAATCTGGGTTATAACTCTAAGAGTATGGCCGTGTGATTACTTCTACCATAAATGTCATGTACTTGGATTTAATTACTGCATAGGATCTAGGATACTTTGTGTTTTTTATCCAGGTTATTATAGCTTGTGTTAATTTGGGGGAAAGTCCAAAGAAAATCATTTCTTTTATATTAAGATGTTCCATCTTGTTAGGAGTGTTACGTTGAGGCTTTTATGAAAATTAAATTCTTTTTTATTGCCTAGTGAATGATAACTGTCTGTTAACAAGATTTCCAAAGTACTTCTACAAGTCTTAGATCTCATGTTGTTACCTGCCTAGTGTTCCCAGAGTTGTTCTCTTGTGGTTTCCATATATCTCAACCGCTCCGCTTCATCTCGCCATGCTGGCTCTCGTTTCTTTTCTGATTTCTCAGAGTTTTAGTATGTGTAAAATCTATCTACTGTTTTTCTTGATGTGACAAGAGAGGGTAGAAAGCGGCCTCTTGGGTGGATGTATAGTCTGTTTTGCTCACTGTGGTTTAAGAATATAGTTTTGTTTATAAATAATTGATGTTCTGTCTTAAAAAAAATTCAGTGCCAGTGTGAGTCACCTGCTCTCACCTCATCTCAGTGTGATATTTTTGCCATTGTTTAGTTTGTATATTGGATTGTTTGGAATACATAATGTTTTAAATAAATTCAGTTAGTATTGTTTAAAGGAAACCTACTAACCAGTAAGAGTAGAGTAACATTCATGTTCTGTAAATTTATGCTTTTGTGTTCTGTAGTTAGCAAGTTCTAACTCTTGATAGTGGGTGAATTCTAAATAACAACCAGCTTATTTTGAAATATCCATATTTTTTGAGTGACTCTCTTTGGCACAAAGCTTTTTTTCTTTCATTTTCTTTTTTGTGATGCAGTATCTTTCTGTGTAGTCAACTGCATAGGATTCTTCATTGTGTATTTTGTACAGTAATAAAGTGATTTAGTTGAAATGGGGTAAGTATGCTCAGAGAAAAGGGGCTATGAACTTTTTGTTAACATTAGTAATAAATGGATTTTTTTTAATGTACTGTGTTCTAGTCAATATAAGGAGAAACTCAGGAAGAGTTAATATGTTTAGATGCTTCTATTGCCTACCTCATGCCCATTCTTCATTAAGGAGAAATTTTCAGATATAGAAATATAGATTTTATTAATTTAAAAGCAATTGCATTTCTAAAATTATGTGAGGATCCTTCAACACATTACTATGAAAACCTGTAAGAGCTGAGTGTGATAGTACACACCTGTGACCTTAACACCTAAAGAGACTACTGATGCAGGAGGATGCTGTGAGCTTCAGACCAGCCTGGTTTACATGTGAAGTTTCATGCTAGCCAGGCCTCTATACTAATACCCTGTTTCAGAAATAAGAGCAAACACTCAACATAAAAACCTATGAGAATTCTTTATCAAATAAATATTCAAATGTTTTACTTAAAAGATTAATTTACCATGAGTTTTAAAATATGAATAACACCAAGATTGCATATATAATTAACACTCAATTTGAGTCGTTCATAATTATTTGAGAGTTCATTATCTCAAAATATAGGCATTTCAGTCTATTGAAATTTTACTGCTTGCTTTAGCTTGCAGACTTTAAGGCTAGTTTCATTGTCTTAGTTCATGTAATAGCTGTTTGTGTAGGTTCCTTTTCATAGCTGACAGGTAAAGCAAGTAACTGTGTGGCTTTGACATTACAGATTTGATCAAATGCAATTTTGAACATACGGGCATCAAATGTATTTGTTACTTTTAAGCTTTTTAATATCTTTGTTTATGTAGATGTCTACTTAGACATTCGAGTCTATCATATGGAATTGGATTATTGGAAATGGGTTGTATTGCCTTCAAATTTTGCTTCCGTTTGAGATTGTAAAATTTGTGTTTATGTAAAGTGTTTAGAACTAGAAATAAAAGTTTCTAAACTATTCCCTAAATTTTATGTCTGTATGGTAAAATTTGAAGATTTATCAATTAGTAAAGACCTATCTATAATCTAATGAAGCAAAAGATGAGTGCTTTGGTTCTGCATAAACGTGTGTTTTATGACCTCACGACAGGATTTCCTCTATACAAGTAGTAAGTTTCCATTGGGGTCATGGTAATATATATACCCCGTGGCTTTTTGAAAGATTGATATCACCCTACCCCCTCACCCCGGAATTGTGACATTAAGTAATTTTTCTCTCAGTGACTCATTCTTCATCCTTTATAACAAAACAAAAATATTAGGGGAGATAACATTTCTTTTTTAGTAGGATTATGAATTTTCCACAATCTTTTTTTGTAGATTAAAATACCTGCCATATCTTTCTCTAATGTTTTTAAATGTCACTAATGCTGGAAGTGTTAGTGTAGGTAATGGGATTAGTATGTTGTGGAGTCCTGAATTCAGTCTTCAGCATCAATCCCAGTAAACAAAGATATCTACCAAAATTTTAACCTGTAAAACTAAAACATTTGAAAACTGATGTTGTAGTTTTTTTCTGTTAAATAATTCCTCTGTATAAGCCTATCAACACATCATGAAAGTGAAGGTACAAAGGGTGATTTCTAGAATAGTTTAAATGACTCTTTAAACAAGGTAGTTGAGAAAGACTCCTTTTGTACTTTTAAGATTTAAGGTTTTACTAGGGAGGATGGATGTGTCTATACACACTGATATTCTTAAGATTCTCCCAATAGAGAAATGAACACAAAATTCATAGTCGTTACCAAAATTCATCCTAATTATAAAACAAAGGATCTTTCAAAATTATTTTTATTACAGAATGCCACTAAGTATTATGTGCTTTTGAAAAATATTAAAATATCCCTTAATATTTCTATTTTAAATATTTGGTATAAAAGTGATCATTTTTAAATTAATGATTCTTTTTTGGACATTTACTTGACATTTACATAAATATGTATTCCTGAACCTATAGTATCAATTTTATTGTTGGGTTCCCCTCTCCCTCTTTATGTAAGTTTTCGATGAGACTCATCATTGTAGATACTCATTAGTTTGTGTTGGGCTAGTGGATATAGGTGAAGTAGAAGAAAGTAATGTCTTAAATTGTATTGTGTCTAAAGATTTGTATGTGGATGTCATATTTAATGACCATATTGAGGTATTTACTTATAAATTCTGTAACATGGAACTCCATTGGTTTATAACAAATTGGCAGAAGTTCGTGTATGCTGTCAAATACAGTTAATTTGTAAATTTCACTGCATTTTTATATTCAGTTCAGCATTTGTTAAATACATTGATATGTGGATGAATGAAAAATATCTACATTCAAATCCAAGCATTTTCCCATTTATTTTGTAGTGTGCATATTTTAGACAATGACTTACGGTTGTTCTCATCATCCCAGAAACAGTAGCTGCTGTTTTTTCATTTGTTACTGTGACTTTGTTCTTTTTAAAATTACCATTTTTGCACAAAACAGTGGTCTTCATATGAGAATCACTAAATTTCAAAGGAATTAATACATAAAGAATGAAATATGAGAATTTATTTTGAATTTGTAAATTCAATTTATAGGAGCATTTCTCCATCATGTAAGCAGCTACTGTTTGAGTTACTTTTTATTTTGTGTTAGAATCCCTAACAGTGACTAGTTGCACGACTTGTGTATGTATAGCTAAGCCAACATTTTTTTGTGTATTCTGGGGAATAGCAAAATCTACATCACAAATTTTGACACATTACAGCTGAAGGAAGAGGAACACCTTCCAAGACAAAGCAGTCTTCACGGGGAAAGTGACGCTTGTCCAGCAGTTTGCTTCTTGATTGAACTGAACCTGTAAGGATTCATGGATAAACTGAACAGGAATAGATCTGAATAAAGCAAATCTGCATAAATGGTAACCAGTAGCTCTACTTTTATTTTTTATGTTGCTTAACTGTTTTATTTGAAGGAAACTGTGTGATTTAAAAAGTTAATAGCTTTTGCAACTTTATTACTGGTTATATATTTGGCCATTATAATGTGCAAGCAATTGGAAAAAGTCAAGTAAATGCTTGTTTTTATAGTAGTTTGTTCTTGTTAAAATGTTCATATGATAATGTCTGTAAACAGCACCAATTTGATTACAATAGATGTAGTGTTGTAATAAACTGTTTAATGGGGCTGATGTGTAAAGCTGTTCAAGTTATTTGATGTTTACACCTCAGGGAAAGTCTTGTGTTCAGCAATATCTAAAGATAATGTTACTATGACAACATTTTTACTGTCCTTTAAAAAAGCATTGCAATAGCGTGTTTGGATATGCATCAATCTAATCTTGCGTTCAGTGAATTAAACATGACTAATTAAGTGTCTATTGCCCTTGATTTTGATATTAGAATAGGTGATTACATGGGTATTTAATATTTCTATATTCTGCTTTTCTAGCTGTTTTTACCTAGTTAGCTTGTGATTTTGCTGAATGGTATGTAAACGTGTAAAAACTGAAATCTGACAGAGCAATCCAGTCAATGTGTTAGGGGGTCAAAAAATTGAAGGTTGTAACATTTTTGGTAAAAATTCATGTATTTGCTACAGTAGTGCAGCTTAATTACAACCCAGATATACTGAAATGAAAATTGTGAACTGCTAGCTTTTAAGATAGATTTTGATAATTCTGATTTCATGCAGTAATTTACTGTTTCATGCTGATGGTGCCATAGGCAGTGTAATTATGGCCACACAGCAAGATAAATGAGTAAAGAAAGCCCTAGTATTGTACTTGATAAAAATTTTTGAGGGGTATGATGTTTATTAACATTGGGTTGTATTCTTCAGTGTGAATAATGAAAAATTATAGTTACACTGTCTTCATGGTTCGAGGAATTCTGTGTATATTCCTGTAACTTTGTTGATCTATGCTTGATTAGAGTTAGTTATCAGTTGTTTTTTTTTTTTAATCCAGCCTTAATAAAAGGTTGTATTAAACACACCTGGCTAGCATGTGTTCTGCAAAATTAGCAGAAACAAACTGTTAATTTGATTGCCTATTTTTATAGGAAGATAAAAATCTGAATTACTAAAGAATTTTTAGATAAAGCCCTTAAGCTAATTTGTGTTAAATATGTTTTAAAAGATCTTAAAGTTTACCTAAATTTAAGAGCAGTGCCTAAGGCATGTACCATAGGTCGAGAGTGTGCAGCTTGAGAGATTTGTACTTTTCTTCTTCAGTTTCATCTTTTCTGCTTTTAAAATACTCAAAAATATCCATACCACTGTCAGTTCATTTTAAAACATTTTGTGAGCAGAGTATTTTTTGCAAGGGATCATTGGTGTTTACCCAAACTGTTGTTAGCTCTCAGAAATGATTTTTCTTAAGTTTTAATCTTGTTGAAATGCAATTACCTTTTAATTTGAGAGTTGTATCAAAATCTATTTTGTTTTGTATATAGGTATTGTAAGTTTTTGTCATTTCTTAGCTTTTTTAACAGTTTAATTACAATATCCTAATGTGAAGCCGTGTGGACATACATGTGTTTACAAGGGAGATTAAGATTAGTTGATAGTGAGATTAAAAGGTAAGTACAATGCCCATAGATAGAACTTCTCTGAACATTTTTAAAATGGAATCAAAAATACATATACTTGAAATGAAACTGGAGATTTTGTACTAATTTTAATCCTTTATTACCTTTTATTTTTCTTTTTTAAAAATGAGTTGGAACTCTTGTTGCTCTCTGTATGTCACCCTCTTGCCCGGCTTATTCCATTACCTGACTTTGGACACAGACAGAGTGGACTAGCATTGTTTGCTGCTGCTAGTCCATTATTTTAAGTGTTGTCAGGAAGAAATAAAATAACTTTGGTTTGTCTAGTTTTACAGTGTCTCCTCCCTGATAACACATGAATGTCAGCAGTAAAAGTAAACATTGCAAACCTTGTTTTATTTGTCAAAGCCTTCTGTTGTTGAGGAGTCAGTTTCATTTGAAAACTGGTTTTTAATGTGTAAAAACAATCCAAAGAGATAAAATTTTACAAAGACACCAAAAAAAAAAAAAAAAAAAAAAAAGAGAGAGAGAGAGAAATAAGAGACAGGCAGGCAGGCAGGCAGGCAGGCAGACAAATGAACTAAAGAGTAGAAAAAGTCAGAAGAAAAAAGGAGCTAGGGAGAATTTTCAAGAAATTGTGGTTCATATAGTGGCAGTGAAAGCAAGCTTGAGTTTGTCTTGAATCCTAGCATTGCCTAGTGCTGTGCAGTCACATTCCTTGCAACTAGTAGTTAAAATTCCAGATGCTTGGTAAAGCGCCCACATGGTATTTCTCCTGGAGCAGCACTTTGAATTCAATATACTGCTTTGAGGTAAAGGAAATACATTTGTAGAAAGGATTCTTTCAGTGTACATTTACATGTGTGTATGTTTTGTCAGCTTTCATCAGCAAGATGAGCAAGATTTTAGTGACTTGCCATAGCTATTGATCATACATGTTAGGCCATTTAATGTCTCCTTAACCTATAATCTTAAGCAGTTAACTACAATTTGGAATTTACAAATAGCATGTAGCTTAAGGTATTATTTTGATTTGATTCTCCTATGGAGACTGTTGCTTTAGTTTTTACTAGTTTAAAGTCAGTTCTAAAAATAAACATGGAAGTTTTCATGAACGTTGTATAATATTTTATAGTAAAGGGGGGAGATTGTTGAAAAGGGTAAGACTTTCTCTTTCCCTGTGTTGAAATGTGCCAATAGCCTAAGTACATTCTGTTTCATACAATGAGATGCTACTGCAGAACTCCGATTGGAGTGCTCTTAACGTTTTAGTTTTGCTACCCAAATGGTCATTGCATTGTTTGTATCTTGCAAGGTGGCCCCAATATTGTGTTTTAAGCTTCAGCTTAAGTTATTTTAAGAGGAAGTTTATGTTCTGATTCTTTACTGAGAATACAGTGTTGAGATTCTTGCTATTGCACAGATAAACTGATTTTTAAATTTTATTCATGAACTTCATTTGCATCCCATGGCCCTCTGTAAATGTTTCCCCTGGTTGTGTGTTCTTACTAAATGCACGCTTTTTCATTGTACATACTAGACATTTTTTTGTGCTAAAATATATTAAGTAGGGTTTTTGTAGCAAAGCATTCTATTTTTATGTTCTTATAGTGTATGTGTTAACATTAATATTCAGTTTAAACACTGGTGTATTTATTTTTAGCAACTTGACTCCTAGAAGCCTTAGACTAATTTTTAAATAAACATTCAACCAAAAATTATGAATTTCTTGAGATGTGGCCTTATATGTGGTGTTTTCTGTGTTCATATCGTGAGATTTTTTTTTTAAATTTAGATTTTATTTAAATCAAGATTTAGAATTAGTTTCATTTTAAGTCAAAACAGAAAGTGTACTATGCGTCTAGGCTTCTGGGAGGAAGTTCTTACACTCTTCTTTCTTAGCATTAGAAAGAAGCAATATGAATTTATGAATATTCTAAATATTCAGGCCATTGTATTATGTTCAGATTGCTTTAGGTTGGTTTTAGCCCAATGTTTCTTTAAAGTTCCAGGTAGTTGGCATTCACTGAATATATAGCTACTATGGTTTTCATATGGGGCATATGAACTCTTGGTTACATGTAGGCAGATTTTAAAGACTTCCTGCTACATTAATTATGTTGTAACGGGAGACATCTAAAATATTAGGTAGCATTGAATTGAAGTCACACAGGTCTTGAATGGTATTCGTGGATAGTAAATACTACGAGCAGTTTCCATATCAAAGTACCCTAAAACTCCACCATGGGAGTAAATCACATTCACTTCATGATTGGATATACCCTTCATTTTAGTAAAAGTACTTCATTTTGAAAGTTTACACTTTACTGTGTAACACTTCTCAGCATTTCTGTGTGCAAATTATTTTAAAATTCAGTGATAATTCATGGGGTTTTTTTTGGTTTTTTTTTTTCATTTTTTTACTTTGGAAATTGTAGTACTCAGGTGGTATTTAATGAGAAATGATCATTTGAGGTGAATCATAATGCATTTTGAGGACTGCAACTATAACATTTATGACTTTAGCCTTAAGAAAAGGTCTATTATTCCTTCCTTGCATCCCATGGTATATTAGCAAAGTAGTTTACAGCCCAGCACAGCCTTACAAAGTTGTTTTACAAATTTTTATGGAAAACCCTTAACAATTAAAAAAATTGTATCATATTACAGTACCTATGGGTTATGGTCCCCCTCTGTAAATAAGTTGTCTAATACCAGAAGGCCAAAGAAAGTCTTGATTTAGCTATTGAATGTGGTGACTTCATAAGATTTCTGTGCAAAAGGTAAGGTGATATTCCATTCAATAGGCATTCTTTTGATGTCCATGAAAACTAGACTTCCATATTAGCTTCTTTCAAAAGGCTCATTCCCATTTTATTAAAATGTTTGTACTTGCAAATTTGTGTTTAATGTTTACTTTGTCTTTTCTTTCTTTAGCATTTAGGTGACTGTTCAGCAGTTTTCTATATGGCCATTGTTGGCCTTAAACTGCGCTAGTAACAAGCATGGTATTTATCTTGTATGGAAAATAAAAAAGTTTTCGTAAGACTTTGCAGTTTGCTCTTTTTGTTTGGCTTATAATTTTGGTAACTATTTCCTTTACCCTTGAATAATATCTGTTGGGGAAATGCAATATGAAAGATTAGACTTTCATGTGTATTTTGTCTAAGCCAACACTTTTGAGAGTGGCTATTTTCTCCTGGCATATTTTAAAAGTTTAAATCCATTTCGTGTGCATGCATGCATACATACGTGCATGTCCAGCCATGGCCCAAATGTGGAGGTGGGATGACAACTTGCAGGGGTTAGGTGGCATCAGCTTTACTTGCTCAGACATCTGGCTAAAATATAGTTGCCTCATCTTAAGAAGATTATGAACCTCACTAATCCTTTAGAATTAACATTTTTGGATCATAGCAACATACTTTACCAGTTAACTTAGGAACATTATGGGACATACTTTTAAAGAACAGATTAGTTCGTCAAATATTTGATCCACTGGGGCTGGAGATATAACTCAGTTGGTGCAGAGTACTTGCATACAGCGCTGGAAGTCTGGGTTTGATACATGGCACCAATAAGAGCTGACGCAGTAGGGCACATCTGTAATCTGAGCACTTGGGATCAGAAGTTTCCTCATCTGATGAGATTCAGGCCGTCTTTGGGTAGTCTTTTAACAAAGAAAGACATGTGATATACAGTTGAAGTTCTGAACAAATTCTTATGTGCAAATACTAATTTCTCAATAACAATACTAAGCAATTTGATTTCTCAGTAACAATGCTAAATAATTTAGATTGAAATAATGCAGGTTGCCATCAGTGCTTGTGTAGCATTTTAGGTTTCTTGTTACTGTTTATGCATTTTTTTAAAAAAAATTATTTATGTATATGAGTACACTGCAGCTGTCTTCAGTCACACCAGAAGAGGGCAGCAGATCCCTTTACAGGTGGTTGTGAGCCACCATGTGGTTGCTGGGATTTGAACTCAGGACCTCAGGAAGAGCAGTCAGTGCTCTTAACCACTGAGCCATCTCTCCAGTCATCTTTATGCATTTTTAAAGTTGCATTTATTGGAATAACTTGAGGCTCTTTTTAGCCTTTATGTAACATCAAAGAGCATGTAACTGCGTAACGTTAGTGGGAATATCTTGAGTAAAGAACACATCAAATTAAGAAGGAACCAGCCACAGCCTGCATTGCTTCACACTATAGTATAGATGAGGAGGACATTAAATCTGCGATCCTCCTGCCTGCCATGTTTAAGTGCTGCCATAACAGGCACAGTGCCATTCCCATTTTCTGCAGAGCTAGGGACTGAAACCCAAGGCCTCCTGCATGATAGTCAAGCACTCTAACAGCTGAATTCCAGCTCCGACCTGGGTAAAGCTGGGTCTCCCTGCTAAAGAAGGGATTTAAGATGATTTCCCTAGTCTTCCTATTTGGGTTTCCTAACCATGAAATAGCTACTTTCTGGGCCTTTTCAGAAGTCCATAGAGTCAGCTGGGTGTGCGGTACTGTGTGCCTGTAATTGCCAGCACCTGGAAGTGGAAGGAGAGGATCAAGTTTGAGGCCAGCCAAAGTAAGTCAGCAGTTATCTCTATTTTTGTTGTGCAGGCACTTAACCTGTCAGATCAGAGGACCACATACAGGGTTAGCTCTTGCTTTCCACTTTTAGATAGCCTCCCCTTGTCTCTGCCAGAGTGGCACACTCCGCCTAGCAGGTTTGTGATCAGTATGAGTGCTGAGATGGAAAGTGCATGCCACTGTATTCTGGCTTTTACTTGGGCTTTAGGAGTCACGCCATAGGGTTTCTGTAGCCAGTGCGGTTACCCAGGTAGGCCCTACATTTAATGGGAGGAAAGTCCCCACACTCAGTTATGAAAGCTTTAGCTTCTTTCCTGAACATTATACTACTGAAACCCGGAGAGTTAGGCCTGGCAAAGAGGGAAGCTCCTAACGGACCTGTTGGCAGGAGAGTTCAGTGTGGTAGGTAGAAATTTGAAGGATGCTTGATTGCCTGAAGCAGGTGTTGAGGAGCATGGGAGTCATGGGGCTTTGTGGTGTGAGGAGAGAGCTAACTCCTGTGGATTGCCTCTGTACACAAGCACAGTCGCCCACACCTCCCAAATTCCCTCAGTGTCTCAGGGAGTGAGGAGTGTGTGTGAAGTGGCAGGATTTAGTTAGCATTTCAAAGCATCTTTACAGATTAAATTGGGAAAGAGATGAGGGAGGTAGGACAATGAAGTTTACTAAATCAGGAGATGAACTACAAGGGAGAGAGTGAGGTAGCACAGAGTGAGAATGAAGGGCTTGTGTAAGGCTGCAGCAGTGACGATGGAGTACATTGGGAGACAAAGGGTGCACATTTAGTGTTTTTGCTTTCCATTTTATAATCATGTAGTCATGACTTTGAAGTTGAGAACTGGGGTTAAATCTTAAGTTATGTAACCTTTAGTTAAGATAGAGATAAATTTGCTAAGAACTTGACCAGTGGTAAAAAGGAAGGTCCATTGCTATGGTCATACTTATGTTTTAGGAAGCAAAGGACTCATCGAGTTCAGTAGTACTGAGTACTACTTTCTTGGATGGAAACAGAAAAGTTCTTTCAAAGGAGAATAAATACATCAAAGCTTATAGGTTTGTACTTAGGTGGTAGGAAGTTTACAATATTTGAAGTAGAAGTTGAGAATACCATCATGTAAGTGTGGCTTATATTTAGGAGAAGTGATATTCTTAGCTCTATTAAGGCTTGGCACGCATTGAGGTTTAGGCTTCATTTATTTGTGGCAGTCCATTTGCCTGCATCTGTTTCCCAGGAGGAGATAAATGCATAAAGCTGCAGACAGGCTGTCACCTCAACTTGCACTTTGTTGTTGCCTAGCCACAACATACAGCTTACCCATTTACTCCCTGCCTGAGGCTGTGCGTTACAGAACTGCTTTTGTACTTTTAGTCTTTCATTTTTTCCCTCACACTTTATGGTAGATTTTACAAAAAAAAGCTCTGAGGAGTTGTGATGGGCAGAAAAATGAGTGGAAGTTAGAAAATACTCTTGGGATTCTCATTTTACAGTTATTTGTCCGTCCCTATCACACTAAGTCTTATTTTTTAAGTTATTGATAATTAAACTGAAATTAGGAATATGTTTATAAATATTCACTTCCAGAAATCTTGAGTACCTATTTACATAGATCTTGTGAGATGCTTTGTATTTAAGTCAGGGTATAGTAAGCAGCTCAAGTAATACTTCATTTTCTTAAAGTATCATACAAATATTTATGCAGGACAGAAGAATTGGCTTAGCGGTGAAGAGTGTACTTTTCTTCTTGGTAAGCATCCAAGATTGGTCCTCAGCATTAATATCTGGTAGTATTTAACCTCAATGGACACTTGGCACGCGCGCGCGCGCGCACACACACACACACACACACACACACACACACACACACGTGTGTGTACATAATTTTTTAAATATTGGTACTTACTCTACATTTGTGGTTAACTGTCAGCTACCAGGTGGACAGATGAGTATAAAACCTGGGGAAGGGTCTAGAAAGATGTCTTAGCAATTAGGAGCACTGGCTGTTCTTCCAGAGAATTCAGGTTCAATTTCCAGTAGTCCGTGGCAGCTCACAGCTGTTATTCCACTTGTAGGGGATAGAGTGCCCTCTTCTGCACTCTGAAGACACAAGGCATGTTCATGTTACATAAATATGCATGCAAGCAAACTCTTAAATAGTATAAATCAAAGCTTATACAAGTTTAGAGTGTAGAAAATTGAGCCCTGTGTTCCCCTTGGAAGTGTCTCACTCATCCTAGGAACACAGCTGGTTTAGAAAGATGTGTAAGTTAGGATGCTCAGCCAGCAGCTGTGTGCATTTACTGGTGGGTGGCTTCACAGCCAGCAGCAGGTCTCAGGTTATCCTGTGAGCAAACGAGCTCCTTAGAGAACTCACATTCCTTAGAAAGGTAGGGTGTATATCTGTACACAGAAACTACAGCTCATAGCCCATTTTATTGGGCTGGTTTAGATTAATGATCTGAGGAGAATATACGGCGATGCAGTTGTTTTCCGGTTATTTCCCTTGCTCACACACATAATAACTACAGAACATGGCATCCTTTATTAGGCCCATAACTGAACTGTCATAAACGAAATGTAAAATTCACACTTTTTAAGATCCTATGTGTGTCTGTCTTTGTTTTTGAGTACTCCCAAGGGAGTTTAGTCTTCCTAGTTTGCCTTGCTTTTTTTTTAAACTTAAATGGCTGTAAGTTGTACCTTTCTTTTTCTTGAGACTGGTCTTCTCTGTATAGCCCTGGTTATCCTAGACCTCGGCCAGGCTGGCCTTGAACCCAGAGAGACCTGTCTCGAAAGTGCTAGAATTACAGTTTCTACTTCAATCCTCCCAAACTTTTTTGCTTACTGGCAAAATCCACAATAGGAATCTCGAACTTAACCTGCTGAGACTGAACTCTGATCATTGGTACATCCATCTCAGCTACGCGTTCCACTGAGTCTAACATTTTAGTTGCTACCTCCTAAAACTTGGAGAGCTCCCCTTGATCCATCACATTTCACATTCAACACATCAGCCCATCTCCCATCAATGAATACCCAGGACCACTTTCTGTATTCAGACTGCTTTCTGCCCTTGATACCACACAGTCTCTATAGCACAGATATCAGAATCCTGCAGTAGCTTGCTCCCTGTTTCAGTAAAGCTGTAGTGCTAAGAACTTCCTTTCTGAGCTCTAGGTCCTTTTTCTGACCAGATGATCTAATTCATCTCTTGCCCACTGTGCTCAGCCTATTCCTGTCTTTTTTTTTTTTTTTTTTCCTGTTTTTCAGACAGATCAACATGTTCCTCCCTTTGAATCTTTGCATGGTACATACCATGCTCTCTGGAGTATTGTGGGTGTCTATGCTAGTGTTTCAAATTTATCCTCACCATTCAGTCAAAATAGGGTTTAGCAAGTAAATACATATACAAGGTCAGAGGACTAAGTTACCTTTTTGGTCTCAGTCACAGGCCTCCTTACATGTAGGGAATTGAACCCAGGACCCTGGACACACTGTGCTGTACTGGTCAGCCTGGAGTATGTAGTGAGTTCCAGGACAGCCAGAGCCACATAGTGAGACCCTATCTCAAAAAAAAAAAAAAAAAAATAAGTTAATAAGATTTAAGACTCATTGACGTTGGGCAGGGGAGGTGCCATCATGGGGCAGAGATTTGTAGATCTGTGAGTTTGGGGCTAGCCTGGTCTACAGAGCAAGTTCCAGGGAAGCCAAGTTGTTTATATTCACATTCTGTTGCTTTGCATAATACTGTGGCGATCAAGGAAATGTTCTGATAGCATGTTAAAGTAGAAACAAACAGTCTAAAACATAGTACTTGGACTATAAATTTTTGGATGCCATTTTCAATGGTTGTCAGCTTTATAAAGTTTTCTCATTAAAGGTGTAAAAATGCAGTAGAAAATGGTCTATAGCAACATTGACACCAGTTGGCCTGGGAACTGAGTTCTGCATTACAATTATCAAGTATAATACACACTACAGGTTTGCAAGTTTGTCTTTTCTGTATTTTTGTTTGGTTTTTGAAACAGGGTTTCTCTGTGTAACATCCTGGAATTTGATTTGTAGACTAGGCTGGTCTTTAATACCATGCCTGGCTTTGTTTGGCTTTGTTCTTTCTTTTCTTTTTTTTTTTTTTATTTTTTTTTTCTTTTTTCTTTTTTTTCCGGAGCTGGGGACCGAACCTAGGGCCTTGCCCTTGCTAGGCAAGCGCTCTACTACTGAGCTAAATCCCCAACCCCTGTTCTTTCTTTTCTTTCTTTCTTTTTTTTTTTTTTTTAAAGATTTGTTTATTTATCGTATGTATGTGAGTACACTGTCACTGTCTTCAGATACACCAGAAGAGAGCATCGGATTCCATTACAGATGGTTGTGAGCCACCATGTGTTGCTGGGATTTAACTCAGGACCTCTGGAAGAGCAGTCAGTGCTCTTAACCACTGAGCCATCTCTCCAGCCCAAAATGTGTAGCTCAAGCTGCTCTCAAACTCCTGCCCCTACCTCCTTCACCAAATCCTACCTGCATGCGCTACCACAACAGGTTTTACTCTTAAGATAGGATCTCATTCAGGCTGCTTTTGAATTCTGAAACGTGCTTCTACCTACCTCCTAACTGAGAATCAGAGACCACCCCAGCCAACCCATTTTTAGACTACCTGTAATGCCCATCTGATACTTAAATTCATATACCATAATTTAAGCTAGTTCTTACCATTGGCTATCTAATCATCTCTCCCCTCCCCACCTCAGGGATCACTGTGGTATTTGTTTATCTTAGTGGAGATCTCTTCTAAAAATCACTTCAATTACCTGATTAAGAAAACGAACAGTTGGGGTTGGGGATTTAGCTCAGTGGTAGAGCGCTTGCCTAGCAAGCACAAGGCCCTGGGTTCGGTCCCCAGCTCCGAAAAAAAAGAAAAGAAAAAAGAAAACGAACAGTTGAGGCTGGAGAGATGGCTCTGGAGTTAAGAGCACTGTCTGCTCTTCCAGAGGACCTGGGTTCAATTACCAGGACCCACATGGCAGTTCACACCTATCTATAACTCCAGTTCCAGGGCATCTGACACTTTTACACAGATAAACATGAAGGTAAAACACCAATGAACATAAAAGTAAGCTATGCATTAAAGTGAGCAGGTGAAAGTTTTGAACACATTAAGTTGCCCTGGTGATTAATTTTTTTTAACATACTTTGTTTTTTATGGTAGTTTTGCTTTGTAACATGACAGATCCAGTATATGGCCGTACAATTTTAAGCAAGCACTACCAATTGAGTTTTAGCCTAGTCATCTTTACTGAATTTCTAGCAATATACTGCCATCTAGTGATAGGTTTGCACAAATTTTGTAAATTGTGTGAAGGTTTTAGTCCCTAATATTTTTCACTGGGAAAACCTTTCAGTAAAGAGATTCAGGATCTGCTGGGCATGGTGTGCACCCAAATCTCATCATCCGAATCTGTGAGTTCAAGATCTGTGTAGTGTACATAGTGATTTCCCGGACGGCTGGGGTTGTACAGTGAGACCTGTCTAAACAACAAAGAGACTGAGAGCTTGTGATAGTTAACACTGGTTGTTAACTCTGCAGGATACAGAATCACCTGGAAGGAAAGCCTCTGGCATGTGAGGGACGATCTAGGTGAGTACCGTAGTTTGGGGTGGCTCCATTTCATGAGCTGATAACTGCTGCTGGCTCTGATGGTCCTGACTGGGCTGCGCTGGGCTTCATACTCTTGCCTTCATATCTTCCCCACCATCTTGGGAATCCTCTCATACTACATTCAAGTAAACACTTAAGTAGTTTTGCTCGGATATTTTGTTTTAGCAACAAGGGAAGCACTAATATAGAACCGAAGTTATATGACCCCAAAAGGGGCAGGCTCATGTAACAGCCTAGAAATTACTAAAAATGCTTTTAAATCTGTAGCCTCTTGAAGAGGCATGTTTTTTTGTTTTTTGTTTTTTTTTTTTTCTTTTTTTCGGAGCTGGGGACCGAACCCTGGGCCTTGCGCTTGCTAGGCAAGTGCTCTACCGCTGAGCTAAATCCCCAACCCCAAGAGGAATGTTTTACTCACAGTAATAAGCTGACTCTCCTGGTGAAGTCATTAGGGTCCTTACCTGTCTTACTGAAGATATTTGTAAAATTATGCAATATACATGAAGTTATTTAAAAGATTATTTTGATGTTAAATACATTATAGTCTTAGAGAATACATTTAACATTACTTGGAGATTTTGTCCATTTTTTGAGTTCATTCTGGGACTCAAACTCAGGGCCTTGCAGGTAGTAGGCAAGTAAGTACTCAACCACTGAGTAACATTCCAGGCTGTCATTTAACACTAAAAGATAAGCAAAAGGTAAACATTTTGACATTTACTTATTGGGAACTATGTTTCCTATAGTCAGAAGACAATGTGAGAGAATTGGTTCTCTTAGATGTGGGGATCTCTGGGATTGAACTCAGAACATTGGGCTGAGGTTAGTCCAGGGTTGGGGTAGGGGAACAAGTGCTTTAACCACTGAGCCATTGTACAGGTTTATAGTAAGAATTCTGGAATTTTGTTTGCTTTAAAAGCACAGAAATAGCCCAGTGTGGTGACACATGCCTTTAATCCCAGCAGTCAGGAGGCAGAAGTAGGCAGATCTTGTCTACAGAGTGAGTGCAGGACAGCCAGGGTTGCACAGTGAAACCATGTCTTGAAAAGCATAACAAAACCAAAAGAACCCAGAAATACAAGAATGTGTTTTTGTTTTGATCCTGGTGTGGGGATATGGGGCTATTTCAAACTGACCACCACAGCTGGGATTTGTCTGGTGTTCTAGCAAAGGCATGGGTTTTACTAGGTGTAGGTAGTTCCAGGATTGTCTAGTGGTTAGTGTTCTGGGAGCTTTTCAGAGGGTATGTAAATGCTAGGGCCCCAAGAGCTGGATTGGCGGTTGGTGGTGGTTCAGGGGGGTTGGTGCAGTTTGTTACTAGTCCTGCTTTCAAAAAGAATCAAAAAATCACTCAGGGAACCCCTCTGCCTTTCTCTACTATTACTGTTGGGGAAGAAACAGCAGAGGGTGGAGTGGGATTAAAAAGTGGGAAGAACTCACAAAGTAGTCCAGCTACAAATGGCAACCAACCATAAAGAAAAAAATGGGAAATTTGATTCCAAATGGTAGTGGCAGAGGACAAAGGGAAAAAAAAAAAAACATTTATTGTAGTGACTACCACTGGCATACAACCAACTTCGGTTCCAGAGGGGATTTTCTGGGTTTTTAATTTTTTCTTTTTCTCCTTTGTATATTCTGTTTCAAAAAAGAAAAGAAAAGGTTGGAAGAATGGCTGAGCAGTTGGGAAATTTTGGTGTGGAAATGGAGGGGCCTGAGAAACAAAAAAAATGGCTGAATGGGAGAACAAAAGGGGTCACTCTGCCCTCTTCTGAGGTGTTGCAGAGTTGCCAGTGCAACTGAAGAGGTTACTGAGGGAGATGGAAGCTCTTGGGAGGAAAGGAGCACGGAAGAGAACAATGAGGCTCAGTCCTGGTGACTGAGCAAGAGAGTGGGCGTTCCCCATTGGGAGGAAAGAGGAAAAAAAATTGTCCTGGAGGACTGTGAGGTCTGAGAAGCACAGAAAGGCTGGAGGACAAGCTGATGAAACAGCCAGTTTTGAGAGAAAGGGTTAATCTGTGCTGCCAGAGTGGGAGGAGGGCAACCGGAGGTTATGAGATCACTATCAACTCCCAGTATTTTCTTTAATGGTGTGGAACAAAGGTTATGACAAGATAGGATGTATCCTATAGAAATAGTAGATCTAAAGGCATTTTAAAGAGGCCATGGTTTCATACGGATGCAGTCGCCTTATGTGGAACAAATTCTAAACTGAGTTACTCAACATAGAATTATTCCCTAAGACTTGAAGGACTGATAACAGCAGTTCTAGAGGCTGAGCCACAGTTGCAGTGGTTAGCACAGTAGAGGGAAGAAGCTGCAGATACTGAAGAGCAGAACACGGAGGAGAAGGTATATGCTAAGGACAGTTGCTGGGTGAAGGGTGGTTCTGTGGTAGATGAAAACAGGCTCAGTTTGATGATGCTTCTGTACAACAGTGCCACTGAGTGGCTTTAAGTGCTTGGGATAAAGTTGAGGAGCCAAGGTTCACCTTGTTTACAAAGATTATGCAAAGCTCTCAAGAAACCTTCACTGATGGTTTACAAAGATTAGTCTCAGGCTGGAGAGATGACTCACTGACTGCTCTTCCAGAGGTTCTGAGCTCAAACCCCAGCAACCACATTGTGGCTCACAACCATCTTTAATGAGATCTGATGCCCTCTTCTGGTGTGTCTGACGACGGCTACAGTGTACTCATATATAATAAATAAATCTTAGAAAAAAGATAAGTCTCCCCTGTGAACCAAGATGTATCAGACTCTGTTGCAAAGCAGAGGTTGATATAAACCTTGGTGTATGAGAATGCAAATATTGAATGTAAAAAAAAGTTATTAGAACATTAAAAGCATGAGCAGTGCCTACGGATGAATGGATAAGAGATACGACCAATATCGATCTGAACATGTAATACACTAGGTCAAGCTGTAGTTAGAGGTCTCCAATATCAAAATGCCCAGTGCTTCCATTGTGGGAAGTATGGCCATTTGCGACAGAATTATGAACAGGGCATCTCTAAAGGGCAATGATTTTTCTAAATATAATTCAAATGAAGGCCTATACTTCCGGGGCTTATGCAGGTGATGTTGCAAAGATGTCCAGTGTACCAGTGAGTACATCCAAAGAAGATGTTCAAGGTAATTTCTTACCATTAATGACCATTTTGGGGGTTGGGGATTTAGCTCAGTGGTAGAGTGCTTGCCTAGCAAGCGCAATGCCCTGGGTTCGGTCCTCAGCTCCAGGAAAAAAAAAAAAATGACCATTTTGTTACCATATCCAGTTGCACCAGGATGGCCTTGGGAGCCCAGCTGCATACCTGAAGCAAAAAGTATGAGTCATTTGAGCCAAGGATCGACATGCAGAAGAGGAGGTGCAAGCATCATTGCTCTGGATTAACAACTCACTCTATGTCAGAGAATTGAGTGTTATGGAGTAGCTATTGGAGTTTGTGGTCCTTTGCCCTCAGGGACAGTAGGAATAACCTAGGGAAGGAGTGGAGTGACTTCCCGAGGATTCGTTGTGCATCCAGGAATTCTAGATGAAGGTTTCGAAAGAGAAATAAAATAGTGGTCTGCCTCAAAAGAGAGACGCAATTTAACACAGGTGGTAGAGTTGCTCAGCTGCTACTGTTTCCCCACATCAAAAGCAAAGCCAATCCAGAAGAAAGAGCAGGAGAGGTCCACTTAAAACCTTGGTCACTGAGCCAAAAACTCTTATTTTCATTGAAAATGTCTGTTTATAATTTCCCACTACACCCAGCATAGTTTAATTAATGGGGAAATGATGTGAGGATTCTGGAATTTTAGTTTAAGACAGAAATATAATGTGTTTTTGTTTTAATCCCAGGTGTGGGATATGGCGCTGTTTCAAACTGACCACAGCAGCAGACTATAATTTGCCTTGTGCTCTCCTAGAGGTGTGGTTTTGTCAGCCGGAGATAGTTTCTTTGACTGTGTGCTGTTTGGAATTCTGGGAACTTTTCAGAGGCTATATAAATGCTAGGACCCCAAGAGGCAGGTTTGGTGGTTGGTGGTCATTCAGCAGGTGTTGGCTGCAGTTTGTAAGTAGTCTTGTTCAAAAAACAAACAAAAGGAAAGAAATTAGACTCAGGGATCTCTTCTGCACCCCACCCTACCCCCCCCCCAGTCCTTTTTCTGCCCCTGAGGGCAAAGGACCATAAACTCCAATGGCTACTTTATAACACTGAATTTTCCCAGATTCAGTGAGATGTTTACCCATGGACAAGTAAAAATTGTGAAATGGGAGTGGGGCAAAGGGTGGGAAAAAGAAGAACTCACAAAGTAGAAAAGAGGAAACAAGAAAAGAAAATTTAGATTTAAGACTCTGTCTCTCTCCCCTCTATCCTTTCTCTCCTATCTAGTGATAGGGGTGACATGGGATGAGGGAATAAAGGGTGGGAAGAACCCACAAAGTAGCAGAGACCAGCTACACAGGTTCTCATTTAAGGTTTTGGTTTTTAAACAAGTGTATGCTGTCCTAAGTTCTGAATAAAATGTAAGAATCTGGACTTGACGCTTTTGGAAGATTTGTTTGCTCTTAGCCCTAGGTGAAAGTGTGTAGATCTATCTTCTTGAACCAGGGAAAGATACTTCTCCCAATGACAGAAGCGATGATTGTGCAATATGTCTGCACATTGAAAGAAAGCATTGTGCTATCTAAGAAGAGATAAAGACTAACATACTGGGCTGTCTAGAAGGAGGTAGAGACTATGTATACCGACCACTTTTCTCAGCTGTTGTATATGAGCATCAAAGCCCTTTTGGGCTCCTCATTTTAAGGAATAAGGATGTAGATTTGCTTTATCTTGTAATCAAGGGAGAATGTTACAGGAATTCTTTTTTAGGAATCATTTGCAAATACACAATGTGAACTACTAGAATCAAAAAACTGAGCAAGCTCAGTGTACAGGATCAATTTAGAAACCAATGTAGCCAATATTAAGTTTGATAACTGCAAAGTCCTTTTTGCTGGAAGTTTTAAACTTATTGGAAGACATTAAGATAAATGAAAATTGGTGCACGTGCTTTGTTAGGAAGAGATAGTATTGTAATACAATTTCTCCTAAATTAGTTTTTAGAATCAAATTAAGTTGAATTAAAATCCCAAAAGATTTTGTTACAGAGTGTAAGAGTCTGGTTCAGGGCTGGAGAGATGGCTCAGCGGTTAAGAGCACCAACTGCTCTTCCAGAGGTCCTGAGTTCAATTCCCAGCAACAACATGGTGGCTCACAACCATCTGTAATGAGGTCGGATGCCCTCCTCTGGTGTGTCTGAAGACAGCTACAGTTGTATGCATATGCATACATACAATGAATAAATCTTAAAAAATGTTCTTAAAAAAAGAGTCTGGTTCAGAACTTTATATGGGAGTTGAGAGGCAAGTGAGTACTAAGAGGGAAAATACGAGGTAGGATTGTTTAGGGAGTGCCATGGCCTGCAGTAAGTAGGACAGCACAGTCTCCGTGCATTAGTAGGGAAGTTACAGGAAGCAGTATGGACAGAATCCATTCGTGTGAAGCTGATTGTGGTAGAGTGGGAATTGCTGAAAAGGCAGAGGTTACCACATGCTGTACTTTCTCATGTTATATAGAAATATCAACTCTGGGTAGGCCAAATAAGTACTTGATGTTAGAGGCAAAAATAAAAGGAGATTAAAAATTAAAATGACCTTGACGTTTGGGTATTTTTGTTTGCTTATTCAGACCAGTTTTACATTGTAGCCCAGGCTCCCTTGAAACTAATCCCTGGAAGTCCTGAAATTGACATCGATGAGCCACCACAGCTGGTGCCAAAGACTATTTTTAATACACGATGGTAAAAAGGACAGTACTAGCTATTGAGTACATTAAGAACTAATGATAATTTAAATCGGAAAGAGGTAAGGTCCTATACTGGGAGAATATTTGACATTCACAACTCACTAAAGACTAATGTTTATAACAGGGCTGAGGCCACAGCAATAATAGAGTATTTGTGTGCATAATGACCTAGGTATGGTCTCCAGTGTAAAAGTGGGGGTTCTTCCTGTCCTCAGGCTCCCAGAATAACAACTTAAATTATATTTCCAAACACCTTGGCCATAAGCTTTGGCTGTCCCCCACTAGCTCACATACTAATCATCCCGTTTTCTATTGGAAGGTCTGCCACACGGCTGGTCACCTCTGGTCAGCTTCCATGCTTCCGCCCTCCTCCATGTTCCCGGATAGTGCAGATTTATCATAACAGGGAAAAGCTAGTTGAAACCTTGAATGGCAAGTCAGGTGGGGTGGTGCTTAGCCACTGCTGTTTGAGAGGCTGAGGCAGGAAGAACCCCACCTGACAAAAGGGGAGGTGTGGCAGAGGGGACAACAGATATGAATTGACTCTGTACAGAGACAGTCCTTAAATGTGAGACACAACTCATTAGAAATCTAGGAATGTATGTTAAGATCACAGGTGCTATTTTACAACCATAAGATTGGAGAAAATGCTTAAGCAGTTGTGTATTTCAGCTCAGATATGGTGCAGTAGAAAACAGTATAGTTGGAAGTGTAGATTGGCCTAGCATGTCTTGTATGTGCTGGAGGAATTTGTCTTCACGTAAGAGATACTTATAAGAATATAGTATTGTAATATCTTAAAAGGGGGGAGGGGAACAGCTCAAGTACCCAGTGTAAATAGTATAGTCATATAATAAAACATTTTGTAGTCTGATAGCATTAACTCTTAACTAGGTATACCAATACATAGGAGTCATGAAATTATCTTGACTTCAAGAAGATAGAAAAATTCTCAATATTCCATTTATGTACATTCCCAGAAAGGCAAAATTGCAAATATGGTGGGTTTTGTATTAAATAATATAAGAAAGTAGTACAAGAAAACGGTGAACAAGATCAGCATGTTAGTTGTAGGGCAAGGAAGTAGAGGGGTTCATCCAGTCAAGGAGAGCCTCGGAGACTACATGTGTGTCCTGATGTGGCTCTCATAGGAGCTCCCACCTTCTATTTCACTGCCTGGGCTGCAAACAACATTTTCACGCATGTGTGTGCACATGCACATACATGAATATATATACAGTACAATAACCTATTACACAAAATGTGTTCTAGACAATTTAAGCTACTGTTATGCCTAGAAATGATAGAAGAAATCTTAGATATTTCTCCCAAAACATGACAAAGATACTACTTTAAAATAATTCTTTGCTCAGAGAATTTAAATGTGGAGAAAGATAAGTTAAAAATGATTTAAAAGTTACTCTTACTTTGAATTTTTATTTCAAATAAAATCAAGACGTAGGTTTCTTAGGAATGAGATTTTGATGCTGTTTTTCTTCCAGAGTAGCCCTAAGGTTATTCTTCAAATAGCAGTGGGTAGAGGAAAATTCCAGTGCTAGACTGAGGGTCAGGACAAGTGTAGCTAAGGGATAGTAGGTTTGAGCCAGTGGCAAATAAATCTAAAAAGCCTCTCATGTGATGCCTCAAAAAGTAGCAGCATTCATTCTCTCCGACAGGATAGTGGGACCTAAACATGCATCTTGTGCATCATCAGCTGCTCCTCAAGCATAGTGCTGGAAATGTTCTCTGCCAGTTAACGCTGACCAGAATCTTTCCGTGTCAGACTATTTCTTTCCCAGGAGAATCTAGTTTGTTTCCTCCCTCCCTCCCTTGTTTTTTCTCCAAATACTACTTTGAGTCCAAGCACTAGCATAATTATGAAAGGAAAATATACCCAAATCAGTAGTACCACATGTAGACACTAGGTGCAGCTCTTGTGCTGTGATCACCGTAACATAAAGCAACCTGAATTGAAATCTTAACACATTTCTATGTTTAAAGGACACATACAAGCCCAAAGAGGTCACCTTCCCAGAAAACGCTTTCAAAACACCCGGACTTTCTATCCAGGCTATGGGAAGTTTCCTATATAAAACTAGACCCTAAAGTCTGGGGGAAATGGTTGATTTCTTCAATACTGAAATCTCAACAAAAATTAAGACAAGAGTGGAGACATGACCTGTGACGATTAGTCCCAATTGTCACTTTGAGCTAGGACTTGGAGATAAGGCCCTGGGCATGCATGCCTTTGAGGGATTGTCCTGATTTGGTGAGTTGAGGTAGGAAGACTTTCCCACAGAGGGTAGCACAGTTCCATGGGTTATGGTCCCATATTGAATAAAAAGGAAGGTAGCTGAGCACAGACATTCATCTCTGCTTTCTGATTGGATGCAAGGTGATGAGCTTTAAACTCCTGCTATCTTTTGTCCTCTACGTTGAACATGAACATCGGGCCAAAACTAAACCCTTTGTCTCTTAGATTGCTTTTGTCATGGTGCTATATTACAACAGAAAGGCAAGACGCTCATTTAAAAGATGGGCGTGGAAGATGCCTTAGTTGGTAAAATGACTGCCATACAGGGTAAAGACCTGAGTTTAAATCTCTAGCACTAGCATTAAAAAAAATTGGCAGTGAGGGGTGATGTGGTGTGGTTGCTTATGTTTGTAACTCTAGCACAGGGTTGGGGAGGAAGGTCAGAGCCTTCTAGCCTGCCATTCTAGGTATTCAGTGAGTACTGAGTTCAGTGAAAGATGAGGTGGAGTGCACACATGCATACTGTCTAATTAGGGTTTACTGCTGTGAACAAACACCATGACCAAAGCAACTCTTAGGAGGAAAAACATTTAATTGGGGCTGATTTACAGCTTCAGAGGTTCAGTCCATAGTCTAGGCAGGAGCATGACAGCATCCAGACAGGCATGGTGCAGGAGTTGCTGAGAGTTCTACATCTTTGTCTGAAGACCGCTAGAAGAAGACTGACTTCCAGGCAACTAGGAGGAGGGTCTCAAAGCCCACACCCACAGTGACACACCTACTCCAACAAGGCCACGCCTTCTAATCATGCCACTCCCTAGGCCAAGCATATTCAAACCACCACATTCCACTCCCTGGCCCCTATAGCCCTGTTTCAAACATGAGTCTGGGGGTCATACCTAACCATAGCATAATGCAAAATACATTTAATTCAACTTCAAAAGTATCCATATTTTATAGTGGTCTCAACAAAAAAATCCAAAGTTAAAAGTCTCTTCCAAGATTTATGCAGTCTTTTAACTGTAATCCCCTATAGAGTCAAAAATACTGGACCAAAACAAGACAGAAAACCACCTGGGCAAACCCCACGTCTCTATGTCTCATGTCAAAGGGCTGGCTCTTCAGATCTCTAACTCCTTTCATGCTTGTTGACTGCTGTTGGTAGATCTGTCATTCACTAGCAACAAATTTCATTCTCTTGGACTGGTTCCACGCCCTCTTAGCAGCTTTCCTCAGCAGGTATTCCCATGCTTTGACATGGCTAGCATCTTGGGTTATCTAAGGCAACTTCCACTTATTGCAATATCTGGGATCCACACTTGATCTTCTGGGCTCCTTCAAAGAGCTTTGGTCACTTTTTCAGTACTGCACTTTATAGCACTCCAGGCTCTGGTTGACTCCATTCCATTGCTGCTGCTGTTCTTGGTGATCATACCATAATACTGGCATCTCTTAACTCTCTGGAGTCTTCTGCTGCAACTGGGCTTCACCAATAGTCTTTTATAGGCTCTCTTCATGGTGCCAAGCCTCAATTTCTTGGCATGACCCATTCATTCTTGGGCCATCACTGCAACTGAGGCTGTGCCTTCACCAATGGTCTTCCTTGGCCTCTCACAGTGCCAAGCCTCAGCTGCTCTCCATGACCCCTTCATGCCTTCAAAACCAGTACCACTTGGGTGACTCTTACACACTACCAGGTGCAGCACGAAGTACAACCTTGGCTATCTCATTTCCCAGAAGACTTCACCTCAATGATGCTGGTCTCTTCTTAATCACTACTAATTTCTTAGCTCCAGTTAACCAGCATCAATTGTCCCAGTAGTTCGTTCTATTTTTCACTCTAAAGCCAGAGCCACATGGCCAAAGCTGCCAAGTTCTGCTGCTTCTTGGACATGCCTCCTTGTTCTATTACATTATCACCAGCTTTCTGTTTTACAACTCCCCCACTGCCTAACCTTGGCTATTCTGGAACTTGCTCTGTAGATTGACCTTGAACTCAGAGCTCTGCATGCGTGTCTCCTAGGTGCTGAGATTGAAAAGTATGTCCCGCCATGCCTGGACTTAAGCTGTTCTCTATTAGCACTTACTCTGTGGTGCTCCTTACTTAACTGGGTGGGATCTTGCCCCAACGTCACCAACCCTTTAGTCTGTTTATCTCCTGAAATGTAGGATTTAGCTCCATTGCACTTCCTGGTGCCCTTTTACTCCTTGATCCATACATTTTGTAATTTTTTTAAAGATTTATTTATTTATTTATTTATTATAAGTACACTGTAGCTGTCTTCAGACACACCAGAAGAGGGCATCGGATCTCTTTACAGATGGTTGTGAGCCACCATGTGATTGCTGGGAATTGAACTCATGACCTCTGGAAGAGCAGTCGGGTGCTCTTAACCGCTGAGCCATCTCTCCAGCCCCATTTTGTACTTTTTTTCTCTTTAAGCTTGCTACTTTTCATTAAAAATCTTTTAGTAAGAGTGAACTTTAGTAACCACACAACAGAATTTATACCAGGCTGTTTTGAGAATTTTTTGTCAAAGCAATTACTCTAAATCTCTTTACCTTAGCCTTCTCTTTGGACAGTGGCAAAAAGCAGCCACATTCTTCACCAAAACATCACAAAAACAGTCTCTAGGCCACACACTAAAAGTCTTGTCCTCTGAAACCTCTTGAGCTAGGTCCCTATAGTTCAAAACACTCAGGAACACTATCTTCCATGCTTCCACTTAGGACCCATCAAGCCCCACTTAAAGCATTCTGCTGCTCTACAAAGTTCCAAAATCCACATTCCTCCAAACAAAAGCACACTTGGGCCTATCACAGCAATACCCTACTTCTGGTAATAATTTCTCTCTTAGGGTTTCACTGCTGTGAACAAACACCATGCCTAAGGCAACTCTTATAAGGAGAACATTTCATTGAGGCTTACAGCCTCAGAGGTTCGGTCCATTAAGGTGGGAACATGGCATCCAGGCTAGCATGGTTCAGGAAGAGCTGAGAAGCCTTTATCTGAGGGCTGCTAGAAGACTGGCTCCCACATGATTAGGAGGAGGGTCTCATTGCCCACCCTCACAGTGACATACTTTTCCCAACAAGGCCACCCCTTCTCTAACGAGGCCACACTAATAGTGCCACTCCCTGGGCTAAGCATATTCAATCTCTCTCTCTCTCTCTCTCTCTCTCTCTCTCTCTCTCTCTCTCTCTCTCTCTCTCTCTCTCTCTCTCTCTCGTTTCCAGAAGACAACTTGAAAAATGTGTCAAAATTATCACAAGGATGCTTTACAAATGTAAAAGCACAGACAACTAAGAAAAATCAGGAAATTCATATATGAAGAAACTGCAAATGTCAACAGAGATTAAAAAGTGTAATGAAGAGCAAAGCTGTCATGAAACTAAAGAATCTATCACTGTACTGAAAATCTTGCCTTAGGGATTTGGTAGCAGATTTTTTTTTTTTTTTGTTCTTTTTTTCGGAGCTGGGGACCGAACCCAGGGCCTTGCGCTTCCTAGGCAAGCGCTCTACCACTGAGCTAAATCCCCAACCCCTTGGTAGCAGATTTGAACAGGCATGTATTAGCTTTGCATAACTATAACAAAATATAGGCATCATTTTTTAAATTGGCTTACAATTTTTGATGTTTCTATTCAAGGTTAGACAGTCCTATGGCTTTGGATCTCTGGCATTAATACTGAATGGCCATGGTGGAGTTCATATAGTTAGGGGCCATCTAGAATAGGCTGAGGCTAGCAGGTGGCCTTCCTGGAGGTGGCCCACCATTTTTGCATGGTGTGCCATGGGTGAGCTTGATGGCAGAGTCCCAAAGAGACTCCATCCCAGAATTGCTTCTTGCAGCTGATATGCCTTTTTGGTCATTATTAACATAATAATCCCTGGGCATTAGCCCACCCTGTTGATCAGATTTCCTGCATGTCAACATAAAGATGAACTTCCATGAATTAATGCTGTTTAGATGAATTAATGATTCTATAGAATTCCTTATTTCGATAATTTTAGGAAGAAAGTTTTAAGAGATGGACTTAGTTGCTTTGCTAAAAAGATGTACTAATCTCAGAATCAAGAATAGAATGTGCCCACTCCTCACTAAAAAGAGAAATAGACTTGGGCCAAATTTGTGTTCAAGGAAAAACATTTAGGTCCAAGGATAAAGCCACAAGTGTGCACCATGATAAGGCAAGGCCATGTGAAACTGTTCCTTTGAACTTATAATGAACATATTAGAATGAAACTCTTGCTTTGCACTTAAAGTCAGCATCCTCTGTAATTCCCATTTTATCTCTGAGGTAATTTTCTAAAGAAGTTTTTATCTAAGAAGGTATGAAAAGAAGTAAAGTTGTTGGTTAGATGGTTTGGTTGGGTGTCTCTGCCCCATCTATCCATTCATGTGTATATGTCTGTGTGTTTGTGTGTGTGTGTGTGTGTGTGTGTGTGTGTGTGTGTGTGTAAGCATGCATGAGTAGTGGTGGAGAGTATGAGACAGGTGCCTGGGCCCAACAAAACTGTGAATGTGTTAATGTGTGAGCATACGAATGAAAATGAAAATGTATTTGTGAATGTATATGTGTCTGTGCATATTTGCCTGTATAAAGCATCTTATTTTCCTTTCCTTCCTCTTTCGTTCACAAAGAATTAAGCAACCAGGGCAGTAAAGGGCTTCTGGCTGCCTGACCAGAGCAGGGAGCCCTAGCAATAAATCCTTTCTCTAATCACCCTGTTGTTAGCAACAAGTGTCAATAGATCCAGAGACCTGTAGCCTCAGAGTCTGGCCTCAGAGTAACTTAAGTCCAGATAGGCATATGCTATTATAGAAAGCAACTTCTACATTTGCAAGACCAAGTCTTGTCCCTACCAGTGTCCTTCAGGAGGACCCAGCCTGGGCTAAGCTCCCAGCAACACATGTTGAAGTAAATCATCTACACAAGGCAGGCAGCAGCGAAGAGATCAGATGACATACATCCTCCATTCCCTTTTCAGGTTAAGGGAACTAAAGAACTTCCTGTAAGCTGCTTTTCAGTCTCTCCGGTCTTTCAGTAGCACCACACTGGGGACCACATCTTTAATATTTGCACTTTTGGTAACACTCATCCAAACCATAATGAGGTAAAATAAAGATTCAGTGAACCTGCCGGGCACACTGAAATCCCAACTCAGGAGGCAGAGGCAGGTGAATCTCTGTGATGGAGGCCAGTCTGATCTACAGAGTTCTGGGACAGCCAGAGCTACATATTGAGACCCTGTCTCCGAAAAACAAAAAAGAATAAGGAAAACTAACAGGCAACAATTTTTGAAATTACCAGGGCAGAGGAGGACAAACAATGAGGAGAGCCTGTGGCACCAAGGAACTGAACAACAGGCACATTACTGACATGCAGGGTGAGGAGGAAGCAGAGATCCTACTTGAAGATCAGAGAGAGATGGACACATGCACGAAAGGCGCTCGGATAACTTCACAGGAATAAACCATAGTCAGACTGCCAGAACCATAGAGAGGAACTTAAGAGGATCGAGAGAAAACATGTACAAGAGAGGTCCTGTTAGATTATGAAATTTCTCGGCACAAACATTGTATATAAGAAAAGAATGATGTGAAATATTCAAAGTACTGTCAGTCAAGAATATACCTAGAAGGGGTTGGGGATTTGGCTCAGGGGGAGAGGCCTTGCCCTAGGAACCCCAAGGCCCCGGGTTCCGGCCCCCGCTCCGGAAAAAAAAAAAAAAAAAAAAAAAAAAGAATATACCTAGAAAAAATATTAAGAGACTAAAGCTACTTTGGGAGACCTACATAAACAGAAACAATTCTTACTGCAATATCAACACATAAAATACTAAAAGAAGTCCTTTAAGAGACTTAAATATCTATGAACTTTGGTATCCATATGGGGATCATGTCCAAATACCACTGTATACATGTATAACCAATCTTGCTTTTAGATTAAAATAAATTAAATGCATGGATGTTTTGCCTGCATGTGACTGTGTGTGTCATGTGCATGCCTGGTGCCCATGGAAGTCAGAAGAGGTCATGGAGTTACAGATGATTGTGAACCACCATGTGGGTGCTGGGAACTGAACCTGCACCTCTGCAAAACAGTCAGTGCTCTTAACTTCTAAGCTATCTCCAGCCTCCAGCCTTCTTCATGTGTGCATGTGTGTTGTGTGTTGTGTGTGTGTGTGTGCTCAACACACAAGTATGTAACATGTTCAGGAGCACATATGCCACAACTACACATGGAGATGTCAGTGGACAATTTAAGGGAATCACTTATCTTTCCTTCCTTACACTGTGGGTTCCAGTGACAAAACAGGTCATCAGCCTTGGCAGGAAGTACCTTCACACAATCATTTCCTGCAGCCAGTCTTAGTGTAGTATGTTTGTTTGCTTTCTGTTGCTTTGATAAACACCATGTTAAAAAACCTGAGGGAGAGAAAGGTTTATTGGCTCATACTTTTAGGTAACACTCCACCCTGGAGGGAAATCAGGGCAGGAGCTCAAGCAGGAGCAGAGGCAGGAAACCATAGAAGAAAACTGCTCGCTGACTTGCTTCCTGGCTCAGTTTCAGTTTCTTTGGGGCATGAGAGAGGTGGGGAGGTTGAGACAGGGTTTTTTTTGTATAGAACTGGCTGTCCTAGAACTCTCTGTAGATCAGGCTGCCCTTGAACTCAGATCTACCTGCCTCTGCTTCCCAAGTGCTGGCTTTAAAGGCGCATTCCACCACCACCTGGCTTAGTTACCTCTTACGGAGCCCAGGCCTACTTGCCTAGGCACACTTCTGTCACAGCAAGCTGTACAGAGCCCAGGCCTACTTGCCTAGGCACACTTCTGTCACAGCGAGCTGTACATCAGTGTTAGGATCCAAGAGTTTGGGAAATAATCCACCACGAAAACCAAGTTCAAGCCAACAAAAATGTCTCTATTCAGAAACTGATATATCAGGGAAACAGCTGGGTTTGGGATCTAAACCATTGGGAGGTGGGGCAGGGGGAACAACACAGCGCAAAAAACCATAAATTAGGTATGACAGGAGCGGCCAATCAGGTACGTGCATGTTGTATGTTTCTAACCATTTTTCACACCTGACATCTGAAGTGGGTTACTACCTGTCAGTACTTAGATGGCTTGGCCTGGTGAGAGACCAGCTGCAGGGTTTCAGTCCTGCCCAGATGCTGACCAGCAAAGCGTAGGGTAAGATAGTGTTGTGTAAGTCCCTCCGGGCCATTCTTAGAAGTTAGCTCAGTACAAAGTGGAGACTGTGTACAAGATAGTCTCTGAAATCGAAGGGGCCGCCAACATTACCAATCAAAATGTCCCAGGGAAAGTCCTACAGGCCAGCCTGAGGGAGAAGGTTCTTTAGGTGAAGTTCCTGCTTACCAGGTGTGTCATGTTGCTATCTGAGATTAGCCATCACAACACAGGATCCGCAGAGATTTCAAAGGTGGATAAGTAAGCTGGGTGGTGGGACCCACACCTTTACACCCTGCACTTGGGGAGGCACAGGCAGGTCAATCTATGAGGCCAGCCTGGGCTACACAGTGAATTCCAGGACAGCCTGGGCTACACAGAGAAACCCTGTCTCCAAAACAAACAAACAACAAACAAACCAAACACCGTGGGAATCTGAAAAGATGACTCAGCAGTTAAAGCCTATGTTGTTCTTTCCAAGGACCAGCACTGGGCAGCTTACATCTTCTGTAACCACAGCTCCAGGGAATCTAACACTCTCTTCTACCTCCACACACCACACTCACACACACACACACCCTTTAAAATTATCTGTGGCCTGGAAGAAATTCTATTCTCAGCTTCATTTTGTAGCAAATGACTGTTAATGGAGAAACTCCTGGTTGCTCGGGGTGTAGGGAGTAACTTAATATCGAATGTTCAGCCCCTTTTAGCTGTTGGGACACTGAGGAGGAAGGGTCAGGAAGATACAAAATCTAAAGTGGGAGGGAAGCACTATTTTCTAGGCACATGAGAGTTGCAATAACCGTGAAGTCACGGCAGCTCTGGTTGCCTGTCCTGGGCCTGCAGGAGCCAGACTGTCACCATTTGGTCTGTACGGAGGAAGCAGCCACTGAGCGTTGCACCTCCATGGAAGATGCCGGCTATTGATATATACTTGGGGATGTGAGTCACTGTCTTCGGGAATGTAGACACTAGTGAGTTTACCAGGCCTCAGCCGCTAGTTCTATAGCCTTGGTCATGGGTCATTTACAAATTGTTGAAAACATCTCAGAGTCTTCAAAGTGTAATTTCAGTGAAGCCGTGAAGTGGACACTGGAGAAATAGGCTTTATAGAATATAAATAACTGAATAGGATAATATAAATGAGTGATGCATCATCTTTTAAATATATTTTCATGATTTCTGGGACCTGGAAAGTTCCAGATCAAGAATAGATGGCATCACATGACTGCAAGTCAGAAGCAGCCGGTGAAGCTGCTTATTCTGAAGAGATCGCTTAGGGACATAGCAGCAAGGCACCTGGAGCCAATTTTGTATCACACACAGGAACTGTGATTTCTAAAGGTGCTAATTCAGCTGCAGATGACTCGTTCATGGTAAGATGATGCTGGGAACTTGCGGGTTTCAAATTTTTATATCTGGATTGGTACCCTCCTTTATTTTCCTCCTCTGCTGCACAATTACTGACCATAATTATTAGAAAGTCATGCTTGTTCTTCTGCAAACTCCTCTTCATCTCACAGCCTATGTCTTCAACAAAGGTTCTTATTTACATAGGGTGTCAGTCCTCTGGGCTCCTGCTTCATCTTTTTTTTTTTTTTTTTAAGATTTTTTTTTATTTAGAAGAGTACATCGTAGCTGCCTTCAGGCACACGAGAAGAGGGCCTCAGATCCCATTACAGATGGTTGTGAGCCACCATGTGGTTGCTGGGATTTGAACTCAGGACCTCTGGAAGAGCAGTCAGTGCTCCTAACCACTGAGCCACCTCTCCAGCCCTCCTGCTTTATCTTGAAGCTGCACCCCAGACAGCTCCCAAACTGATGCATTTCCCATAGCTGTTGCTACTCTTGTTATACTCGTCCTTAGGAAGGGCCAATAAATGGTCCTTTTGCCACCGAGCCGCAACTGTTGCTAAAGACTATGGAAGAGGTTTTCTGCTTGTTTCTCTGTTGCCAGGATGCTGATTGAGTTGTTGCTGTGTCATGCATCAACGTGGTAACCCAGGACTGACCACTGAAAACTGAGGCTCCCATTCAGCCCCAGTGGAGATGACAAAGGTGAATCCTTCCATACCAATCTTGTCCTTTCCCCAACAAAACCTGGAAAGGCCCTCTCCTCCACAGGCTCTCAGCGAGCATTACATACAGAAATCCCGCCAAGTTATTGCAGTAATGAAATAACTAAAGAATTCAATGCCTAACCAAAAGGAAACTCAGCTAAGAGAAGCTGAGAAGGTGGCACAGTTGGGAAAGTGCTTGTCACCCAAGCGTGAGAATCTGAGTTCAATGCCCGGTGCCCACATAGAAAGCTAGGCAGGGTGGTGCAAACCTGTAATCACCGTGCTGGAAGGAGAGGCAAAACCAGTGGGTTCCTGGAGTTCAGGTCATTGGTAAAACAAGCTAGGGAAATCAGTGAGGTCCTAATATTGCCATCTGACTTCCATAGATGTACACACACACACACACACACACACACACACACACACACACACACACACACACACACACCAGGAAAAAAGAAAGGAAACACAAGAGAAGCATAGAACTACAGACAGGTTCCAGAGTTTGAGGCCAGCCTGGACTTCAGAGGCAATTCAAGGCCAGCTACTGGAGACCCTAACTAAAAAAACAGAACAAAAACGATGTAGAAACCAGAGAGAGTTAAGGAGGCCTTCTTGGGGAGGAAGAGGCCACAGCTGCTCTCACCATTGAAACAGAAGGAATCGCCCATTATAGATTGGGGTAAAGAGAAGCTGACCTATTTTTAATTGAAATGTAATGGCCATTTAGTAGCAGAGAAAGTCTACATCCAAACACTCACTGTGTTTGTTTAAGAGTCAAAGCTTCTTACTCAAGGGGAATGGGCAACGACAGTAGAAGTAAAGAGGCAGCCCCTCTTGAGGCGTGTGGTCATTCTGTTAGTTCAAAGAACTTCCTGAAGGCACAGGGAACAAGGAAACTCGAACACTGGAGATGTCTATTAAAGTTTAAGGGGGGAAAAACCCATCACTGCAGTTCAGACAGGATGCAAATCACTAAGTGTGAGGTAAGCAGAGACGCCAGGTCCAGAAGGAGGGGCTCCAGCTCTTCTCAGTGGTCAGTGTGAGGAGCTGCAGAAAACTCAACACATGTAGGACACCTAGGAGCCCTTTAGGGCACAGAGGTCTGCTTCAGTACGTAAGGAAGAAACTGTGTGCCTCTACACAGTGTAACAACACCTTTATCTCAGTTCCCTGAGAGGCCAGGAGAAGATTCACAATGGAGAAAAATCATAGGTGTGCAAACTGTAGGAAACCATTCATACGTCCTGGCCCCCTTCAAAACTATGTAAGGGTTCACAGCAGAGACTCTGATTGCAGAGCATGAGAAGTCCAAACTGCAGCGCGCTGTTTGCTTAACACAGGGTCTCTCCACATAGCCCTGGCCGTCCTGGAACTCACTGTGTGGCCTCAAACTCACAGGGCCACCTGTCTTTGCCTCCTGAATCCTAGGACTAAAGGTGTGTGCCGCCACATCTTTGTAGTAAAAATTAAAAGGATTAATTTTTCTCCGCATCTTTCTAGTAAAAATGGCGATATATAATAAAAGTGCCATCAATATAACACTCTGGAACCTCTTTAGTCTTCTCTGTACACTTTGGAAAGAGACAGAAACATTGATTAAAATAAATCTAAAAATTATTTCTCCTACATGTGTGGACACAAATTGCATCAAAACCTTGTCAAAGGGTTGGGGATTTAGCTCAGTGGTAGAGCGCTTGCCCAGGAAGCGCAAGGCCCTGGGTTCGGTCCCCAGCTCCGAAAAAAAAAAAAAAAAAAAAAAGAACCAAAAAAAAAAAACCTTGTCAAAGTGAAAAATAGTACAAAATTGTCACTGTTCTGTGACAAATTTCAGTGTGTTGTGAAAATCCTTCATAGGGGCATAGGAAAGCGGCCACCAAAGGCCAGAGGATGGGTGGGCAGTACGTGTGCTAGAGGCCTCCGCTGACAGAAACAAAGCCTAAACTGAAGAACAGAGACAGCAAACAACTCGTTAGGCTCCTACTGTGTCCCTACAGTAGCAGGATGTTCACCTGTGGTTCTGAAATGGAGTGACAGGGCCTAAAACACAGGGAGATGGAACTCTGGGATATTGTTAGTCCTCAGATGGAAGGCTCTGCTGGAGGAAGATCCCTCATGACTTAAAATAGCGAAGAGGAAGAGGCGGAAAACTTAACAAACCAAAAAAAAAAAAAAAAAAAAAAAAAAAAAACCAGCACAGCCAGCCACAGCTCAGTTATGTATCGCTCTGACTTAATTTCACCCCAGCATTACAGAGAAGGGTGGAAACCACCTTCAGTCAGTCACCATAGAGACAAAGTTGCTATTGCAGTTGATATTACAGTTTTATTTCTGGTTACTTAGTAAGCTTAAATGGTTTTGTGTGTGTGTGTGTGTGTGTGTGTGTGTGTGTGTGTGTGTGTGTGTGTAAAGTGGATTTGGATTCATATGTGCATATAATTTACTCAAAATAGATCATAAACTCAAATGTGAAACTTAAAGCTTAAATAAAATTTTGAAAGAAAACAGAGCCAAAAAAAATAATCTTTGGGCTAAAGTAAATACAGCCCATAAAAGCAAGCTATAGATTAGATCTAATGATAATTAAAACCTGTCACTCTTCCACAGCTGGTGTTAGGAAAGACAAGCCACACAACAAAAGAGAAAATGTTTACTTGTAATGCACAATGCAAATACCTGTTTAAGTACTTTAAAAACTCAGCAATAAGAAATAATAACCCCCAAGCCCCCTGGCAATGGGCAAAGAGGCACCTTGTTGTTAATGGTGTTGTTCTTCCATCAGTCAGGTAGAGGGTGCAGTCCTGTGTTCATCCTAGATTGATGCCTGGCTTGGCAGCCAAACCTGTCTTCTGCCTAGGACTCATTAAAATAAAAACAAATTAAATCTAGGCTTCACAGCCTGGAGGAGGAGGAAGACAAAGATCTGTGGACTGCCATGCCACTCACAGACACACCCTCCCTGGAGACCCAAGGCCGGAGAAGGGTAGCCTGTTGTGAGTGACCAGCCCCACCACCTGGGGCCATGCTGGGGTCCCAAGCCAAGCTGCTGCTAAAGGCTATGTCTGAGTCCGTGGCTGTGCAGTGGCAGGAGACTGTGTCAGTGTCCATGTGAACATGGGAATGTACCTGGTCACGGCGATCTGCAAGAACCACATGGATATCCGGGGGCTCTGTATAATTGGACCCACCTCTCACTGGATGTGTCCTTCTGAGAGCTGGCCCTGTCTCTCACAGGCAGGAGCACTTGCCCGGGCAGCACAGGAGGCTGGCCTTGGTAGCAGGGGTGTGGATAAGCTGGCCCCCAGGGTGTGTGTGGGAGACCTGGTCTGCCATGGGGTGGCATGAGTGCAGAGGTGATACTCTCCCCTGCCCCCAGCTTCCCACCTCTGACAATCTTGAAAGCTGCCCACAGGGCCATGAGCTCAGGAGAACTATCTCTTCCCTGCCCCTTACCAGCTGCAACACTCGGGAACCGGCCCTGCTCCTCACCTGGTCAGCACAGCAGAGCTGACCCTAGTGATGTGGGTGCAGGTTAGCCAGCCCAGAGAGCTAGAGCTGGCCCTGCACCTCCTCTGGGGTGGGTGCAGGGATGATGCCCTGCCTTCCTTGCCCTCACCATCTGTAGCACTTGGGTGAGCTGTCCTTGGGGTCATGACAGCAAGACACCGTTTTACTCTCTCTAGACACAGCATTTGGGAGAGTAGGCCCTGCACTCCTGAGCAGCACAGTAGAGCCAACCCTGATGGCTGGGGTTCAGGTGGTCTGGCCCTGGGTCATAAACAAAGAAGAGTTAGGCTCCCCACTCCTCTGGTCTGAAGTGGCCTGTGGAGTTGAGGCTGGGTAGAGGAGATGCTCTCTACCCCCTATACCACCTAAACACCTGAGGCAATCAGGAGAACTGACCCCTGGGCCATGAGAACCGGTAAGTGGGTCTTGTACCTCACCTGGGCCACAGAGTGGAGCTGGCCCTGATCGCAAAGGCACAGGTGAGTCATTCCTGGGGTTATGAGAAGAGCTGGCCCAGCCCCCAACAGGCCGCAGTACTCGGGAGAGTGGACCCTGACCCTTGAGTGAGCAGTACAGTAGGGCTGAATCTGGAGGCTTGGGTGTGGGTGACCTGACCCAGAGGGCATGACCCTGCCTCCTGCCAATTGGTGGCTTAGCTGCCACGGTGCTGGAGAGTTCGCCCTAGTGGTGCGATAAAGGAGAACCTACAGGCTGGTCACTAAGCTACCACTCAGAATCAGATCCAGGGCTCTGAATTGGCCCGCCCTAAAATCTGCAAAGGATCGCCATGACACAGCGCAGCAACATGATAACCAGGAGTCCGATGAGGATCCAATATTGGTGGTGTCACAGAAACCAGAGATCTCTAACCAGACCCATGAGTCTTTGCAATGAACATTTGCAGGGGAAGATGTGTGGAAGCGGGGTGTACTGTGGGGCACACAAACACTACACACTACAGCTTCCACGATGAGATGGTTCCTGTGCTTCGTTGTATTTGTCGGCTGGTTATTGTTTGTGTGTTTTACTTGGGGGAAGGGGAGACTGCAAGGGTGAAGGGCAGATGTGAGGGGAAGGGGAGAAGAGCAGGACCAGGATGATGGGTGTGAAATCCACCAAGAATCAATAAAAGTTTTTTTTAAAAGAGAATAAAAAAGGAAAAGAAATACTTCCTTTGAAGGGACAGTATTTCTATAGACACTGCCAAATAACATGTGGATTGCACATGCAGTCAACATCATTAGCTACTACAGAAATGAAAGTTCAAAACATGACACATCACTGCACACCTGTTCAAATGGCTAGAATGAAACAGGCTGCCCGCAGCATGTGGTTTCAAGCACGCTGAAAAGTGTAAAAGAACCACTTTTACAGCCTGATGGTGGAAATGCAAAATGCTAAAACACATTTGGAGACTGGGTTAACAGTTTCTTTTAAAAATCAAGCATATTGTGATGGTAAGGAGATGATTCAACGTGCCCAAGAATTAGGCAGTGTAACTCTCCTTTATGGGGACTTCTCATCAATGCGCCAACTGCCATTTGTTGCTTCCTGATGGTCCCTTTTACCCTCTCGGAAAGGTTATCAAAAGGGAATGGTGGGTTCTTCTTTTAAAAATGGGAATTCCTATTTAGAGTAAATGGTAAAGAAGCGAACCTACAAACGAATGTTTTAGCTTTTCTGAACTGTAGCTCCACCCCCTCCCTGAAGGACCCCAGGTTCTAGCTGCTTCCATCCACACCCACTTGTCTCAGGCTGCTGTCTCAGAGCTAGGTTCTCCTGCTCGCCTCCATCACTCGTTGTTGCCCCACAGAAATCGAAAGGTCAGGTCAGATTTGCCTTTACTTTTTGTCTTCCCATATAAGCAATAAAAATAATTTTGTACACTTGGTATCTTTTCCCTCCTCATCATCCCAGAACCATAGTCACACTTAGGAATGTTTATCTATTGCTTCTCTTCAGATTTAACAGTAATTTCTCAATGAATGATTTCCAGTCCATCGCCCCTCTAAGAACCTATGAATCAACCAAAACATGAAGTTTGGGCTGGAGACATGGCTCAGCAGTTAAGAGCATTTGCTGCTATTGCAGGGTAACTGAGTTTGAGTCTTAGTGCCCATGACTGACAGCTTACAACAGCCTGTCACTCTGGCTGCACAGGGGCAGGGGTGGGGAGTGTCCAACACCCTCTTTTGACTTCCATGGGCACCACCATTCACATGCACATACCCACACAGAGGTGCACACATACACATAATAAAAATAGAATACTTCTTTTAAAAATGTTTTAAAAATCATGAACATTCTGCTCTCATTGTAATGATCTTGTGATGCAAATATATATGTTCATTTTATCTACCACAGAGATAATTGTTGATAACCATCCAGGTGATTTATTTAGTGATTTGTTTATTAATACATTAATGTTGTACATTAATAGAAATGCCCAGCTGGAGAGATGGCTCAGTGGTTAAGAGCACTGACTGCTCTTCCAGAGGTCCTGAGTTCAAATCCCAACAACCACATGGTGGCTCGCAATCATCTATAATGGGATCTGATGCCCTCTTCTGGTGTGTCTGAAGACAGCTACAAACATAAACATAAAATAAATACATCTTTAAAAGGATAAAAGGAAAGAAAGAAAGAAATGTTCGAGTTTCTTTAACCACTGTCTTAGAAAGAAGTTTGGCTGAATGCAGCGTTATTGAGTAACAGTAGTAGGAATTACCCTAACTTTCAGGAAAGACACCTTCAGTCCTGTCATGGTTTCAGGTCCTGCTACCTCCAAGTGTAGAGCTGAGCAACTCAGCCAGGGCTGCACAAGTGCTGCGCAAGCATTGACCAGCGAGCTTCAGCCTCAGCCCAGTTCTTGGTTTCCTGGTTTTTAATATTGTAACTTTCATAACTCAGGTTTATATCACATTACTTTATGTTTGTAGCTACACTTAATATTTTTGTTTGTTGGGTGTCATAAGACAAGACATAAACCAAGGTAAGTTTAAATACGTTGGTGGGCACATCAAAGAGGTGGTCATGGGAAGATGGGGAAGCTTGTCTGTGACTCTAAGATGCTGCCTAATGCTATCTGAATTCTTAGTTTTGGGCTTGGTGGAAGATAGTGGATCTCCCAAGTAAATAGATTCCCAAGGTTTTTATCTCTTAGTTCCAACACAGAGGTGGGCAAGGAATGGCTCTGCTCGGGGCTAAAAGTAGTTGATTGCGTAAAGGTAAGCAGCCCCAGGCTGTAACACTCTCCCAAAGCACTGAATTCTAGTCAGGCTCTGCAGGAACAGCCTCTTTTTAGGAGTGTTTGTGGACTCTAACAGAAGCCGTGCGTGGTACTGTTAGTACCAGCAGCCCTCATGTCTAGGCTAGTTAGCCTTTGTCAAAAGAGCCATGCCTAAGGCTTAGGACTTTACAGAGGGTCTCTTCTCTGTGTGCTTTCTGTATGTCAGTGTTTCCTGAACCCAATAAAAGCCTTCCTTGACTACCTGATTTCTGTCTGCTCCTATTTTCTGAAACTCAGACTTTCCCTGCTGCTACCTGTCACACGCAAGAATTTTCCTGCCTTTTATTCTCTAACTGGCAGAGAGAATGACCTTGATCAAGACCCCTAGATGGTTTCTTTTTTGAGACCTCCTCTCAGGATTTCTTCTGTGGAACATTGACTCATAAAGTAAGTATAACCAGACCAAACCCTAGAAGGACAGGAAGACGTGTGACTATTGGCACCTTTTGCCTATACTGAAATGGGATGTTTTGAGGCAGGGTTTCTCTGGGTAGCCCTGGCTGTCCTGGAACTCACTATGTAGCTAGACCAGGCTGCCCTGGAACTCACAGATTTGTCTGCCTCTGCCTCTCCAGTGCTGGGTTAAAGGTGCAGTGTGTCACCTGGCAGGCTTAATGGAAGGTAATTTTGCTCTCTTCTCTCTAACAAAGAAGGTCACCTTAGACAATTCTCCTTCTAGCCCTAATGTCTGTGTGTCATAGGAAGGACCCCTTAGACAACTCTTCTTCTAACCCTAATGTCTGTGTACCATAGGAAAGCAAGTTAAACTGTTCATGTAGAAACCTGTGAACAGAAAATAAAATGTACTATTAGCTTAAAGCTTGACTCCAGCAATGTTACCTCATTCCTCAGGTAAGCCAATTCCAGGTGCTACAAACAGGCCCACTCAGTGGGAAGTTACCTTTGTGGAGACAGACAAAACCTTGTGAGGTACCGAGCATGGACCTCCCGTCCTTTCCCAGTCCCTTTTCCAAATCATTAAGGGAGACAGGCCCACTATTGTTTTGACCTAAAAATCAGATGCTGGCTACATTTCTTCTCCCTCCCCTTCTAAAAGTAATCTGAGGGAAACCTCACAGATTGTAGCTGCTCTTTCAGGTGCCTGTGGATCCTGCTGACACCTGAAGTCCCTCCACAGTTTCTTCGTTGTGCTCTTTTAAGCCTACCTGCCTTGCCACCGGCCGTGTTGCCTATGTCCACACTATCTAAGGTGTCTTTTTTAAGAAAAAAGGAGTAAATGGTCCACATACCATCTCCAAGATGTGTGACCCCCACAGGGCCTTGTGCCGATGGGGTGTGGGATCACTTTACCATGAGGAGGAGCTCACCATGAGCAGAAAACAGCCATGTGGTTTGCTACCATTAGCAGCTACCTCTGTAAGACGGAGGCAGCCATGTGACTGGGCCACCATCTTTGCTACTAGTGACAGTATAAAGAGGGGAACACCAAGTATATTCACCACCATCTTTGCTGCTAGTGATAGTATAAAGAGGGGAACACCAAGTGGATTCACCACCATCTTGCTGAGTGTAACCATGTAGTATAAAACAAATGACATCGTCCATAAAGCTTCCAGATCCGACCAAGGCCTCTAGGGCTTGCTGTAGCCCTTTTCATGTTGGACTAAGGAGGTGACACAAGATGTCCAAGGTGTTCTTTCCTCCTATTTTTGATGTTTAGTTGTGTTTTAATTTTGATAGGATGTTTTATATAACAAAATTTACTGGGGTTGGGGATTTGGCTCAGTGGTAGAGCGCTTGCCTAGGAAGCGCAAGGTCCTGGGTTCTAATCCCCAGCCCCGAAAAAAAAAAATTACTGGTTTCTAGAGGAGACAGAACTAAGGGGTTTCCCAGTCCTTTACACAGATAATATGTAAATACGTCAATAAGTCACCATGCGTGTGCATCATGCTTTCTTCCTATCTGAACAATGACAAATGCAATGTGCCTCCGACACTGGGCCCCTAACAAAGGGAGCTAATGCCTTTGAGATCTGTGCAGGTCCAGGGTTGAATCTTGGTAAAACAGGTCCCGATGGGGACACAAGGGATAAATGACCAGGTGCTAGACAAGCTTCCAGAGGGCAGCCCCTGCAGCCAAGGCAGAGTCAGCTTAAGAAGAGGCTGGAGCTGGAGGCTCTAACCTGTTCTTTCTGTCTGGTGCCTCTACCTGTGAGGGAAAGTTATCCCCGGCCCCCAATACTCCATTGTTTCACAACTGTCAGCTTTTGTTCCAGCCCTAAGACACCCTGGGGACCCTTGCCTTTGCCTTTCAGTTACAGTAACAAAGAGAAGTTTTTGCATTTTAAAGATTTATTTATTTATTTTATGTATATAAGCACACTGTCGCTGTCTTCAGACACCAGAAGAGGGCATCAGATCCCATTACAGATGGTGGTGAGCCACCATGTGGTTGCTGGGAATTGAACTCAGGATCTCTGTAAGAGCAGAGAGTGCTCTTAACCACTGAGCCATTTCTCCAGCCCCAGTTTTTTGTTTTTTGTTTTTTGTTTTTGATGTATAAATGGTGTTGTGTTTGTGAGTTCAATTTCCACTTGACTAAGACATAGACTGTTCCATGCAGGCAACTAGACACCTCCCAGAGCTGTAGGAGAGAGGATGGGAGAGAGAAGTGGTCAAAGTAAGCACCTGACCAGCCTAGGAGCTATCAAGAGTGCAGTGGTGGATTGCTTGCCCAGTGTATGTGGGGACCTGTGCTTCATCCTAAGAATCTGAAAACAAAGGACCTTAAATTACTCTGATTATCATTGACCAATTAACTTAAGAGTGATGTCTAAAAGGAGGAGGTGGCCATCTTCTGTTGTACGAATAGATACAAATTACTGTTGTTAAGAAGTTGACTAAGGATGTGGCTCTGTGGTAGAATGGGTGTTGAGAAATGAACAAAACTGGATTTGGTCCCAACTACCAAGAAAAGGGGGAAGAAAAGAAGGTAAATCACTTTATGGTGCTTGCTAAGTTTGCCTTTCCTCAGTCTCCCCACAGTTTGCACTCTTATTGCAACTCATTTGGAAGTTGAACTTAACACTTTTTAGTTCAGTGAAAGTGAGTTTAATGAGTCTACTGTTCTGTAGACACAAGTGAAAACATTATGCGGAACTTCAGATACAACGACCACACAGAACACAGAAACGAAATCTTGAAAACAGGAAACAAAAAATGGGAACATTTCAGAACATTTGCAAACAAGACTGGATTTCATAACATGTTTGAAAATTTACCTAGAGATTGCACTATAATTTCACAATGATATTTCTTAATGTGAAATACCCAGTCATTGTGTAAATCCAGAAGAGGCTTTTATAACATGACTCAAGTAGGAAGGAAACATTTGAGTACAATGTGCAAAGAGGAAGACTCTCAGCCAAAGTTCTACTTGCTTTGGTCCTGAAAGCTTAAGAAAACAGAAACGATGGAGAATTGAGAAAGTGCTCATAAAGAGAGGTGTAAAGACCTGCTGAGTTTATCAACGGCAGGGATGTCTATCCACGAACACTCTCCAGATGCTTAGTGCTATTCTCTACACTAGACAGACATCTTAAAACAAAACTCATGGCTTAGATTTAAAAGAAAATTGTTAGATGCATTTTTGTTATTTGATGCGTGGGAGTGCTTTGCCTGCATGTATGAGCATGCCTGCTACCCTTAGAGGTCAGATTCTCTGGGACTAGAGTTACAGACAGTTGTGAACCACCGTCTGGGTGGTGGGAATTGAACCCCGTTTCTCTGCAAGAGAAGCAAGTGTTCTTAACACAGAGCCAACTGTGTATCCTAAAAACTCACGTCTTTAAGTATATAGATATAGATATAGATGAAAAGTAGATTGATAGAGGGATAGGTAGATATAGATACAGAGTTAGCTAGCTATAAATCTATATAGATATAGATAGATATTGATAGATGTAGTGTGCAGAATGGTGTGAGGAACAGAAATCAGAAAAGGGATAGATGGATGCCTTACAGCGTGTAGAGTGAGAGTTGGGATGGATAGACACCTTACGTGTGTCAAGGGTTGGAACTGAGTCTCCAGAGAGCATATTCCCCTTCCAGTTCTATTTTACAAGGATGTGTGATAGATGCAAAAGAGGAATGAAACGACCTGGAACTAAACCCGAGCCACTTCCAGCACTTCTTTGAATATGATTCTTTACTGCCCCCCATACAGTACACCTATTATTCATCTGTAAAGTGTATATTTATGCATATGACTTTTGTGAGAATTTTAAAGTTTAAGTGATTGCTCCTTTGAACATTTGATAATTAAAGGTATTATTTCTCTTTCATTTATAACCATACAGTCTAGATAGTGACCAACTCTTTTTTTATTTTTTTATTTTTATTAGATATATTTCTTTACTTACATTTCAAACATTATTCCCCTTCCTGGTTTCCTGTCCATAAGTCCCCATTCCTTCCCCTCCCCCCCTCCCCCATACGGGTATTCCCCCTATACATCCCCTTATTGCCCCCCCATATTCACCTGCACTGGGGGTCCAACCTTGGCAGGACCAAGGGCTTCCCCTTCCCCTGGTGCCCCATCAAGGCTGTTCTCTGCTACCTATGCAGTTGGAGCCCTGAGTCAGTCCATGTGTAGTCTTTCCATGGTGGTTTAGTCCCTGGGAGCTCTGGTTGGCTGGCAGTGACCAACTCTTGACCGTATACTTTAAGAAATATCTCCTGATGCCTCTTATTCCCTCCCATAGCCCAATATGCGCTGGCACCCAGATATGTCAGACATATAGCAGCTCTCTTAGAGTCCAATCATACAGGATTTTTAGGAAAGATTTTGAGCCTATCACTCCCCAGTTTAGTGTTCATAAATACTTTCTGCTTGTCCTTGGGGTTAAGTTGTAGATTCCATTGCTTTGGGGGTTCAACAGTTAGGTCTGACCCTGTCCCTTCAATCCCCTCTTTCTTGCTGTTCAGTAGCTCTCCGGACTCTTCTTAATCTTCCTCAGCCTTTCCTTGCCACCCTCTTCTTTTTTCCTCTAAGATTTAGTTTTATTTTATGTGTTCAAATGTTTTGCCTGAATATATGTGTAGCATGTGTGTGCCTGGTGCACACCAACCAGATTAGGACAGTGAATCCCCCGGAACAGACCTTACAGATGGTTGTGAGCCACCATGTATGTGGTAGGAGCAAACCCTGGTCCTCTGCATGTTCTTAACTTCTGAGCCATCTTTTCAGTCCTTCCTCTAGTCTCTTTAACATGCCCCTTCAGGCCCACTCTACCTAAATTTCCAAACCTTTTGAAGGGACCTTTTATCACATTTTGTCTCCACTCAGAAACTAGGCCATAAACCATCTGAACCAGTAGCAGACCCCAAAGTTCAGGAAGAAGACAATAAAATCCATCACTTGAGGAACAGCTTAAAGATGGCCACATGAATAGGAGATACCTTAGCTCAGGATAAGTAGGCCATCTGTGCTGGGCAGCCTATCCTGTAGTTAATCATTCATGACTCAGGAGTACAGCCCATATGGGGTATGAGGTCTTAGATTACCTAACTCTAACAATATAATAACAAAATGTTTACCTCTCTTTTAAGTCTAAGTTACCTTGAAGTGGCCTTTGTTCTATCTCTGCAGGAATTGCCCTGGCAGCTCTAAGGTGAGGTCTCAGGAAGAGGGGAGGAGGCCTGTCCCTGCTCTTTGTTCTCAGCACGTGTACATCTTTCACAGTGCATGATCAAATCCTTAAAAAGTTCATTACAAGTTTGCACATAAATTCAGGTAATAAATTGAATAAGAGGTTTATAAAATAGACTTTCTACATGCCTATCCACTAGGAGTAATTATCTGGCTAAACATTTATCATTTGTTACTAGGTTTACAGGCTCATGGAGAGTTAAAAACACAACTAAGTTGTCCTTGAAGGTTTGAATAGATAAACCCATTCAATATTTTATCTTCTGTCCTCGAACCTAGAGTGTAAATCCTTAGCTCCTTCTTTGTGTCCTTTGGTTAATGGTTTTTACAAGCCCTAGGAATGTGCTTTGGGTTTTAGATGCCTGTTTGTTTTCTCTGAAGCAATTAACTATGTACTTAAAGACTGGCAGAGTCCCCATAGCAGTTTTGACATTGGGAAAGATTTAATAACCCATTCTGTTATAAAAGGGGCTCGAGTGTCTCTGTTTGGGTTGCCATTCTGAAGCAGCGATAACACCTGCACGCTGCTTATTTCTGCAGAATAAATGTTCTCTGCTCTTGATACTATTTGAGTCTGGGGTCTGTATAAGTTCTACGAAGGCAAAGGCATTCTGGTTCCCTAGCAACAATTAAATGGCCAGCATAGGCAGTTGGAGTTGCTTACACCTCAGAACCAACATTGCCCACTGACAGCATTAGACTGCAAAGGTGCAAAGACACCCCAAATAAAAAGCTGTCAAAAGCTAGTTAAGAGCTTAAAACCAAGCATGTCTTTTGCAAAACTGGTTCCGCATTTCAAACACATCTACACAAGGGTCTTAACATTCAGTATCCTTTGTACCAAAATGTTTTTACTTCTACAACTGTTTTCAGTGACTCTCCCAGATGTGTATGGCATTGCTTCCATGCCTTTTCCACACGGCCATCTTTCTCAATGCTGATCACCCTCCCCTAGCTCCTTCAGCAATATGCATGACTTGTTCTTTCTCAAGATTAGTAGAAGAGAAAGTTGCAAGCAGGAAAGTGCAACAGAAACACTCTCAAAACACTACTGAAGAAAATAGGAAAGAACATTGCGGTCTGATGGCATGGAGGTGAGTTTCAGAGAGCTAGTTGATTTCCACAGGCAGAGCAGGAGAGGAGGAACGCAGGGATTGAGGAACTGGGCAGAGAGAGTGAGTGTGCAGCAGCAGTGGCGAATTCCGAGGGCCACTGGGTTGGGTGGTGGTGTCAATGCACAGCAGGATCTCACTGGCTACGGATGTTTTTCAGGCTACTTGATCAAGCACCATGTTTCCACAGCCAGCTTCTGAGTCTTGCTCAAAACTGCAGCACGGGGTTAGCAGTGCAGTCTAAATAATTCCTTTTGCTTGGTCCCCTGTAATATTCTTACAGTAAACCTGATCCCAAAGGCAATAGCAACTAGATGGTAGCCAGTATGATGCATCAGTGAGTTCGAGGGCAGCCTGGTCTATAGCGTTTGCATGGTGGCAGAAGGCCCAGCTCGCCAGCATCTCCATCTAGTTTTTAGTGAGAACAGTTTCAGTTGCAGTTACTGATTACTAAAAAGCCAGAAAGTGATCATTAATCTTTTAATAAAAATACACTGCTCTAGATTAAGTGCACTCAAATTATGTGCCATTTCCTACCAACCCAGTGCAACTCATTTAGATGCTGTGTATGCACTGGGGTCAATGATTGCTAAGACAGGAAGCAAATCTGACCCAGAATGCTAGGGGTGCTGGTCTTTTGTCACAAAATTATTGTCCATCTAGATGAAGGATTGCTCCACAGTGGAGAAAGAACCTTTTAGCATCTGGTTTTCTCTCAGGTGAACAGAAAGGGCTATCCCACCCTACCTCCTTTGAATCTTTTCTTAGAAACTTTGCTGCCACAACACAGGTGAGGGTGGGTCTTCTGTATGCCAGATCATAGCATCTCCAAGTAATGAATGGAGTGCAGCTGCCCACCCGGGGTCTCCTGGGGTCCTCAACAGCCACAGGACATAGGCCTACAACACCATCTTCACTCTGACAAAACACACCAGAGACTAGCTTTCGGCACCCCAGGGAATCTTGATTTACAATATCAAGGATTTTCAAAAGCTGTTTGCTTTCATGCATTTTCTTGCCCTCCCCATCCTTATATAGTGACCCAAATAAATTTTAATTATTTATTACTAGTAGAAAATAGAGCCAGAGGTGTAGGCAGGTGGATCTTTGTGAGTTCGAGGCCAGCCTGGTCTATAGAGCAAGTTCCAAAACTATACAGAGAACCCTATCTCAAAAACCAAACAAACAAAAATCAAACAAAAAAAAATAATAAAGAGCAAGAGAGAGAGAGAGAGAGAGAGAGACTAGGATTGAAGGAAGGAATAGCATTACAAGACACTCAAACACCTAGGTTGCCTGAGGGTACTGGGAACTTTAGTCACGAGACCAGAAAGTCATCTACAGAAAAACAGTTTATTCATGGGATTCCCAGGCACTATCTCCCTTCCAGTTTCCAATCTCATTCTAAGTATGACCTGGTTTATAATTTATATTTTTTCTTTATTCTTTATTACAGAGGCTTTGCTTGTTCCATACATGTGGTATTCTTTCTGATCTCCAAAACATTCATTCTAATTCCTATTTTTATTTTGTGTTGCTTCATTTCCTCTTCCAGTGGTTCTCAACCTTCCTAATGATGTGACCCTTTAACACAGTTCCTCATGTTGTGGTGACCCCAACCATAAAATTATTTTCGTTGCTCCTTCATAACTGTAATTTTGCTACTGTTATGAATTGTAATGTAAATGTCTGGTATGCAGGATCTCTGATATTGGGAAGGGGTTGTACCCCACAGGTTGAGAACCATTATTTAGTCCCTCTTCTCTGTTTTGTTCTTTCGGGCACTGGCTTTCCTCTAGTGTCTGGTGAGCTTTGGTTGACTGTAAACAGTCTTAAGCTCCATGGAACCGAATGGAAAGTCTGAGCAGGGTGGGGCATAGCAGAGGGAATTGAGCAGAACTTGCTATTCTGGACCTGAATGTTAGCAACGGTAGGACAAAAGTTACCCCAGGGGGGTTGGGGATTTAGCTCAGTGGTAGAGCGCTTGCCTAGGAAGCGCAAGGCCCTGGGTTCGGTCCCCAGCTCCAAAAAAAAAGAACCAAAAAAAAAAAAAAAAAAAGTTACCCCAGAGGGGGATCCTACTGGCTCCTGCCTGGGAGATAATCATAACAGACAGAAATCAAGGTGCTCAGAACTCAGGAATGGCTGATTCAAAGTGAGGGGCTTTGTGGCTCACATGAAATCCCAGTGCACATGAGGCTGGGACAGACAGAAACGCTGAGCACTCAAAAGGTGAACTTGACAGCGAGCTCCAGGGTCGCTTGGCTAGAGTGAGAACTCGTCTCAGTAACATCAAAGGAAGGGGCGAGGGAATGGCTTGGGACTTAGACTGTAGACTTTTTTTTTTTTTTTTTTTTTTTTTCCGGTTCTTTTTTTTTTTTTTTTCGAGCTGGGGACCGAACCCAGGGCCTTGCGCTTCCTAGGCAAGCGCCTACCACTGAGCTAAATCCCCAACCCCGACTGTAGACTTTTTAATTTCCTATTTAACATCTGCCTTTTTCTGTGACTCACTCCTCCTGCCCCTTTTCCATTTCTTCTTTTTCTAAGTGTGTGGGTTTAGAAATGCCTTATGGATGCAGGCAGCACTGTGCCACCAACCTTCGTCTCAGACCGCAGCTGTGTAATGAATGGTGGACAAGTCCAGGGTCTGTAAACCGTCATTCCACAGACGGACTCCCATCTTTCTCTGCAGACCGGAGTCAGCAGGCTGGTCTCCTGTCTGGGGGTTTCACCCCTGTACACGGAGACATCCATTCGGTCTTACTTCTCCTGAACTGCCGTGCAGCGTGGCTTCTACACCTAGCACTTGCTAGGCTGTAGGTCAAGAGCCAGCTTGCTTTCTTGATTTCTCTTCCTGTACACGCTTGGTGTCCACTCTCCTATTGTACCTTTATCACGGAGTGTTTTGTTTGTTTTTGTTTTGCTTTGTTTTTTGGCTTACATATTTAAAAATATTTCTTTTTATGTATGTGCACGTTTTGCCTGCTTGTGTCTCTGCTGGTGTGGTGGAGGCAGAAGAAGGTGTCAGACCCCCTGGACTGGAGTTACGGAGAGTCACCAGGTGGGTCCCTCTGCTTGGGTTTTGAGCTCCCTCACTGTGGCTCTCAGGAAGCGCTCCAGCTCCTGTGCTCAGATGAATGCCTACCTCAGCTTCCAGAGTATGTGCTAGAAAACATCAGTCAGCTCCACCTGACTCGTGCACTTAAGAATCTTTTGTCAGTATTTTAATGGCATTTGCAGGGAACTGAGGGCCCAGCCCTCCACCCACAGGACATTCTTAGGAACATAAACTGACAAAATCTTTGTCTTTTACATGGATTAGCATTTTAGACGTTAGTCAAAAGTCAACTAAAAACTCCATGAACTCCGTCTCCTAGGCCTGAAGCCCCTGCCACTCTGTGTAGGCAACCATTTTCCTCCACGTCTGGAGAAGGCTGAATAGATTGTGAGTCAAGAGTAAGCAAAAGGTAGCTGTGCTTTGTGCTGTGGAAATGTCCACAGTCCCAGCACTTAGAGACAGACACCGGGCCTACAAACCCTCAGCCAGCCAGGGCTACATAACAAGGGCCATAGGACAAACAAATCTGGGAAATCTCACCACCTTTTTTTTTTTTTTTTTTTTTTTTTTTTTTTTTTTTTTTTTTTTTTTCAGAGCTGGGGACCGAACCCAGGGCCCACGCTTCCCAGGCAAGCGCCTACCACTGAGCTAAATCCCCAACCCCTACTACCTTTCTTAAAGATAACGAGATTCAGGGACTGGAGAGACAGCTCAGGAGTTAAGAGCTCTAACTGCTCTTCCAGAGGTCCTGAGTTCAATTCCCAGCAACCACATGGTGGCTCACAACCATCTGTAATGGGATCTGATGAACACTTCTGGTGTGTCTGAAGACAGTGACAGTAAATATATATTTAAAGGACACACACACACACACACACACACACACACACACACACACACACTTCCACAGGGGCTGGAGAGATGGCTCAGCACTTGAGAGCAACCATTTCCCCCAGAGAACCCAGGTTCACACACCAGCACCCATGCAGTTGCCCACAGCTGCCTGGGACTCCACTCCAGGCATCTGACACCCTGTTCTGGCCACCAAGGGATCAGGCACATAGAGGACACACGGACATACGGGCAGGCAAAAAGGCCTATATGCATAAAATGCAAATAACGGTTGAAAATCAAGAAAAAATATTCTAGTTGTCATCACCTCTGTATCGGGAAATGAAAACTTTATTTAAAAAATAGGCGCAGCCCCCCGAGATGGTCGCTCTTGAAGTCTGCGCATAGCTGGCTGTCTGTGTTTGGTTCCGTTTGACGTTTTCCTTTCTAACGTAGAGAGGAGATGCCGAGCGGACGGTGTGAAAGGGGCAGGACAGCTGCGCCCAGTGCACCGCACTACACTGCACAAAACGAACCAGAGCCACGAAACACTCCAGGGCAGGAGTCAGCTAAGCGTGTGACGACGTGTGATGCATCCTTCCCGAGAACAGGTACGTGTGGCAGGTCCACCAGGGGAAAGATACACACGAAATGATTAAAAACAAATCAGTGCAAAATGTCGGATGCACACAGAAATAGTTTACTATGAAGGTATGCTGGCGAAAGGAGTTCTGGTTTTAACTGCAAGTATTAGTTACTTTTTTGCCTAACTTCATAATCAAATGGAAGAAAAACGCCTCCTTTAGAAACTGAAGTACTTCCCCATTCTTAATGAGACAAAGCTTTGAGCAATTTAAAATAAATACTGTTATTCCTGGGCCACATCGCTCATCAGATATATGGGGAAAGCGGGTCAGATGCTAAAGTCCACAGATGGAGGGACTTCCTGCTTTGCACACAGCTCCAAAGTAGGAAGCCACAAGCTGTCAGGAAAGGAGGAACTTGGAGGATGCTTAAATAGCAGGCAGGCTTTCTCTAGTCAGCTGGCAGCTGGTCCAGCTTCCAGTCACCATGAAGGCTCTCCTAGTTCTGGGGCTCCTCCTGCTCTCTGCCTCTGTCCAGGCCAAGATCTATGAACGCTGTGAGTTCGCCAGAACTCTGAAAAGAAATGGGATGTCTGGCTACTATGGAGTCAGCCTGGCAGACTGTAAGTCTCTCTTCTTGATGCCTCCAGCTAAGCTTTTAGAACAGGGACAAGGCAGCAATGGGTGACCAGAGGGAACCGCACCACACGCTCTTGTGTTTCTCGTGTTTGTTCCCTGTGTGTTTGAGTTAATTTGACTAAAAGCATCAATCTTTGTCTTTTGGATCAGAGATGCTGGGTGAGGGCTTGGAAGGGACTTTGTGTGCCATGCTAAGGCGATAGGACTGAGGTGCCCATGGACTGTCACTAGGTTTTCCAGTTGCTTCAGACTCGGCAGCCCATGGGGGCTGAGAACAGAGGAGAGACTCAGTCATTCAGAACTTGGGATCTGAGATCCTGGACCGCCATGGTGTTTGTCTTCCCTTCCCTTACCATGGTGGGCAACTTTTGAGATTAAAAAAAAATTTCAATTTTTTTTACCTGTCTACACAGGGCAGAGGGCTCAGGGCTCATACTGGCCTCTACTTGCTGTATAAATGAGGTCCTCGGGACCTGAGTATAGAGAGACTTAGTGGTGTTCTTCACTCTGGGGTGGCCTTTAGTTTCACACAACCAAAGATGCAGATGAGGAACAGTTCTTATGCCTTCTACCGTCTATGTTACCACAATCAGATTCGGTTCACATGGTCCCTACTCAACAGAGAGATGTACGTGTGGGTGGGTGGATGGATGAAATTGCAGAATAGCCTTTTCTGTTCTGATATTCTTGCTTTCAGTATTCCCATTAGACGTTCATGATGGTGCACACTCCCAAAATCCAAGCAATGGGGTTGCTGAGGCAGGGGATTGCAAGCTCAGCACCAAAGAAGGATACTTAGGAGGTTGGGGATTTAGCTCAGTGGTAGAGCGCTTTGCTCAGCAAGCACAAGGCCCTGGGTTCGGTCCCCAGCCCGAGAAAAAAAAAAAAAAAAAAAGGATACTTAGGGACACAGAGTACAAGAAAGGATTCTAACTTAACATGAAACTTCACATTGGTTATAAGAACAATCTCTCTGACAAAATCCTTATTTTTCTAATATTAATACTTCTAGCAGCATACATATTTCATATTAATTTGTTAAATGTGCCTAACTACTATTTGCATTTCTATTTTAGACCGAGATGTTCTAAAGGATGAGGTGTGGTGTGTGTGTTGGGGGGGGGGTAAAAGCAATGGAAGAAATAGCTATTTTATTTGGAAGGGGCATGATTTCACTTTATAGCACTGACTGGCCTGGAACTTGCTATGCATACCAGACTAGCCTCAAACTCACACAGATTCACCAGCCTCTGCCTACCGACTGCTGGGAATGAATTTGAGCACCGGTGACAGGTGTATGTTTTTAAAGTACCTTAACCAGGTTATTCTTTGTGGAAATTGATTTGTCCTGAAAGGACACTTGGGACACTTGAAATCACTTGCTGACTGGGCACAGCAGTTCCACCTACTTGAAGGGCAGAGGCAGGAGGATCACTTGGGACCAGAGACTACGCTGGGCAGCACAGCCAGACCCAGACTGAATAGTGGTAGCATCTTATATAATTTAACCACATAATTGTACTTGGAGTACATCACTTCTAAACTATAGCCAGCTCAAAATTCTGATTTTGGTATCAAATATAGATCATTTGCTGTTGACGCTAATGGACAAATTTTCTCTTTTTTCTCAGGGGTGTGTTTAGCTCAGCATGAGAGCAATTATAACACACAAGCCAGAAACTACAACCCTGGAGACCAAAGCACTGACTATGGGATATTTCAGATCAATAGCCGATACTGGTGTAATGACGGCAAAACCCCAAGAGCAAAGAACGCCTGTGGGATACCCTGCAGCGGTAAGACAAGGCGGGTTACAGTGGCAGCGAACAAGCCATCTGCTCTTACTGCAAGAGCAGACGCTGTGCAGGAGGCAAACACTGGGGGAAGCATCAGGAGCCTGGGGAGACTGCTTTACTGTTAGAGTCGCTGTTAACTACATCAAAATTAGCCAACTAAGGCATTAGGTTGTGGTGTAGTTTGGGGATAGAAAGCTCTGTCAGAGGGCCTGCGGTCGCACTGCCAAACTCAATGAATGAATAAATAAAACGAAATAAGTAAAGGCTGGACAGACCGTTCTGAAGGAAGAGTCATGACGGTTTGACCCCAGCAGCACAGAAAAGCTGTTTGGTGAGGAGCATTTGTAACACCAGCACCCGGGAGTGTGACACAGGCAGGGGCGTGGGGCTCACTGGCCAACCCAGCACAGCCTGCTCTGCAAGCCAGGTCCCAATGGCAGACCCTGCCTCAGAAACACTGTGACTGCTCCTGGGGCAGTCCTCCACAGCGACCTATATGAGTTCCTGCTCTGTCAAACTTGGTTGCTAACGTTCCTGAGAGAAGATGGACTTTGGGGCGTTCATTCTTTGCGCCCTGCTTAGTCTGACTGTAGGAGCGCTCTGCACACTCAGCTGTAGTCACTGAGAAGAGTTAGAAACACCAGCAAAGGAGAGACACTCCCAGCCTGGGCACTGCGAGCATCCACTTAAGTGGAAGCCTTTGGGAAACGCTCCTGCGGAACGTCAATCATGCTGTCCATCCATGTAAAGTTATATGATACATGTAAAGTCACATGATGCACATATGCGCTCATGTGAAGACACGTGACGATTTTACAGTTTTACATAAATTATACTTACACAGCTTCATGACATAGCTATCACTGAAAACCACATCTGCAGTAACAAATACTGACCCGGAATCTCATCTTTAAGAGGGAATAAATTTAAATTCCCTCTTTAAATTGAAGACAGCAAGCTCAAGTCCAATGTCTTAGAGCAGAGGGGCTCCTTGTTCTACAGCAGATGTAGAGTTAGGAAGAGAAAGGCCTACACACTGCTTTCTTTTCTAAAGTATTGATTCATCTTTAGTGCATGGGATTTTTGCCTGCATATGGGTCTGTGCATCGGTGAGCCTGGTAACTGTGGAGGCCAGAACAGGGCTCCAGAGCTCCTGGAACTGGAGTTACAGACAGTTGTGAGCTGCCATGTGGGTGCTGGGAATCAACTCCTCTGGAAGAGCATCCAGTGCTCTTAGCCAGTGAGCCCTCTCTCCAATCCCTGGTTTTTCTTTAGGATAAATTTTCACTGGTGGATGCTCAGGTGACAGTTCTCTGTCTGCCCTGTTTTCCAGTGTGTGAATGGAGAGGGGCTTCCCTCACCCTAGCGGACAGACACACACCCTCCAGTGTGTCCTCACCACCCAAAAGGCTTCCTTACTTTTCATCAGGGCTGGGATGCTAAGAACCCAAGTAGTTACACAGGCTCAAACCCACAACCACTCAAGCATATCCTAGACCCACCGGGGACCCTATGAAGGAGAAATAGGGTGACTCACACCAAGTCACACGGAAGGAGCCCAGCTGCTTTAAGACATAAGACTTAAGTGTGCTGTTTCAAGCACAGAATATTGCTACTGTAATTTTATTCCCTCGTTAAGATGCGAATTCGGGACAGTATTTGTTACTGCAGACATGGTTTTGAGAGAGAATCAAGAGACTGTCTCCAGTAATCACGCACGCACAGACACTTGGGAAATAGTTCCTTGAATTCCCTGCTCACTGCCCAGAGAAAGCTGGCAGGATCTGACCTGAAGTGGCTCTATAATGTCCTTGACATTCCTCACTCCTGTCTTTCAGCTCTGCTGCAGGATGACATCACTCAAGCCATACAATGTGCGAAGAGGGTTGTGAGGGATCCCCAAGGCATTCGAGCATGGTATGTTGGGACTTTGGAGGGGAATGGCTGGCTCTGTTGATATATGCTGTCTCAGTTAGGGTTTAACTACTGTGAACAGACACCACGACCAAGGCAAGTCTTATAAGGACAACATATATTTGGGACTGGCTTACAGGTTCAGAGGTTCAGTCTAGTATCATCAGGGTGGGAGCATGGCAGCATCCAGGCAGGACTGGTGCAGGAGGAGCTGAGAGTTCTACACCTTCATCTGAAGGCTTTAGGAGAATCCTGGCTTCCAGGCAGCTAGGGTGAGGGTCTTAAACCCATGCTCACAGTGACACACCTACCTCAACAAGGCCACACCTCCAAATAGGCCACTCCGTGAGCCAAGCATATTCAAACCACGACACAAGCAGTGTTTGCCATTCTGAGAGCTGCGGGTACAGTCGGGAGCTTTTCCTGCATCATCACTTTTAGGGAATTCCTCCAGGTTGTGAGAGTCCCCCCAGGAGACTACTCAGGCCTGCAGACGAGTTGTAGAACCCGTGGGGTGTACAGTACACAGGATGCAACATCAGAGCACAGCTATGTAGACCCAGGTCCACAGTCAGTAGCCTCTTCTGGGTGCAGGCACAGCCTGTGCATCACAGCAGCTCTTGGCCCAGAACCCAGTCTCCTTTAGTGTCATGCTCACAATGTTCTGTCCCCAGGGTTTGTGTGTGTGCACCAGAGGAGACACATGTTAACCATTTATCCCCATGTCTCTTTCCTCTACAGGGTGGCATGGCGAAGACACTGTCAAAACCGAGATCTATCCGGGTATATTCGGAATTGCGGAGTCTGACCGCCGTGCACTTCTACTCAGCTCACTCTGTCTCTTTCTCACTGTAGGAGTAGCTGTGGGGAAGGTCACACTTCCTTGCTTTCCCCTCAAACTAACAGGCTTTCACTTCTCAGTCTCCCAATGCACTGCACGCTGCTCACAGCATCCCGCACCGTCTCACCACACACATCTCTGCACATCAGGAAGTAATGCACAGTAGGCTCCATCGGGATCCATCTTCATCAGCCCTGCGCTGGATACAAACAGCACATATTTACAGCAGACGAGTTGATCTTGGGGAATGGCAGTTGTGTGAGTGCCAGGGCTTTGTGCAGGCTCAGCACCAGTTAGAACAGCCTCTGTGGGGGACCGGGAGGGCTTTTGAGGGCCCAGGACTCTCAGTGGATGAGAACTGAGACTGCCTGAACTCAGAAACTTATGAAATGTGTGAGCTTTCAAAACAGTTTCTTCTTAGAGCTGGCCCGTTTATCCTGCCTTCAAAATAAATTCTCAGCCCGTGTGCCCGTCTGTTTTAACCCTTGAGAGGATGTTCCCAGTCTTGTGAGGTGCTCAGGGGGACCAGTGAGCTGTGCTTGTCCATGTCTTTCTTAAGTAGCTTCATGCACACTAACCAACTCTGAGACAGATGAGCCTGGACCACCAGACGATAATCACTAGAGCAGATCTAATCTCATAGAGAAAAAGTATAATTCTCATTAAATGATTTTCAACGCACAGGTTGTCTTTTCTTTACTCTGAAATGGCGTGTTTGGGGGAAATTGTTTATGTGTTGGGATAAAAGTCAACTTGGCGGTCTTAACTGGGCCTACACTCGTACACATAACCAGGTGATCATCTGGGTAAAGTTCAAAGCCATCTGGCCAATCTCCGACCGTCCCTCAGTGGCCCTTGAGAAAGTCAGCCACTCTTACTTTCGGAGTTACCCCAGCCCAGCCTTATCCCCGACGTGCTGCTTCTCTCAAGCCTTTGCTGGCTCTTAGACTATACTTTCCTTTC